>NW_021319478.1:623876-711460 GCF_001605985.2 Dendrobium catenatum
TGCTAGTTTAGTTTTCTTTAAGTTCCTCTAGTTTATATATATTGTTTTGTAGTCTATGAAAGATATTGTATATATTATTTTGAATTGTAGAGACAAAATAGAAATAACTAATGTGAATTTTATGTTTCATTATTTATATTTCAATAATATAATTAATTAGCTATGAAAATTGAATTATAGTTTTCTTTCAGCGCTGCTAGTTTAGTTTTCTTTAAGTTCCTCTAGTTTATATATATTGTTTTGTAGTCTATGAAAGATATTGTATATATTATTTTGAATTGTAGAGACAAAATAGAAATAACTAATGTGAATTTTATGTTTCATTATTTATATTTCAATAATATAATTAATTAGCTATGAAAATTGAATTAAATGAGAGAATATTAATTGTTATGAAAAGATAAAAAGAATAAAAAAAAATCTTCCACTTTAAATCCCAGGGCTACACCTATATGGTGACTTCCTTGTTTTCGATCTCCAAGGATTTTAGTTTGTAGAGAGAAAAGAGAGAACGAGAGTGATAGATCAAGAGATAGAGAGGGAGAGTATGATGAAGATTAGTTCGGAGGGGGGGTTATGTGCTTGCTTGAGGAATTGAAAGAGGGAGAAGATGCACACAAGTTTTGAGCGATAGGGGCTTGGCTGGGAATTTTTTTAAAATATAAAAGCCATTTTATTTTTTATCTTAGTAATAAGTTAACATGCTACACATGGAGTATTTAGGCAGGATGTTCAATTCTATATAATTTTTCATTATGACTATCTACTCTATCACCAAAAATAGCTAATGGGCATAGTCAATACATTTCTTTTAAGGCTTTAAAGTGCACTTCCTACTCTACATCCAGATATAATATATGGATATAAACTATTGTGGTAATTATTACATAAGTACAAATTATATATATTTTTTGAACATTTAGATCAAATAAGACAAACTCATACATACGTCACATACTCGAGATTTGAACTCAAGACATCTTAGTTGATAGCCAAAGCTCCCAACCAAAAAATCAAAATGAACTCAGTAGTAAAAATTATGTTGAGTTTTACCATTTTTATAGAACTACAAAGCTAGCAATCATGATGCATCCAAATGCACAACCTTAGGCCACCTCTATCTAAACAATATGACTATAATATAGTTTTTCCTATAACCACTTATTTATTCATAAATATCTTTCATTGAGTTTATTCTCAGTTCTTCAGAGTTCATGAATAAATTATGATATCTTAACATTTTTTCTAAGTAATACATAAAATCAAATAAAAATGAGAAAGATAACATGTAATTTTTCTTTTTGAGAGCTTTATTAGTTCATATAATAAATTAATAATGTGAATTTAGTTTTTTTTTATAGTATTTTCTTGTTTGCATGTGAAAGTTATCATCGTAAAATAAAAAATAAAATTACCTAGTTACCCCTTAGAAGCTCCAATTTTTTTTATATGCAGCCAGTACCAGAAAATAAGAAAGCTTAATAATTTCATCTGATTGTTTTTTTTCCAAGATTTAAAAATGGCACGTATTGCTAGAATCTTTACTTCGGTCCATGACCAATTTCTGAGAACTTACCAGAGTGATAAATTTGTTTGTCCACATCTCATCGAAGAATTCGCTTGCTTTCCTATCCCCTGCTTTCCGACCTGTTTCACTGTTAAAAATTAAAAATATTACGAAGAACATATAGAAGTTAAAATTTTCTTGATATTGCTGAGCAAAATGGGCTCCATTAATTAAAGTTGAAGAAGAAAGAGAGTTTTTTTTTTTTTGTGAAAAAGAGTAAAAGATCACGATTTTTTTTTTGAGCAAGTCCCATCACTGACCCAATAAAAGGCCACTGACCTCACTTTATACATTCCGAATCGAAATCCAAATTAAAGATTCGAACTTTTCCGAGTTTACTCCACTAGAACCAATAATGCCCTCGATCTCTGAGCTCCCCATCGTTGCCGAGCTTGAGAACGACTCCACCGCCGGAAACCATAAGCTGAGGCGTCGGAGGCGTAAAAGGAAGAAGAAGAAGGTGACGGCAGAGCAAATTCTTGCGTCAAGGTACGTGCATGAGTGGGCATTCGGTCACTCCGAACCCTCCGATGACAGCGCCGGACGTGTCCTCTTTGAGCTCCACTCGCATTCGAAGTTTAGCGATGGGTTCTTATCGCCGACAGCGCTCGTGGAGAGAGCTCATAGGAATGGGGTGAGTTTTTGATCTTCTCCTAATGATCTTCGTAACCTGATTTTTTTTTTCCTGTTCTTGGTGATTTTTGTCTGGTTCTGCATGGTTTAACTGTTGGATTCCATGGTTGGCTCTTATCTATTTGATGTTTTGCCGCAGTGGCTGCCTAGAAAATGCGAAGAATTGGCCTTCTATGTTATAAAAAAATGACTTTTTTTTTCTTCTGTGAATAAGGATGTTTTTCGGCTTCATTTTGCTGTATGTTCCTATTTCGTTGGATTTTGTTGTTTGTTTTTTATTTGCTTTTGAAGCATTCCTAGTAGTTTTCGATTGTCTTTTGATCGGTGAAGTATGGAAAGGATCTTCTTTGCTGAAATTTAAAGTTGATTGTCAGCCATGGCCTTCTTCCTTGTCACTTCTATGAATGATGTCGTAATGATTATACCTTTTCCCCATTATAAAGCTCTGCATTTGCTTTTCTGTGGAAAGGAGTTGCTTGTTCGTTTCAGCTTCATTTTGCTGTAATTTTTCCCATTTAGTTGGGTTTCTGTCGTTTGTTTTGCTTTTTTTGAGGCCTTTCAACCTGGTTTTGCTATGAACTTGCAAAAATAGACTGTCTTCCTTTGTCTTTTGCCTGGACTGTATAAAAGTGACCTTCTTTACTGAAGTTTGTTCTCCTTTCAACTCGTGCTGTTCGGTATCCTATTTTAGGAGCATTTAAGCAAGAATTAGCTTAAATCCTGCCGAATAGAAGTTTGTTGGCTCTAAATCTTATTTTTTTACTAATTAAATTTATGTTTTGCCGCAGAATTCAAAGCATTTTTTTCTCCTTTTGCAAATCCTAAGCGCTGCATCAAATAGTCAAATAAATTATCAGAGTTTAGCCAGATTTAATCGTTGTCATGTCAAATAAATTTTTAGATTTTAATCATCGTAAGATTGACAAAATCTGAAGTTGCAGGTTTTACTAAATTCTATTTGAGTTTTATTCTATCTTTGGCCAAACAACAATGACTTTATAGTTACCTTTCTCTTTTGTGGCATTTTTATGTGAAGTTTGTAGATGAATGCTATATCGATTGAGCCGTGTTCCTGCAAGAAGTGAGCGATAGGCTTAAATCTCTATTGCTAGACTTTTTATTGCTATAATGGAAATTTCATAAAATATAATGAACATGTAAGAAGCAGCTGAAACGTTTGCTCCCCCATTTATGAGGAGAAAACTTGTTTTCTTCATTTTCATTGTTTCACAAAGTCTGAAACATTATTTTGCTCTAGTGGCGGAGAAAAATTCTTTTGAATTGTAATCATTCTGGCTTGGTGGAAGCTTTCCAGTTATCATCGTAATGTCTTTTCTGAAAATCTAAGATGAAACTTAGCCATTGTTCAAAATTTGCACAATACGTACTAAAAGTGCAATAAGTACTAAAAATATTTTGAGGTAAATGCCTTAACTGGATTAGGTGAGTCATATGCCTCACACTATCTACATGCTCCCGAAGACGATCTTAAGATTTATTTATTTTAAATAGTTATGCTAATTACCCTCACGGGCTCACCCCAAGATGCATTTACGCATTGGATCGAGAACTTGTTCACCTCGTATGTTTCTCACAACCAGCCTATATGGCGGGGAGAGAGGGCATTTGCATCATAGAAGTTGTCTCCAGAGATTGCTAGACAAGCACACAGACCTATCAGCATGAATATTCGGGGGTTTGTTTATGAGAATGCCATTCCATTCAATGTGGCAACTTTCCCTCCTTACTACACCATGATCCATTCCACAAGTGCTTATGGTATAGGCTTGAAACTCCTATGTATGTATGACTTATAAACTTAGTTGAGCAAGATTGAAAAAACCATTGAGGAAAATAAAATGACTTCAAATTAGATTAGAGTGAAATGGTTGGTCTGATATCAAGAATGAAAACCTGATTAATATTTTGATAAATAATTCTTATGGAATTATTTTTTTGAAATCAATAGAAGCATAATATTAAGTTAAGTGTTGCAGAGATGATAATGCTTAGGTGGATGAGTGGCTTTACTCTTTGAGATAAGATACAAAATGAGCCTATACGTGAAAAGGTTAGTGTAGCTCTAGTGAAAGATAAGATTAGAGAGAGTCACCTTAGATAGTTTGGTCACATATAATGACGGCCTTCCGATGACTTGGTTAGGAAAGTAGATGCATTAGATTTTACTTATGTTAAGAAATGTATTATGTTAAGAAATGTATAGGAAGACCTAAAAAGACTTGGTTAGAAAATATTAGAAATGACCTTTTTATTAGATTTAAATGAGAATTTGACTATTTATAGGACAATGAAAAAAAAAGGTTTCATGTAGCCGAACCCACATAGTGGGATAAAGGCTTGATGTTGCTGTTGTTGTTGTATAGAAGCATATGATCGGGTGCAGGGTACGTTTTTTGATTGCTTAATAGGGTGATACAAAAGATTGGAGAGTATTCAGTTGTACATGTTATGACAAATAATGCTAGTGTTTATAGGGTAGTTGAGGCCAAATTGATGGAGGAGAGAGAACCTACGTTGTACATCTTATGTCGCACGCTATGTAGATCTCATTCCAGAAAAATTAAGTGACTTACCACAACACAAGAATGCCGTAAGCAAAACTAGGAAGATAAGTAGTTCATATAAAATCATTATTTGGTTTTAATTTTGATGAGGAAGTTTTCTAAAAAATAATTCCTACCGCTGCAATTAGATTTGTTACACTTGGGAGCATGTTGGAAGCTATGTAACCATTGGAGGCTATATTTACTTCCACTCTATGGCTCAATTGTGCTTGGGCTAAGAAAGCTAAGGGAAAGAAGCTAGAAAAATTGTTCTGAATGAGAGATTTTGATTAGTATCATATGTAATAATGACAATAAGATTGTTGGTCCAAGTTTTGAGGACAATTGATGCAGAGAAAAAGGTAGCTGTGAGTTTTATTTATAATGCAATGGATGAAGCTGACAAGTTAAAATATCATAAGTTAGGAGAAGATGAGACAAGTTGTAAGAAAAATTGGGATATCATTGATGAGAAGTGAGAATTTCAGCTTAATTTGGAGGTTTTAGAACTTCTTCTTAATCCTCAATTCCAACATGCTAAAAGGATAAGTTAATAAATCTTGAGATTAAATTGGGACTGTATCATTAAATAGATAGGTTGATTGCTTACTCAACTGAAAGGAAAAATGCTAATATGCAACTTGTACTATTTAGGAATAAGAATTTTTTTTAGACTACAACAAGTTAAAGATATAATTAAAAAATTTTCATCTATTAATTTTTTTTAATGTAATGAATGAAATAAAAAATGTACCCTCCAAATTCTAGATTAATAAGTTCTAACTATACTTATTTCTTCTGACTTTTGTTGAGTAGTGAATCTAATTTAGTGATGGTACTCTTGAGCAGCAGTGTTTTGCTGTTAAGGTAATTAATGCTCATCATCTAGATGTGAGCATGTTAGACCGGTCCACTGGGCCGGTCTAGCGGTCCAGGCGGGACCGGCTTACGAGCGAATAGCGAAGTTTTACGCCTGCTGCGGATGCCGCGCGTTGCCGATGCCCACAGGGAGCTGATTTTGGAAGGATTTTGGAAGGAATTTTAGGAGGGAAATTGAATGTAGGGATTGTTTAGGGATTTCCTTTTGATTTGTATGCATTAAATAGTTGGTTTTGCTAGGGTTAGGGCATCTTGAATTTGGCTGAAATTTGAGATCTCTTAGATTTAGGTTTTCTTTGGGCTCTAGCATTGTCTAGAGATTTGGGAGAGATCAATCCTCCTCTCGAATAGAGGATCAATTGTATCTTGCTATTTTCCGTGTTCCTTTCATTAAAAAATACAAATTATCTACTGTTTTTGTGATGTTGTGCTGACTTTTGTGAAGAATTCTCGTTGTTTTCCGAATATTGATAGGAAATACTTGAGATCTACAAGTGTTTCCTATCAAATTGGTATTATAGCAAGTATTGGGACCAATGGAGGCTGTTTTCGGCAAATTCCAACAGTAGTTTTTTGTCCGGAAAAGGAGGAAGTTGCTGTTTTTTACTCCAAAATCCAGATTTTGTGAATCTACAAACTCCATATTGTAATGGCGGCCAAGAAAGTTGATGCTTTGGAGGAGAGACTCGAAGGAGAGATGAATCACATCAAAGAAACCATGGAGGAAAGAATTTCTTTCATAGAGGGGCAAGCAATCGATCTCAGGGATATGATGAAAAGAATGTTGGAGCTTCAAGCACAAACGGCGGCGTCCGAAGCGAAGGTCCCAGAAGCGAAGAACACCAATTCTGAAATCCGTAAGGAGGAAGAAGAGGTGGAAATCGTGGAAGGGGAAAGAAGAAGACCCTATGTGGAGCCTTTCCATAGGGAGGAAAGAGGAGATCGACATAGGGAAAGGCATTGGTATGAAGGGATGGAGCAAAGGAGTGTTGATTGGGAACGCCGGGAGGGACATTATGGTCGCCGAGGTGCTAATTTTGAAGGAAGAAGAGGGGAATTCGAAGAGGATTTGGGCTATGACAGGGCAAGGGAAATCCGAGAGACGTGGGGTGGGCCGAGCACTTGGGAGAGGGGAAGCTATGGAGGAATAAGGGGAAATGGTGGAGATCAGAAGTTGAGGAAGTTGAAGACGCCTATCTTCAATGGGGAGGATGCGTATGGGTGGATCTATAAGGTGGAGAGGTACTTTGCTGTTAATGGGCTAACGAAGGAAGAGAAGCTGACAGCAGTAGACCTATGTTTGGAGGGGAAGGCACTGCCATGGTACTAGTGGAGAGACCAGAGGAGACCTATCAGGGACTGGAGGGAATTCAAGGACTGTATAATAGAATGTTTCTAAACCGATCGGGGAGGAGATTTCTATGAGCAATTTTTTGCTCTGGCACAGGAGGGATCAATAGCAGACTACCGGGAGCAGTTTGAGCACCTTACCAGTAGAGGAGCGATTATCATATACAATATTGGAGGGGAACTTCATGAATGGGTTGAAGTCAGAGATCCGAGCAGCAGTGAAGGTTTTGATGCCTCGTGACTTGGGGGAGGCCATGAAGTTGGCTCAACTGGTGGGAAATTAGAAGAATTTAGAGAAGGGAGCCAAGAGCAACAACTTAGGAGGCTCTTATAGGAGGACGACCACTCTTCTAGCACCCAAGAGAATTGCATCAGACAACATTAATGAGACCACCAGGGAGAAGCCAGTAGGAGGGAGTGGGGAAAATTTTAAGAGGTTGTCAAAGAAGGAGATGCAGGATAGGAGGGCAAAGGGGTTGTGTTTCAGGTGCGAGGAGAAGTATACGCCAGTACATCGGTGTAATGACCGAACTTTTCAGGTTCTCACCGTCTGTGTTGACGAGGAAACTGAGGAGAGGTGAGGGGGAGTTAGAGGAAGGGATAGAGGAGAAGTTGCATTTGGATATGGCCGAGGTTTCTCTGAATTCAGTAGTAGGATTCACTTCGAATCATACGATGAAGGTGAAGGGAGAAATAGCAGGCATGGAGGTGGTTTTTTTTGATTGACAGTGTGGCTACCCATAATTTCATTTTCACTAAGGTCGTTAACCAACTGGGAGTGAAATTGGTGGACACCGGTTGTTATGGGGTGATGATGGGTACAAGGAAGGTGGAGAAAGGCCAGGGGATCTGTAGAGGAGTGGTGTTGACCATCCAGGGGATTCAGGTAAGGGAGGATTTTCTCCCACTAGAGTTAGGAAGTACTGATGTCATTCTGGGAATGAAATGGTTGCAAACCTTGGGGAAAACCAAGGACAATTGGGGAGCGCTCATGATGGAATTAATGGTGGATGGGAGAAATGTGGTCATAAGGGTAGATGCAGGACTATTCGAAGCCATCGTATCACTTAAGACCATGGTTATGAGCCTACAAGAGGTGGGGGAAGCTTATCGGGTGGGACTACACAAGCTAGTTGTGATCAGGATGAAGGAGGGAGGGGATGTTTCTCTTTCAGGGCAACCTCTACATCAGCAATTTGATAAGGATTTTCAGCCACCTCAAGGATGGCCACCTCCACCGGAATACGAGCATATCTCTATCTTGAGGACAAGGTGGATCTTTGGGAGTGGAGTATTGTTAGACCGGTCCACGCGGGACCAGCTTACGGGGGAACAACGAAGTTTTCTGCCTGCTGCGGATGCCTCGCGTAGCCGATGCTCATAGGAGCCGATTTTGGAAGGATTTTGGAAGGAATTTTAGGAGGGAAATTGAATGTAGGGATTGTTTAGGGATTTCCTTTTGATTTGTATGCATTAAATAGTTGGTTTTGCTAGGGTTAGGGCATCTTGAATTTGGCTGAAATTTGAGATATCTTAGATTTAGGTTTTCTTTGGGCTCTAGCGGCGTCTAGAGATTTGGGAGAGATCGATCCTCCTCTCGAATTGAGGATCAAGTGTATCTTTTCTATTATGTTTCATCTATTAGTAAAAATACAAGTCTTTTCTCCACGGTTTTCTCTCCGATTTGCTATTTTTTCACTGTTTTGTGGCTGATTTCTGCTGTGGACAGCCGTTTTACATTGGACCTACTTGGTTTTGGTGAGAAACACTTGGAAATCCAAGTGTTTCCTATCAAAATACTTGAGATCTACAAGTGTTTCCTATAAGAGCACAATTAGAGCACTTGTACCCTATTGAAGATGAGATAGGGGAGAAAAATATTCGCTATGATGATGACTTGAATGAAGTCTTCTTGAGTGATGAGAGTACGGAGTACTTTTGATTATTTGTCATATTATTAATTTGATCATTGGAAGTTCAGTGTTGGATAGTAGTAATGAAAAAGAGAAACTTATTGTGCTAAATTTAGTTAATTTCTTACTTATGATTTGATATATTATGTTAGTTTTATTTAATTTTGATATCTTATATTATTTTGACCTGTTGTTGTTTGCATTACACTCATAGTTTGTGTATTTTGTTCCTTCATATATACTTACTATATTAGAATGCTAATATATAATTTTATAATTGATTATGATGCCAATATATTATTTCTTACCTTCATTTTAACTTTGCGCAATTTTTTTTATTGTTAGAAGCCTCAAATCACTCAAAGGCTTACGCTATCTCATGGACGATAAACACCTAAATGCCGAATTGCGAGATTTTAAATCTTGATCTTAGCTTGTTAAATTTGTATGAGTTTGAAACAGAGTAATTGTTTCAAATAATAGCAAAAATGTTTGGAATAATTCTGGTTATAGTTTTTATTACTGTTGAAGGTTGATGCATACATTCAAAATTACAAATGACACTTTTATCATTTGAAAGTAGCCTAAAGTCTAATTACAGATAAGTGATGAGGTCAGTTATACGTAAGTGCGAGGGAAAAGTACTTATAGAAAAGCTTGACATAAAGCTAGTTACTTAAAGATTCAAACCTACGACCACAGTCCTGAAAACCAGGGAGTGTATTTTTGAGCTAGATATCGTTAGTTACAACATGATAGTTTCTAAACCTTATTTCCATATTAATAGGGCTACATACTTCTATGTTATTTGGTGATTTGCTAATAAGAGAATCCGAATGTATAACCATTTGTAATAAACAGGTGAAAGTACTTGCTTTGACAGACCATGACACCATGGCTGGCATACCAGGGGCTATAGAAGCTGCTCAGAAGTTCAACATGAGGATAATTCCTGGTGTTGAAATAAGTGCATTGTATTCTCCAGGGTAATTCTTCTTTAATCCTTGAAGCGTACGTGTTTTCAAGATCCCTTTCCATGAACATACTATACAGATACCTTTCTAATTCTTTGTTTGGTATTACTTTCTTAAGTAATGTGTTGTGCTGCCGAGTAAACTAATGATTGATCAAATCATGTAAATGTAGTTATGGTATGAGTTGATTGAATGACCTCTATAGATATTAATATGAATTACATACAATTACAATACATTATCTTAATTAGCATATAAGTAATGAATACTTATTTGTTTATTTATTAAATGGAAAAATCTAAATTCTAGCTTCGTTTGGGACAACTTTCTTGTTGTTTCTAGAATAACTTTTTAGTATAAAAATTTCTTGAATCAGAAAATTTTGTACTAAGAAGCCGTTTTCAAAAGTAATAAAGAAGCTGTCCCAAACAAAGCCTCATTAAAGTGTACTTTCATAGGAAATCACCTAAAATATCATTATTGCAACTAAAAATGCTTTTCAGCTTTCATATTGTTTAACATTGTCTTAGTGTTTGGAATTGATTTGTTATTCATGGAAATTGAAGCAAACAATAGAAAATTATGACAGGGGAGTCTCAAGATTTCGTGCTTTTTGAACACTATAGCTTTTCCCAACAGAAACCATTTTAAAGAACATATTTCTTGCTTTAACACTTAATTTAGTAGTGCAATTTGTTCATTTGTCATATTACCAATTGAAGGAATGAACCAGGAGGAGAGGAACCTCTCCATATTCTTGCTTACTATGGTAGCTGTGGACCTTCTTCTATGTGTGAGGAGCTTGATGACTTGTTGGCCAATATTCGAGATGGCCGTTACACTCGAGCACAAGAGATGCTAGTGAAGTTAGGCAAACTTAAAATGCCTCTTAAATGGGAAGATGTTGTGAACATAGCAGGAAAAGGGGTGGCACCGGGAAGGGTTCATGTTGCAAGGGCAATGGTCGAAGCTGGCTATGTTGAGAACTTGAAGCAAGCATTTAGCAAATATTTGTATGATGGTGGACCGGCTTATGCTAAGTAAGCAGACTATTTTAAGATAGAAACTGGTTACCTGATACTAAGAAGTTATGTTATGGGAATTTACACTTTAAAATGAAAATTCATCTCACTTGTGCAGGGGAACTGAACCATTGGCGAACTATGTTGTTCAATTGATTTGCCGTTCTGGAGGTATAGCAACTTTGGCTCATCCTTGGGCATTGAAAAGTCCAGTTTCTGTTATTGAAAGCTTGAAAGCTGCTGGCCTCCATGCTGTCGAGGTATACAGAAGCGATGGGAAGTTGGCTGGTATTCTCTCTCTCTCTCTCTCTCTCTCTCCTCTCTATTGCGTTTGCCTAATTCCAAACTCCAGCAATAGTTCAAGTCTTGCATTGCCTGTAAGATTCTTGCGTTGGCAATGCCCTTCATGGTCTTCAGTTTCAATTTAAATTGATCTAAAGCCCTACTGCATTTAAAACTTCGGAGAAGTCTTTGGCTTTATTTGAGACGACATTCTTATTGATTCTTAAAGCAACTTTTTAGTAAAAATTTAATTTTTTTTCTACTAGAAAGCTGCTGTAAGAAGCAGAAAGAAAGCCGTCCCAAATGAAACCTTTAAAGTTTTGCAAAAATTTCTATCACCTAGGTTTTGGTAAATTTCATGAGTTATAATTTCTAGTACAAAATTAATTTTTTTCTATTGGAAAGTTACTTTAAGAAGCAAAAAGATGCCGTCCCAAACGAAACCTTTAAAGTTTTGCAAAAAATTCTTTTACCTAGGCTCTGGTAAATTTCACGAGTTATAATTTAAGCCAAGTATATGATTCTTTTTGGTTTCATACATTAAATATGCGTTTAAACTATTTATAATTAAAAAAAAAACTGTAATCAAAATGAAACTAAATGTAGAAAACAACAAAATTATAAAAACTATCAAACCCAAACTTTTCATGAGACCGAAATCTAAAATCTGTTCTAGCATCCCATAATGAAGTGGCTATTTTGTTTACAGGTTTCAGTAATTTAGCTGATACATATGACCTTCTAAAGCTTGGAGGATCAGATTACCATGGAAGAAAAGCTGATGATGAATCTGACTTGGGGAGCGTCTATCTTCCAGTTCTTGATGTTTTCAAGTTTTTGAAGCTTGCAAGCCCCATCTGGTGTGGATCTACAAGAAACATCTTGAGAAGCTTTGTTGAAGAGCCTTCTGCTGCAAATATGAAGAAAAAATTCAGTTTTTATAAACCAGATAAGTCAGATTGCTGTGCTGCCAAATGCTGTGGAAAAGATTGCTTTGATCTGCGCTCATCTTCTTGGTTATCTGATGAGGAAAGGCAAAATGCTGAGCTTGAAAATATAAGGCTTAAACTATCTGATACTGTTATTAGTAAGGTTGGGCTCCATTTGCGATTAGATGGTAGATAGCTTATCCTTATTTTAAGTAAGCCTGTAATGTTTTTGGCATCAGTTGACTACAGCCATTTTAAGTGTTTGTACTCTGACCACAATCTACAAATATTTGAGCTAGCATAAAAAAAATATGAAGAAATAGAAATATGAAAAAAAAAGAGTAAATTCCTTGTTGACTTCATGTTTTAAACAAATATTTCTGGTACAATTCTAAGGCACATAGCTGCAACTTGAGAAATTATTACTTGTGGAGTCTCAACGTAGCTTTATATTCAGACTTCAATTAGATGAAGATATGTTGTTCTCATGTGACCAACCGATTCGACGCTCTTGTACACATATTGTGTATAAGTTATACACAGTGTGTTTATAATGATAATTTATACATATTTTAGGTCGGGCCGTTGGGTCAATGCCAGAAAAAAAATTCATGGAAGTTTGGACGTACTGATGTGTATGGACTCCGCACGTAATAATTTCTTAGAAAGCAATTTGAGAGCCAATGTTGAATCATCACCATCATAAATCTCACTTCAATAATTTGAGATTAATTTTAAGCTTTTTTATTTTCATTCATTTCTATTACATATTATATGTTCATTCTTTATATATCATTTAGAATAAATATTTAATGTTATCTTATATCTATTTTATGTTAGATATGAACTTTATCTATTCATATAATAGCTGATTTTTAAAGTAATAAATTCATTTGTATTAACTTAATTATTAAAATGTTATTCAAATATTGTGGATATGCTTTTATATTTATTACTGATTATAAATTGATTTTTTAATATTAATTGCGATATAAAATTGTTCTGAGATTAATTTTCAGAAGTAATGGACAAGACGATAAGAAGGTGATTTTGATTTCTTGCCAAAATCTGTGAAAGAAATGACCAAAAAGTTGTATTAAAATCTTCTTCCAAATAAAATTTTTATAAAAACAGGAAATTGTGCTGCTATATAGTAAAAACCTAACAAATTCCCCTAACAAAATAAGAAACAATAGGATATAGATTTGACAAAAAAAAAAAAAAAAAAAAAAAAAAAAAAAAAAAAAAGCCGATGACTCAGTTCAGTTTTGAAAATTCATGGAAAACCAAAAATTTTTAGGGTTTTGGATTCGGAGCTCTTCATCCTTTTTAGGTGTTTAGGGTTCAGTATGAAAGACAAGCTTGTTTTTGTGGATATTATGTAACGGTAAACATTTAGAGCTATCTGTATACATAGAAATTGTTCAATGTGTAGAAATTGTTCAATGTGTGAACTTGTATACCGTAGAACTTCAAGAAGAAAAAAGCATCATAATTTTTTTTAAGCTGTAGACAGAAGTGTCTTGCTCAATTATGTTCGAATATTAATTTGCTTGGAAAAGATCTATAAATTTAATGGAGTTTAAGAAAGCGAACAATAATTCCAAGATTGAACAATGTGCACAACTTGTGCACATATTGTGTATAACCTTGTACACGGTCTCTCCTTTAGTTTTTCACACGTTCTACACAACCTTGTACATGTATCATGTACATACTTGTACACACACTGTGTACATGCTTGTACACAATGTGCATACGAGTTTGTAAACATGCGGTGTAAAATTGTCAGGATTGGCTTGAAAAATGTCAAAATTTAGGGCGGAACTGGCGTATGCCTTATTTTATTTAAACATTAAGAAATAATCTTAATTTTATACACATTTATTTATTTTATTCATACTATATTTTGTACAGGTTTTGTTCAAGCATTGTATTAATTCCCTTTTACAAATTGTACAATAAACTACAATTTTTACAAGGCACTTTGTGGATTCTCTTGTACACACACTATGTACAAATTCGTAGAAATTGATAGAAAGATTATACACATGATGTGTACACCTTGTACACAATGTGTGCACAAGGCACTTTGTGGATTCCCTTATACACACACAATGTACAAGTTCGTAGAATTTGATAGAAAATTATACACATACTGTGTGCACCTTGTACACAGTGTGTATAAGGAACTTCGTGATTTTCTTTATACACACTATGTAAACGTTTGTAGAAATTGATATAAAGATTGTACACACACACTGTACACACATTAAACTAAGCATTGTATATGAACTTACTTTTCAGATTTTTTTTTTCCAATGGCCCTTCAACCTTGCATTAGAGATCCCTTTAGGCCTACACTTTGGGTGGAGTTTTAAATTTGTAACCCCATACTTTGTATTGCTTAAGAACTTATGGTTCTTTCTCTTGCCATCAAGAATCAAGTCGATATTTTTAGCCATGTCCTTTGTTGAAGATATCATGTATTGCTTCGCCTCTTCGTTCCATTATGCTCATACGATAATTTGATATGAGAAACTATTAATATGATTTTTTGAATATTATGTCACTATCTGCTTCACATGTCTTCCATGTACATGTGAACATGCAACCAACATATATATCTTTTTAAACTCTTGTTGACCATTGCAGAGTATAGGTACCTCTCATGGATATTCACAATATCTAGCTGCCTCAAAACTCTCATGCAATGAGAATATAATAAATCCATAGTCTCAAACTTCCCACACACTAGCGGAACCACCTCTTGCTTAGGGCCCCCCCTCAAAAAAATTTTTTTTTTTTTGTAAGAGTAAAAAAAAAAAAAAATTTATAGGAGTGTTAAAAATTTTTTTTGCCCTCCCTAAAAAACTCTTTTTGCCCCCCCTAAAAATCTCTTTTGTCCTAACTTGCTCTAAAATATCTATATATTTCTTCACATTTAATTTTAATATTCTCTTTCATGTTTTTCATGACAGTTTAATTACACATTTTTTTCATTATTTTTCTTGCTTAATTTTTTTTAAAGAACTTTTTGTAATATATAAATATAAAATATTATTTTTTTAATATTTAATTATTTTTATGTTGTATTTGCCCCCCCCTCAAAATTGAAGCTGGTTCCGCCCCTGTTCCCACATGTGCATTGAATTCTACCATCTTTTGTATTGAAATGAACAATCCAAGGGATCGACTGATACTTATTCTCCATACTCCTAATGAAAAACTTTGAAGAATCACTTGAGACATACTCTATACTCATTGCATTCACACCATGTAAAAATTCTTACTCAAAAAATAAATAAAGCTTTCTAGAGTAAAATCGAACAACTTGCTTTAATATTGGGTTATTTTTTTATAACATGCTCTATTGCGGACTGGCTACATTTATAATATTGATCACGCTCATTCTGACGCCATGCGATTATCATCTTTTCAAGGCCCAAAAAATAATATGTTATTAAACTTATTGGCTTCGAAATATCATGAAACACATTATTAGTAGACTCACTACGCTATGTGGATAGAATGTCAATGTTAAAATAATCATTATTGAATGATGTTGACCACTTATTTCATATTCTATAAATCTGCTCCAACCAACCATTTCTATGAAAGCCCCCTTATGCGATCATTTCAGTCTATATTTTCTCAAACTCGTTAGAATCACACTTGCTTAAACACTTACAAGAGAGTCCTTTGACTTTATCGTTGCTATTGAAGCACCAAACTCTAGATGGAGCCTTTTTAGAGATGTGTCATTGACATAGTCTATGATGTGTATGAGGTAATGCAACTTCTATGAACCTAGCCATTACATGTCTTGATCAGTAAATATTGCTATTGGATATTTATCATCCATTATTTGTATAAATATTCTAAACTACCAAGTAAATGATTCAAGTATTTCCTCTAACAAAAAAGCCACCCTAAGCAAAATATTCTACCAATGACTTTTAACTCTGACAAATGATTCATAAATCAAATTATATTTATTAAGCCTATAATTAGTATAAAAAATTATCACATCTCTAAAACAATCATAATCTATCATACTCATCCCACCAACCTAAAAGGAATTCAATAACCTATCAAATTCATCAATTTGGACATCCCATGTGAACAAAGGGTCATCAACTTGTCGATCTTTAAATAGTTGAATTAAAGAATTAATATCTCCATATTCAATCCTTGCTCTTTTATATTTTTTAATGTAGTTGTCTGCATCTCTTTTTGAGAATCTGACATTCTCCATACCTTTAACTTCATCAAGATAGGAAAATGCATTAACTATTATATTTCTAACCTATGTCAATGTTTTATGAACTGATACTATCTCATCACTCATGTTCCAACATGATCTTAGCAGATGTTGGTCTTTTGGCCTAGCCAAATCATGATTATGGCTTTCTATAATTTTTTTCATCTTCTAATTTCCATCTCCATCCATTATGTATCTGATTTTTGAAATTTCATTTAGGATTTCAAATTAGGACCCTTCTTGAAACTATATTTTGAGCAGACAAAATTCTTGCATCTTATCTTCATAGAATTAGGATAGTAACTATGATATCCTTGTCAATACTAAAATCAATATTATGTGCATACCTACAATAAGCCTTATATGCCTCATTCTCAACATTATATACGCCTATGTATAATGCAAAAAATATTAAGAGGAAATCAACACAACTTATTTATACAGGTTGAAAATAATAAATAATAAAGAATGACCCTGTACCCACAATGTGTATAAGGTGAAAAGCCCTTGTACGCACACTATGTACAACCTTGTACACAACGTGTGTATAACTTGTACATGGTATCTATATAATCATCCAATCAGTGTGTACAAACTTCTTTACAAGATGATCCACAAAAGGCAAGGAAATCCCCTTGTACAAACCCTGTGTACATGGTGTAAACAATTTTTGTACCCCTTCTAGGAATATCACTGTTTGTAGAGTATTTATTTTTGAACTCATTACATGTATAAGGAGCATACTATATTTCAAAAAAATTAAAAAAAAAACACCTATACACAAACTTCAAAGGAGTTTTAAATTTACCTATAAGTTAAAATCTACAGGTCATCCAACCACATTCACTTCCATTTCAACCAACCTTGCACTCTGCTATATCCCGTAAACTCTCCATGGTTGGCTTCAGTCTTCTTATCTTTAAGTTCTCTGCCTCCACATTATCCCTTGAGTATGTCCTCTCATCAGAGAATTGAACATCCTCCAAATCAGTCACTAACGTCATCGTCTATTGCTCATTCATTGCATGATCATCATTTTTCTTTCTTAGCAAGCATGAAATGTTTTATTCCATTAAAACCCTAAAATTTGGGGACGAAGTGCGGGATTTGTAAAAAATGCGCACAAATTGAATTAGCTGAGTCGGGTCATCGAGTCACACGTTAATAAAAAAATCCACGTTGCTGCATAAAAAAATAAAATGAAAAAAACATTTTCAAGACATGATTGAAGTCTGGACGAGAAGCTACGTCCGGACTCCACACCTAATAATTTCTCCCTCCGAAGGGTTTTCTTCTATAGAAATCCTCGAATGAGAACCGAAAGAAGGGGATGAGTAAAAAAAGGGAGAAATCAAACAAGAGAAGAAAGACACTAAAATATATTAGGTAAAGGCTTAAGCTTTTGTTTAAATGGACCAAAGATTGCGATGGCTTCTACAACTAGCCTATCTAATCAAACATTGGGATACAATAGAGCTACTAGATTGGAGATCCGATCCAAATCAATATCCACGGCCCATTTGTCAGAGTTAAAAAAAAACTATATAGTTCGCAAATCTTTGTAATTTATTAAATTAATATAAAAAATGATGAAATTAAAACCATAAAAATTCTTATTGATACGTCATCAAAAAATTAGATTGATCGGGCACGAATCTCGATGCAAAAACAAGTTGGAAACTTTTGAAATTAAAATTGGGGCCATTGAGCTCCAATTTCAGCAAACTTATAGTCGAATTGAGCGTATCGGAAATACAAACCCAACGACACCAAATTAGACTCAATCCAAGCATAAATGAGTCCAAATCACGAACCTGAAGCACTGTTGGAAGGTTCGAACCACAATTTGGATTACCAAACAATTTCCAAACATGATGTGCTTATAGTTGAATCAAGCGGCTCGACGAGATTAATCCAACAAACCCAAGATCACTGAATTCCGACATCATTAAGGCATACAAATGTCCATCATTCGGTCCATGATCAAGGGATTCAACATCGGCCGTCAATCCAACCACTCCACATTTACCCTTGATCTCTCACCTATTTATGGGCCATGACACTCCAGAAATCTATAAATAGACCCCTCATTTCTCTTGAGAGGGGGCTCCGAGCAAGAAGAGAAGATAAGGAAGAGAAGGAAGAAGCTCCTCCTCGACCATAGCCTGAGTTCCGCTAGACCACCACCTAATGTCATTCCTCTGCCGGACCACCACCTGATGACCACCTTTGCTGTACCACCACTTGAGGCCCTCGCCTTCGCCGGACCACCATTTGAGGCCCTCGCCTTCATCGAACCACCACCTAAGGCTCAGACTTCTGCCGGGCCACCACCTGAGGCCTAGACTTCTGTATGACCACCACTTGAGGCTCAGACTTCTGCCGGACTACCACCTGAGGCCCAAACTTCTACCGCACCACCATATGAGACCCGGACTTATGCCGGACCACCACCTGAGGTCTCGACTTCTGCCATACCACCACCTAAGGCCCGGACTTCTATCAGGCCACCACCTAAGGCCCGGACTTCTGCCGGACCACCACCTGAGGCCCGGACTTCTGCCAGACCACCACCTAAGGCTTGAACTTTTGTTAGGCCACCACCTAAGGCCCGGACTTTTGTCGGACCACCACATGAGGCCCGAACTTCTGCCGGACCACCACCTGAGGCCCGAAATTCTGCCACACCACCACCTAAGGCTCAGACTTCTGCCGGACCACCACCCGAGGCCCGGACTTCTGCCAGACCACCACCTGAGGCCTGAACTACTATAAAGCCACCACTTGATGCCCAGAGTTCTCCCGAAATACTGCCCTTCTACCACAGTCTTTCAGACCCCCTGTCTCATACCAACTATGGTCCTTCCGACGTCCATCACTAGATAACGGTCTTTCCCGACCCTGGTCACCTTCCTACTACGATCTTTCTGACCTCTATCTTATTAATTATGGTCCTGCCGACCAAGCAAACATATTTATGTTTATTATTGTAACTCCCACTATGTAATGCGCTCTATATGATGTACAATTGTGACATCAAGCCAAGGCCTTCTCTCTAAGAAGGGCCTCATTTGTAATTGAATGCAAATATTAGTGGATTCATTCAAACTGGGCCAGGCCCCGTGGTTTTCCCTCCTTTTCAGGGGTTTCCACTTAAAAACTCTGGTGTCTCTTATGAATGCTACATTCTCTCTCTTATCTGATTGTGTGCTGGATCTTTGTACAACACTAAGACGCTAAACTTTATATTTCTTTACCGCCACAAATATTCCAGGACTCAACACTTATATAGGTCATAGACAATTATAGCTTCCCATTCTTATTTTTTTATCATTAGTCTTCTTATTTTTTTTATCAAATATCGTAAATTTTATAATTAGTTAGTTATAACTTTTATTTAGGACCTCATTTGTGATGGCTTTCTTAATGCTTTAAAAAGCAGTTATTTAGTAAAAAAAATTTAAAATTTTGTACTAAAAAACTACTTTAAGTAGTAAAAAAGTTGTCCCAAATTAAGTCTTAGGCTTCATTTGGGACGGCTTTTTTCTTGCTTTCTAAAGCAACTTTTCAGTATAATTTTTTTTTTTGAATTTGAAAATTTTGTACTAAAAAACTGTTTTAAAAAACAGCACGAAAGCTGTCCAAAATGAAGCCTTATCCTAAACAGATTAATGGTCCAGGTTCTGATCGTTCAGGTTGCTAGCGAGTTAAGTTCATATTGATATTTTTGACCCGTTTATTAAACTATTTGGGTTGACTGAATTCAGGTTGGAGCTGAACCCGATCCATCAACCCATTTTGGCATCTCTAAGTTTGAGTCCTACTCTGTGTTGCATCTGTCACGACCCGACCCGACGGGGACGGATCAACTATTCTCAGGCCGATATTTTCTACAGTGCCGATCGGCCTGGACGATGTCCAAATCGGCCTGGACGATGTGTACAGAAAATCACCTGGAGCAAAACTGGGCAAATTCTGGAGCAAAATTACAACTGATCGTCCCAGGACGATCCAGATCGTCCTGGACGATCCTGGTGCAGATTTTTGATATTACAGCATCCACTATGAAAGCCTAGCCTTGTCAGCCTGAACTAAATGCTCTGCTTTCAAAACTAAGGGGGAAAAAAAAAAACTTTTTAGCTTCTAAAATATTTGAAGGTAAAAAACCATCTATTATATCTATTCATTTGATCAATGTATTACGAAAAAAATAGCTACAAATATTTATAGAACATACTCAAGACACATTTGAGCTATTAAATATAAAACCTGAGGGAAAATAATAAAAGCTCAGTAAGACCTGTGTTCTTTGTTAAAAGCATGTGATTTAAGAAAAGGAAACAAAGCTTTTTCTGATGTCAATGAAATCATTTCATGCTGAGATTTAGGAATGAGAGCAATAAATATTGTGTTTGGAATATTTTCATACTGAGAGAGTTAACATACTGATTAGTTTGGAATTTTGACTATCAATTAAGAGATTTTGAGTTCAAGTCTTACGTATGTGATGATGTGTGTGAGTTTACCTTAATTTATCTAAAAGTACATAAAAAAAGGGTCATATGTAGTGGTCATCTTGAACTGTAGTTTCTAGTAGTCACATGAGATCTAGCTTAAGGGAATGCACAAAGGTTTTATATTATAAAATCTTTATCTTTCCCATCAAGCTTGATAAGTTAAAAACTCAAAATTATATCAGTGATATTCTCCGTCCAGTTTATTTTTTTATTCTTCTGCACGCCATTGCTCTTGGCGCATGCTCCACCAAACTTTAAAAAAGCACCCATATATACAACTATCAAACTGAAGGTACCTCGATCACAAAAAAGATTTAACCATTCCAGTATCAAATTCCAGGAGCAGAACCTACCACTCTCATCAATTTTTATATTAAGGGATGGGAATCTCTATAAAAGTAAATAATGAGCTTAGCTTCATAGAAAACATTAACATTACCAATGCTGTCATGGAATTGGGAAGGAGCCTTATCTCCTCCAATTATGTTTTTTTCTGCAGGAGGTACCCAATTCTATCAGGGGAAAAATATTACGTGCAGCGTCCAGATTCGTTTGTAGGCGAATCCAGACGCGCCACGTCACCCGGGACCAGTGGTATTTGGGTGAAATGGCACATCCGGATTTGCCTCCGTACGGTCTGGACACCGCACGTAATATTCTCTCCAATTCTGGAGCACACCACACCACCATGTGCAAAGAAGAAACAAAGAATACTGATGCAATCATAATCTTTTTTTGCTTATTTAAAAGCAGCATTGGCCAATCAAACCTCTATAGATCTCCAATCCAGCCACTCCAAACCTCCTTGAGGCAACAGGTGTAGCCCTGAGACCAAGGCAGAGGCATGGATTTTACCTGGCTAATCGTGCTCCAATTACATAAAATATGCCTGCTTATCACAGTTAATCTTTTTACTACTTTCAATCTAGATTCTTAGAAGTAACATGTGAAGAGACTCTAGGCCTGAGTGGCGACATGTAATGAATCATGAAAGCATGGGATATGAACACCGTAAAGATTCGATTAAAATCATATCTTAATACAAATTCATGTGTTTCATATGTGCAAAGCATCATCAGATCCTAGGCTAGCCCTCTAGCTTTCTCTTAACAGCAAAACTGGGTTTGAGAGACTCGAGATATTATTACGTGCGGTGTCCGGATCGTCCGGAGGCGAATCCGGACGAGCCACGCCACCCGGATGCATTGGGCCCTGATGATGTGGCACGTCCAGATTCGCCTCCGGACGAATCCAGACGCCGCACATAATAATTTTCCAAGAGACTCACAGTTTTCCTTTATCTAACAATGTGATTGAAATGCTTAATGATTGGTAGGTGAGTGAAGGGCTTGGACAGTTGAGGCTTCTTCCATCAATGATATGAGTCATCCAATGGCTTTGTTCATGGAAGCTTGGCACCAATGATGGTATAATAGACCTGAATTTCTAACTTTAAGGCGTGGGCTCTCAAGTGCTACTAATGGAATCCAACTCCTCACTCAAACAGCTAGTGGAGGTCTCCATCTCTCACTCGCTTTCATGTCCTTACTAGGAAGGGCGTCACCAACTTCTCTATAATAAGAGAAAATGACCTAAGAAAAATGGTGAAAGACACCACTCTTACTCCTTTCTATATGGGATTGGCTGAGACAGAAGGAGGCCAATGGCGTAGCAGTTAAATTATTAAATGGAGTTAACAATGTTGCTATTTAAGTAGACTTGTAAAGAAAGAAGATGGAGACTGGACTTCCTGGTTCCTTCTGTCAACAATAATAACTCTTGTGTGGTTCAAGTACTTTTAATCAGAATATGGGATGGGATTCTAGAAGTTCTAGCAACATTTATCCCATAAATGACTAGTGGGATTTTGAACACCTTTAATGCATTTATGATTTCCTAAGTCTTTTAGGATGATCATAAAAATGCACACCCCTGCCTTGAATGCACTTTAATTGGTGACAGCTAAATGCAGCGTAGCTGTTGGGCAAAAGCTGATTTTCAGGTGTGCATTTCATTAATGTAGTATGTTGTGTTTGGGTTAAAGGAAATCGAGGTAAACAAAATGAAGCTTAGGCAATTAATTTTTGGCTGATGTGAAAGGTCAGAGAGAGCCGTCTTAGATGGTTTGGTTGCATTAAACGGAGGCCTTCCGATGACCCGGTTAGGAAAGTTAAGGTATTAGATTTGGTTTATGTTAAGAAATGTAGAGGTAGACTTAAAAAGTCTTGGTTCGAAAATATTAGAAATGATCTTTCTTTATTAGATTTGAATGAGAATTTGACTTTTAACAGGACACAATGACGAAAAAAGATTGATGTAGCCGACCCCACATAGAGGGACAAAGGCTTGATGTTGTTGTTGTTGTTGAATTCCTACCATTCTGCAAAACAATCATCAACCAAAATAACTCTGCTTTGTTTTCAAGAAGCATGAAAATGGATGGATATGAAGTAAAATCATCATGAAAGAATAAATATATACTTAACTTTTGTTCAAGGGGCTGGCTGTTTGGTTTGCTGCAAAATGACTGTAAACAAATTGCAGGAAATCTTATGTTGTGTATTTGGTATGCTGCAAAAGTGTTACATTAATGCCTAGCTTTTAATTTCTTTCCTTCTTAAACTGGTAAAGTGGTTGAAACTAACCAAAAAGTCCCTTCGAAACATGTTCCAAAGAAGTAAACGACTTGAGTGCTGAATTTGCGTTGGCACTAACAATCATAAGTGAACAGTAGTGTTATTTTCATTAGAATGCCAGCTTATTCTATAATCATGCCATTTTAATGATAATATGGTGTCTTGTCAATAAACTAATCCTTTGTAAGTTAGCTACAATCAACTTTATGTGAGTTAATTTAGTCAATAAAGTATTGCCATCAAAATATCAACTCAAAATCTCAAAGCACTAACATAAGAGCCAAAACAACTTTAGTGCTAATATATAGTCTTGTCATTAAATTTACTTATAATTTGTAAATTAGTCATAATCAACTTTTTGAGAGTTAATTTGTTCAATTAAGTATTCTAATCAAATATCAACTTAAAATCTCGATCATAAGAGTAATCAGAGTATAAGTCGTGCATGATATGCATGCTAATTTCGGAATTCTAGGGTTGCAGAAGGCCAGGTTAGTGGATTAGCTTCTGAAAGCTTTTTTTTTTTCTTTGTTCTTTTAGGGAAAATGCTTCTAGTGCTAGTGATTCTTGGTGAAGCTGCACAGGGGAACAATCATGCTCTTCACAAGGGAAATTGCCCTCTAAATGTTTGGACTAAGGTGCCTGAAAGCAACTTTCAGATTTTTCCAGAAAGAATGATCTGATAGGATGAACTTGAACCTAAAAGACAACCTGAAAATGGTATGCAGCCTCCACGATTGATGAGACCCAGGATCATTGCTAGACATGTATTTCTTGGGATTAAAATATGCTTCAAGAAATTTCAAAATAATCTGTTCGATATTTCACAAAAAGTCAACTTGTTTTGGCACTGATGCAATGATTTGAATGTATCTAACTAAAATAATCAATTCTTTCCCAAAAGATTATCTGCTTCTGCTAATCAAATTGTGAGTTGCACTATAGCTGCTACGATAATGGTGCTTATCATAAACTATTGCCTTAGAATAAGGAAGAAAATACTGTTTATTTCATGCTTAACAGTCGATACGTTATCTTGTATCACTCTCCAAATCAGGAGAGATTATTCTGTGCGGACACCGGACACAACTTATAGTCCAGAGGCCAATCAGGTGCAGCCACGTCATCCAGTACTGAGCTCAGTACCAAGCTCGATACCGAGCAATACTGAGCCGCAGTACCGAGTAGGGGTGCATGGCGCATTTTTATTGGGTTCTGGACGGCGTTTGGAGTCCGCACAGAATAATTCATCCCAAATCAGCAATCTACCTTTTGTGCAGGGGAAAAAGCCAGCTCACCACAATCAAGACCAATGGTTCTGCTTCTTTTATCAATTATCAGTAAACATAGGTGCTGCTGCTGTGGTCAAACGTTGCTTAAAAGACAAAGAAGTACAGCTCATGTAAGACTGGGCATTTGCATGGCTTTTGAAAGGGCAAACAATTAAATATAATAGGATTCACGTCCTCCGTTCTACCTGCACATAAACAAAATAAATGCAGCGTGGTTCTGAGTAAACTATTTTAGATTAGCACTTTTTTAACTATACTTGTGGTAGAAGTCATCCTTAATTATTTTCTAAACACCACAACTTTCATATACAACCCTTGTAATTGCTCTAATGGCCAATCAATCTACGAACATTCAAGTTCACAATAGTGAACCCAAGATTTAAACGAAGGAGACAAAAGGGGTTAGGCCAAATTTAGGATAGGGATATCTGTCATTTTATGCATAATTGCATGATGATTGATGGACAAAACTTTCATTAATATGTATAAAGAGAAGATAACATATCCAAAATATACGGGAATGTAAGCCACCCCCATCCACTCTTCACCACTGCTTCAGGATGAACAAGTTCGATATAGAGAACAAAAAGAACAATTGCTATTACTTACTTTTTTCCTTGTACATGGAAATAATTACAAATACTTAGCTGCTTGTGAAAGGGTCAAGAAAGCTAGTTTACAATGCTTTGAAGCCCAACTAAGATCCAAAAGGGGAGGGGGGAGCAAGGAAGGAAAGAAAGACGAACAAAAGGCACTCAATTTTTCCTTCCTAGAGGAAATACATGCATTTTCTATCCCAACAATCCCACCCTTTGCATTAATGGGTGGTGCGGGGCACATATTTTATCCAATCTACACCATTGTACAAGACTTCAAGGTAAGTCTCTTCCACTCCACTAGCCGTTGCAAGAAGTCCATAACCTTAGAAATAATTTCAGAGAATAAAAAAAATCAGCAACTTGACATTTTCAAGACAAACAAAGAAGGTTACACAAGAGTAACCATCACGTGACCCTTGAATAACTGGACCAATATCAAAAATATCCAAAAGCACTAAAAAGTTCAAAAAACAGAGAGACTTGGTGTTAGTTAAACATACCTCAGATGGCTCTTGAAGAGAATAAGAGGCGCTTGTTTCCTTGGGAATTTTAGAAACCAGTATACCAAAGCCTTGTCCTCTGTTTCTCAACACCTAATAGTGATGGAAATAAATAAATAAATAAATAAAGGGCAAAATAGTAAAATCATACTACAAAACATCCGCATGATAAAACTGTATATATATATATATATATATATATATATAATTTATCATGTGGCTGAAAAATAAATACAAATTAGCAGAAAATTCAAGTTCATGCCATTCCTACTGAAAATAAAATTTCCACCTCAAATCATCATTACATATGATATCACCAGAAAACACTCAGGATAATGGATGCTATAGAAATACTTCTTTAATGTAATGACATTAGCTCTTAAAACCCAAATGTGTGGAAGCAATGTATGTACCCAAAGACAAGAAGTTTGAGCAAACTCTGATATTTTGATAACAAATAACAACCTTGCATACCTTGAAAGCATCTTCATCTGTTAGATCATCACCAATATAAACGGGCAACACATCCTTGCAGTCAGCGAATCCTGCTCAGAAAACATTATGACACAACCTTACAAAGTTTTTGATAAACTGTGGGTGAGCTAGTTTAATAGATGAAGTTTTTCGATTCGAATCGCATCTAAATCAAATTTATGCTTGTTTGACACTCACCATTAAAAAAAAAAAAAAAAATCGAAAAACTGGGACAAAAAGAAACAAAACTATGAAAACGACTTGATGTAATATGTCTAAAACCTGTCCTACAACTTACCAAGAGACTTTAACAGGAACTCCATGGCCCTCCCTTTGTCCCATTTAATAATGGGGCGAATCTCTAGCACCTGAAGGCGAAGAAGTCCAAGAACTTGTCACACTCATGCTTTAAAAGCAAGCAACAAAACAAATTATCCACGGTAAACTTTAGCAAGTGGCTTAAAGCACCAAAATTTCTACCTTTCTTCCTGGAGTTAGCCGTAGCTTTGGGTACTCTTTCAACACCGATTTAACTCGATCGGCTAAAGCTCTCCATCTCTAGGAAGAGAGAAAGAACTCATCTTGTTAAAAAAAAAAGTAAAAAAAAAAAAAAAACGAAAAGCTTAGAACTATAATATGATTCAGTACCTTTTCATCCACACATCTAAAGTGGACCGACACACAGAACTTGTTGTTCTCCACCTTGGCCCCAGGAGTAGATTTGGTCGCTTCCAGCAAGGTTCTATAAACCTTTATAAGATAATCACACAGATGCCTTTCAATACACAGTCACATATTCCATGAAATATTGCTGTCAGCAATAAGGTAAAAACTTCAATAAGCCATAAATCACACCTTATCTATCATCGGGAGGAACTTACTAGCTGGTTGAAACAGAACGGCTTTGCCCTGAGCACGAAAAAAAAAAAAAAAAAAAAAAAACATAAATATAAATCCTAACAAAAATCCTATTTCGAAGCACAAATGGATAGTTATCAGTGTATTTTCTTAATTTTATTTTCAAATTTTAATTTTTATGGAGGAGGAAAAATCTTAAAAGCACTAACATTAGGTTTCTTCAAACTGGGTCCCTTAGCTGGAACTTTGATGTCCATGCCATGGCTACCAGCATAGTACAGCTCTGCCAATCTCACAAAACTGTAGACCTGCCCACAAGCAATCAAGAGTTCTCTTTCTCAAAACGGCAAAAGAAAATGAGCATAAAGAAATACAAAGAGAACCACTGAGAAAAGAAAATGTACCTTGTTCCGGCAACGGCCACTCACAATTGCCGTTGGGAAATATCGCGCCACATCTCTAACCGCATCTCTCATCTGGAATCAATAACAACATATAATAATGCCAGAGATGTTAAAACTCATAAGAAGCAGATATGAAAGCAGGTCACAAACCGCGTCGGACATAAAGGCACGGTCGGGGTCATCAACGATGGGTGAGAGCGTGCCGTCATAGTCGAGAAACATCACAACCTGCTTCCCAATCAACGCTTTTGTGATCTCATCGAACATGCTCAGCGCCGACGGGTGGCTCAACTGCGTTCATTACCATAAACCCATTAAGCAGCAAAGAAAATCAAAACCCATATCACAAACAGAAAAAAAAAAAAAAATTCCCTTAATCGCTCACCATCCATGTCGAATGCTCGTGCGGACCTGTGATTGAGGCGGAGACACCAAGAGTCGCCGCCGACTTGTGCTTCGGCGAAGAGGCTTCCATTGTTTCAATCCATACATTGATCCTACCACTTCCACCATTCTCAGCAAGATCCAGCTGAGGCAGGCACTTCCGTCTGATGCCGAATCCGCCTCTGACGCCGCCGGCGGAAGCACCACCGCCATGCGGCGGCAGATAAGGGAACATCGGCGCCGGATTAGCCACCGCCGCCACCGCAATCTCCATCGATTCCGGTACCAACACATTCTGATTCGTCATCTCCGATCGAAAGCAAGGGCTTTAGAGGCTTTAGAGTGAGATAGGTAGAGAGAGCTAAAGAGCTTAGAAGGGTTTGTTAATGCCTTTCCAGTTCTTGTCCCGGTGCAACTGAGAAGTGGGGAGAGCTGTATTCTTATAGTTGGTTGCGCACGAGAATCCACGTTAGCGGGTCCCACCCGTAGCCCGAAATCCGGTGGGGCCATCCGCGAGGGATAGGGGCCCACACGCCGTCTTCTCCGTCGGGTAGCCCGGAGAGCGTGCCAGCTGGATCTCTCGCACGTGCCAACCATTGTCTCCCTCGTGTGGCTCATACGTGTTCTTAGTTGGGGCCCCCACGCGTCCGTGCTACCCGATTTCTCTTCTACATATAAAATATGCTCCCCGTTTGCTTCGTATTCGGAATGCTGCTGGCCTGCTGGGTATTATTCAGTCTTCGTTTGGGACGGTTTTTTAATTGCTTTTTAAAATAGAGTTTTAATATAAAAATAAAAAATGTTGTACTTAAACTCCATTTTAAAAAGCAATAAAAAAATCGTCCCAAACAAAACCTCAGTCAATTAAAAAAAAAAAAAAACAGCTCAAGCTTAGCTTAATAAAAGGCTGGCGAGTCTCATTTAGTGAGCTAACGAGTTAAATTTAGATAAGCTATAATAAGTATTAATTCATTCAAAAGATATTGATATCAAAAGTATAAGCTTAAGTATAATATTATTAAAAATATCTAAAAAGTTTTTATTTATATTTCTTATTTTAATTATTTTTTATTATTTCTTTTCAAATTTATCATTTTTTATTAAAGTTATAATCATATTCACTTTTTTATAATAAACACCACATTATTGGTGATCCAACACAGATTTGTAGAATTGACCTTAAATTTGAACTCAAACTCTATTGATTTGCCCACCCCAAGTTAGGAGTTGTTAGAGCTTAGCTTGACTCATCTACTTCTATATTGGGTAATAAATATATACGATTTGGAAACTCCTCATATATATAAGATTTTGCTCAGGATGGTTTTTTACTGCTTCAGAAAAAGACTTTTAGTACAAAAATTAAAAACTATAGAAGACTGATTTAGTTGGGACCATCTGATATGAAAAAATGAAAGAGGGTGAGAAAAAAATTAAATTTATTCTCTGTTGACTCCACATTCTCACATATAATTGAAGGTTTGCACGCATTATTTGCCTCAATGAAAGTGCCAACTCAAAGACTGAAACTGTCTTCCACAATGGGCCAAAAGAAACCCATGATGCTCAAGTGCTCCCACTCTAAGGGGACTTTAGTTTCATCCCTCTAAAATTTAATAAATATATCATTTTTTAAATGTAAATATGTAAAATATTTTTAATAGAGAGAGATTTATGATTTATATAGAATTTTAGAGTTCTTCTTATTATTGATTGATACTGACTGTCGACTGATATTAATGTTCTTCGTCATTTTGTATTAATGACTGCAATCATTCATCATCGTCATTAATGTCGGCCCTTGTTTGTAAATGAATAATGAAATTATAGTCATTATTTAGCCGGTTTCTTACTTTGTCAATATTATGTGTAATTATTTAATTTATTTTAGACATTTTTAAAGAAAATTTTGTATTAAAAAGTTATTTTAAAAAATAATAAAGAAACCGTCCCAAATAAAGTCATAAGTGGCATTCTAATTTTGAATATTATACTTGTCATAAATTATTTTAAATCACTGAAAACTAAAAAATAATCAAATTCCACATCATCATATCCAATACTTAGAACCTATTCATCCCTTCATAGCCCCTATACCCTTCTCTCACAACCCCATCAAACTCACAAAACATAAAGCATTATAAGCATCATTTAATGCCTTAATTTCATAAAATATTAGAAAATAATGAAATAAATTAAGGAATACTATAATTAAAAATAATCCCAAATCCTAGCACTCGTCCTCAATCGACCTTGTTGCCATTTATCACCATTTCCCAGGGCTAGTCATTAACCAACATTGATGCCAATCGTTTCCGTCTTTTGAGACCCCTCAATCATTGTCATTCAGCTCTCATTTTTCCAATCAGCCGTTCTCCCCTCCTCTCAATAATATGTAACTATGCAAGCGAAGATGCATAGATAGGAGAAATTATGTTGTGTGGTCACCAGACGGCCTCCAGAGGCGAATCAGGAAGTGACATGTCATTTTTTTGCTGTGTACCGATGTTGTGCATGTATTGGACGACATGATGCATCCTAATTTGTCTCTGGATCGACCAACGACTGCACAGAATAATTTCTCCATAGAGAGCGGGGAATCTATGTTAGCCATTAGTTTAAAAAATAAAATAAAATAATAAATATAAAGTTGGTAGAGACTCACAATAATGTAATGATGAAATAGTTAACTTTTATTAATTCCTTGTAAGGTTAACTAACAAGTGGAAACATATATGAGATGTGATCAGTATTAAATAATGAGAGCCTCTTCTAATCTTAAGAGGACCACGGATTGCTCTATGAGTGATTGAAGTGAAAGTATATTGCTTTCTTCTTAAACAAATTGCTGGATGCTGCTGAACAATGTGGGGGACTACACCTTTTCAATCCACAATGCTCTTCTTCACACTTTTAATACTGATTTTTATTTTATTTTTTTACTTTTTCAAATTAACATAGACTGATCCTCAAATTAAAAGTTGATATCTTTGATGTTAGTTTATGCATTGTGGCAAAGGAATAGGATCATCTGGGCTGGTTCCTTAATTTGTTATCATATCAATGGCACTTTTGCTTCCAATTATTGGTAGCTAAGTTGCTATTTTAACCTTAGTGTTTATTTGATCAATAAAGTATTTTGCTAACATATGGCTCATAATTGTACATTTATTAAGGAGAGCACAGATCGAGTAATAGTACTGTCGTGTGTGTTGGGATTGTAAGATTTTCAAATTGAGATGCCACAATTTGTGATGAGTGATATTATGGATCTCGAAGCAATTGGAAGGTGAAGTTGATCATAATTTTTAAGATGTAAAAATTCTATCAAATGTAATATTTCTTCTCAAGACATTAGTTGTTTAAATCACTGAATTAAATAGCTTCAAGGATAAATTCATGTGAGCCAAGGATAGTTGACGTACCAAGGCTACCTTATTAGGCCAATCATCCTGTTTTGTAGTCAGATGATATTAGTCAAAAGGCTCTAGTTGAGTGATGATAGTCAAAAGGCCGAAGCCGGGTGTACGTTAGTGTTCAAAGGCTAGTAGTTGGGGGAAGTTAGTTGAGCGATCATAGTTGGGTGTTAATGGTTGGAGGGCCATAGTAGGGCAATAGTGGTTGGATGATCATAGTTGGGCGATGTTTGTTGGAGGTCCATTGTTGGGAAATCGTGGTCGAAAGATCATAATCAGACGAAAGTGATTTGAGGACTATAGTCGGGTGATGATAGTTGAAGAATTATAGCCATACTTCATTGTTGTAGAATCACAGTTAGATGATAGTTGTTAAAAGGATTGTGATCGAGCGATGATAGTTAGAGGATTGTAGTCGATAATGAGGGTCAAGGGACTGTATTTAGGTGATAGTGGTTATAAGAGCACCGTCAGGTAGGGTTAGAGTATTGTATTGGGGTGACGAAGGTCAAAAGACTGTAGTAGGTGAATGAAGGTTGAAGGATCATAGCCGTGTGATAGTAGTTGATCAGAATGATTGTAGTCACTTGATGGATGTATGAGGGCCATGATTAGAAGACATCGATCGAAGAATCATAGTAGGACGATAATAGTCAGAGGAACGTAGTAGGGTGATGGTGTTCTGAAACCGTGGTTAGGAGATGAAGGTCAAAATATTGTAGTCAAGGGACAGAGATAAGAGGATCGTAGCCATGCGGTAGTGGACGAAAGGATCATAATCGGGTGATTGAGGAGGAAAGATAAAAAATATGCAATAATGGTTGGGGGACTATATAGTTGAGCAATAGTGATTAGAGGATCACAATTGAGCAATGACAAAGAGTAGAATATGATGGTTAGGTGATGGTTGTTAGAAGGACCATGATCGTGCGATACAAATAAGAGGATCATGGTCGGACAAGGATAGTAGAAGGTTGTGTACATGTAATGCCTCAAGACCTAAATTGGAAGAATTACATCTTTTCTATTTTAGTTAACTTACTAGAGCCTCTAATTTCTATTTAAAATAAAATAAAATATAGTACAAGTAATTTATACACATCAAAACCTTTAACTCATTCATTTATCAAAATATAATTTATAGTAGCTAGAAGATTACTTATAATGTCAATCTACCTCACAAAGCTATTTACTAAAGAAACTTTAGATTTTCGATCAGCCTCACTCTGTATAATCTTGATCCCTTCCCTGACACACACACACACAGAGATATGGAGCGGTGGTGCTCTTAGAGCCTTTGAGCTCACTTGAATATAAAGCCAATATTAATTCTACCTCCTTTATACGAGAATAAGAGTCTCTATTTATAAAATTTTTAGAGTGAAATTTCTTGTAAATATGAAGAATATTTAGGAAACTCCATTGAACAACTCATATTTTTTCCTTAGGTCTTAAGTATTCATTTAACATTTAAGTGCCTCAATGATATCATAATTAAGTGATATTGAGCTAATTTAATTTATCTAATATAAGCATGGGAAATTGGAAGATCACTTGATCATCCAATTAATGCCAAGAAGCTTTAAGTGCATGATCTAGACTTATTTGAACTCGGATCACATCCCTTTTGATGTACATGGATGAGTTTGTCTGATAAAGATGTTCAATTTGACTATAATTTTGTTGAAATCAGAATTTAAATGATCAAGAATTTAATTATGGAAAATCTCAATCTAAATAAACATCAAGATTTATGCATGATTAAGACGATTTTTCATGACTTATCAAACATAAATTATCAAATTTTTAGCTCTGGATCCTAGGGCTATCAGCTATTTGAAGGAAAAATAGAGAGCTTTTGGTGGAATGACACTGATTTTGGGACCCTATGGACTAAACAAATGTAGATTTGCTGCTTAGTGCATACCCAACGGAGCCTAAGAAGAGTTTAGTGCTCTAATTGCATGCTAGCTAGCTTCGCTTTAAAAAAATAAAGAAAACAGCTGTAAAAGAAGAAAAATAAAAATTACATCGAGAGAACACACTGTAAATTTATATAAAAAAAATATTTGTGTTGCGTGCTAGAATATACGCGGCGGTAGAGTTTATAAATATTCATCTTAGCGTTGCACGAGTATTCCGCACACAAACAGAAAAGAGAAGTGAACACCAAAGGTTTTTACGTGGAAAATATTTATTTTCTAAAGACTATCTTGCAAGTGATCTGCTTGTCGAATGTCGAGTACCTATTTTTTATTCAATATTTTGGGTTCGTCCGGATTTAACCTTAACATGTGACGCATTTATAATGGTTAAGATAATCCAATATCAAATGATAGAAAGAAAAAAATAAAAAAATAAATATGAAATCAAAATTTTATTTCTTTATAAGATTTGGTGTTCAAGTTGTGATTTCTGCCTTTTTTTAGTAGTGATGCACGATCTATATTTATTTTGCAAATAAAACCAGTTTTAGAAAAAAAGAAACTTAAGAAAAGAAAAAATTGAGCACTAAATATGAAGAGAAATTATTACGTGCAGAATTCAGATTTAAGATTTTCATTCAGATATGAGAGTTTACACAGTGTGTACGGTGTGTACAACTGTGTACACTCATAGTTCTAATGTAATAATTTCTCAAATATGAATTCCAAAATGTAATGCTATTTTCGCATCATCTTTCAAATTGATATTAGAATTATGAATTCTACATAAAGGCTCATCAATGATAAATACGGGGAGTTGAAGATAATAAATTTGTATCATTATTGACTTATTGTATTAAACTATTTTACATTACAGTAGATAAGTAACTTCAAGAGCAAAATAATTGTCTCACTAAGATTAATGAAATTGAGTTCGTTCTTTATATTGGCTGCTTAAACTCAAGTGATTCATTATCTACTTTTGATAAAGGGAAACTTATTTGTCTTGTGGAGTAGAATATCTAAATGATTTTTTTACATTTGATCAGTTTGTGACACTCGGACATTACTGATATGTGTACTAGTGATGAGTACTCATATTTGAGATAGATTAATGTTCTTGAAGAAGAAATATTTAAATAAAAAAAGACAGATATGTATCCCATCATTACATGATTATTATATCATCATTCATGTTACCAATAACTACTGATGTGATGAGGATTATTAGTAGTCATCAATTAGATAGTAGAATAATTGATGAGTTGCTCAATGAATGCTTAGTAATTTACATTAAAAAACAATATGTGATTTTATTTTCAATAACAGTATTATGCAACATTATAACAAAAAAAATATAAATAGGTTATAAAGCTTGTGACCATTATTCAATTTATCGATCATAATATAATTTGATAAATACAAAACTTTGCTTTAAAGTATATATTATACATTTTTTCAAAATATTATTTTATTTATATAATAAATTTACCTAACCTAAAAAAAAAGGTTAATTCCGCCTTGATTACGATGTTAATTTGGTGGAATAATTATATTTATTCATAATTTAAAAATTTATGTCTAAAAAATTTATATCTTTATTGACTTATTCCTATCTTTAAACATTATAAACATATTTTTTAGAAGATATGATTATTTAAAATGTAAAATAAAATTTGTACTAATGCTAAAAATATATTATCAAAATTACATGATTAAAATTCTAATTTTTTTTTGAATAATTAATAAACTAAAAATAAAATTTAAATAATGGATCGTTGGAATAACATCTATTAACATATATAAAATGGCTTCAAATAAATTTAAATATTTTAGACATGCTCAAAGAAATATAAAAAAAGCTTCAATATATATGTACCAAAATGTTTCACAATAGAAAGGAAAATAATTAAACTTAAGATAATTATGAATTTTAAGTTATTAAAATGATTATGAAAACTAAATTTAATATCTCATGCAATATTTAGATGGAGAGAAAAATATATGATGATGATGAGTAGGTAGTCAAGTCCACATACAATTTCATATTGTTTATCTAATCAATCCCTAACGTCCACGAGAGATTATTACACATGGAGTCTGAAAGCAACCGGAGGCGAATCCGGACATGTCAAGTCATTCAATGCACTAGACATTGGGTGATGTGGCAAGTCCGAATTGACTTCTGAATATGTCCGGACACGCACGTGATAATTTTTCACCGTCCACACACTCTCACCCCACCATGAAACCATTTAAAACTCATTCTGCTCTCATCTCTTATAACTGTGCATGCTCAAAAGAAGCCATTAAAATGCAAATACATGCAAGCAGCTGATAAAGCGACCCATAAGAGAGGAGACAAGTGACTCTCTCTCTCTCTCTCTCTCCCTCCCTTTCTCTCTTATATATGAGTATTTAATTTGATTGTGGCCTTTATTGTGGGTGGTGTGAAAGATTAAAGATGATGTGGACTTGACAATTGCAGCTTTAAGGCCATGCATGGAAAGGGGAAGTGGTTGACAAAAGGCTGATAAGCTCCACTCTCTCCTATACAACTTTTTTTTTACTGGTAAGCTCCTACACAAGTTAATTGGAGCTGGAGAGTTGAATCTATACGTATTAATTTTTAGTTTTTATGCCATAATATCGCTTTGTGTCTCTGTTGTCCTATTTAATATTAGGAAAAATTTTATCAATCAAGCAATCATCCTTATAATATGACAAAAGTCTTACAATTAGAAGCCAAATTTAATAAATCTCTCTCTCTCTCTCGCCCCCCCATATATATATATAATATACTAATATGATAATTTCTCTGAATTTTATCTCTGGGTTCTGTCATCAACCAGCTTTACATGACAGATCGTTATATGCAACATTGGTGGGTGTGCTATTTTCATGGTTGTGGTAGAGTCAATAACAGTCTGCCTCTTTTGAAAAGAGAGGGGTTTGTCTTCAGCTGGGTGAGTGGTGCTGTAGCTCAGTAGCTGGATGTATATAATTCACTCATCTTTTTTAGTTGGTTTCTTGTTGTTTTATTTGCAGGTGGTTGAGCGTCTGACATGTTTGAGCTTCACTTGTACTGGCTTGTTTGTACCTAGAAACTTCTTTTTTTATCCTAATTAGGCATTTTTTTTAACGAAACTTTGATGTTTGATTAGTTTGTTTGTGTAACTTGAGGATTAAATAGATACTCTTTAGTGTGTGCTACAAATAATCATTAAATTAAGATCATGAAATTTGGATTGATAGATTTGTCTGGACCTTTCCTTAGGCATGCCCTCTTGCACTCAACATGCTCTTGGATGAGAAGCATTTAGATATGATGCATTTTGAAACTCATAATGATTGTACGAGTCATGACAACATGAGATTCACATTGAAATGAAATTTTCCTAGTTTATGGCGTTCGGTCTTCCAATCTTAAAGTTTTGCCCATCTTTTAGATTCTTGTTGCACAATCATTTCCCTATCATTATTATTGCGTCCTGGAACATTTGCAGTGGTAGAGAAATATATAGTTTAACATTCAAACTTTGTATGAAGATCTAGAACATAGATAGATAAAAGAGAGGGGTGCAACAGCATTAAGAGACACCAAGATTTTTACGTGAAAAATCCAGAAAAGGGGGAAAACCACTGAGCCTGACCCAATTGAAATAATTAACTGGTGTTTGTTATTAATTACATTGTATATTACATAGTTGGAGTTGGGAGAATCTAATGACATGAGAGATGTTCTCAAGAGAGTATTGGCATTATCGTTTCGTCAGTAGGACCGTAGTAGTGTGATAGTGGTCAGAGGGACTGTAGTCGGCAGAGGATGGTGGTCGGACAGACTGTAGTCGACAGGTGACGGAGATCAAAGGGAACTGTAGTCGGCGAGTGACAGTGGTTAGAGGGGCCATAGTCAGCGAGCGACGGATGTCACAAGTGTTGTAGTTGACGGGTGGCAAAGGTTGGAGGGATCATAGTCGATGAGCGATGGTGGTTAAAGGGACCATAGTCAACGAGCGACGATGGTTGGAGGGATAGTAGTCGACGAGCGACGGTGTAACCGTAGTCAGACGACTGAGGTAGAGAGGATCGTAGTCAGCAGGTGACGGTGGTTAGTGGGGCTATAGTCGACGAGCAACGATGGTTATAGAGACCATAGCCGACATGCGCTGAAGTTCGGAGGGATTGTAGTTTGCAGGTGACAGAGGTCGGAGGGACCGTTGTCAGTGGCACTACAGGAAAACAGCTTATTTTCGACAAAATTTCCGGCGGAAATAAATTCGTCACAAATTCCGGCAGCTTTTCCGGTGGATTACCGACGGAGCATTTCTGGCGGACTTTTCGACGGATTTCCGGCGTAATTTTTTATTAGCTTACCGACGAATTTATTTCCCATGGAATTTCTGACGAAAATTATTTTTTCCTAAAAGAAGACAATAATAAATATTTAGAATTAATTATTTTTAATAACTTATTGTAAAATTAAATTATTTAAATAAAATAATTTAAAAATAATTTAACTAATTTAATAATTCATTGTTAATTTTTATATTTTATAAGTTATAATATAAATATGAAAAAAAGCTATTATAACAATTTTTCCATTGCAACATGATGGTTGGGAGCTTGGGCGGCAGCGTGAAGGGCAGGGTTCGAATCCCGCCTTCGGCGTAAGAAACCGCGGGCATGGGCGAGCGCGCGGGCTGGGGCTGGGGCGGGGCTTAGGTGCGCGCGGGTTCGGGCTTGGGCTGGCTTGGGTGCGCGCAGCTGGGCTTGTGGGCGGGCCTGGGCTGCGGGTTGCCCATGGATTTGGGGCTAGGGGTGGGTCTGGGCGGGTGCCGTGGTTGGGCAACAACATTTTAATTTTTTTTCTTAATTTTTCCGGCTGACAAATCCCGCCGGAAATTGTACCGGCAAAAATATTCCGCCAGAAGTTCTCCATAAAGCATTTCCGATGAATTTTTTACGCCAGATCTATTTTTACGACACGCATGTTACCGTTGCAAAATTTTATGTCAGAAATCCACCGGAAAAGCTACATTACGATGGATTTAGTTGATTTTCCAGCGGATTTTGGCCGCCGGTAAACCACGATTTTCCTGTAGTGTGGAAGATGGAGGTTGGAGGAATCGTAGTCAGCCGGCGATGGAGGTCGGAGGTCGAAGGGACTGTAGTCATAGCGATAGAGGTTGGAGGGACTGTAGTCAGTGGGTGGTGGTGGTTGGAGGGACTGTAGTCGGCAAGCGACAGTCTTCGGAGGGACTGTAGTCAGCTAGCGATGGTGGTTGGTCAGACAATAGCCGGGTGACTGAGGTAGAGGGTATCATATTCGATGAGCGATGATGGTCGAAGATACCATAATTGGCTGGCGACGGTAGTCAGATTGGTCATAGTCGGCAGACGACGGTGGTTGAAGGAATTAGAGTTGACGAACAAAGTGGTCGGAGGGATTATATTTGACGAGCACAGTGGTTGAAGGGATAGTAGTCGATAGGCGATAGGGTAGGAGGGATTGTAGTTGGCAGGTGACAGAGGTCGGAGTGGACTGTAGTCGATGGGTGACAGTGGTCGGAGAGATCATACTCGGTGGGCGATGTAGGTCAGATATATTGTAGTAGGCGGGCGATGGAGGTCAGAGTGGACCATAGTCGGCAAACGATGGTGGTCAAAGTGAACTGTAGTCGGCGGGCGATGTTGGTCAGAGGGGGACCGTAGTCGGCGGGCGACAGAGATCGGACAGGCTATAGTTGGCGAGCGACGAAAGTACGGTTAAAGATATATATCGTAGTAGGAGGGCGATGTAGGTCGGAGTTGATCGTGGTCGGCGGGCAACGGTCGTTGGAGTGGACCAAAACATTTGGACTAACAACTGATTTAAGCAAAAAAAATTATTAAATCTAACAATATCTCATATAAACTTTGCTAAATATGTAAAACCATTGATGCGATAAACTTATTTTGATGATCATAACAAAAAATAAATAAAAACATTTATAATATTTCACATCAACCGAGTGTTTGATTGGTAAAGTGCAAGGATTGCTATGAATGAATTTACCAAATTGCGAAAGCACAAGAAATATCTATTTAGTCATTAATTTTTTTGTGTTTTGAAATGTATTTGGAATTGCATATTGGTTTGGCCCAAGCTCTAATGTTTACTAAATCTTAAAGCATTAATTAATAATATTTCTTTTTTAATCTTAAAATTTAAGTAAATAAATATTTATACTTTAGCTAAAATTTTGTGCCTATTTTTTAATAAAATTCTTTTTTATATTTAATTATATAATTTATTTATAATGACAAAATTAAATCCAAATTATCATTTCATTGGATTCATTTAATTTCTTAGAAGCAAAATTATATATAATATACTAATCTTTTTTATTTAAGATTAAAAACTTATTAGTTTTTAAACATTTTATCATAAATATAAAAATTGACATTGGTTAAGCCAACTTAGAACAACACCATAGAAAGCCTCCGGTTTCTTTGCAAGCAGTCATGAGAGTTTGTATAGCCAACAGTTGGTTGCCCTTACAACAAAGCTAGAGTATGTCTAAAAATCACAAGTGAACATGCACATGTAGATACTAGAGGAGCTTCAGAGAATGAGAGAACAATTTAGTGGAAAGCAACTGCATCGGCTGAGCGGGAGAGTGAGGGTACAAATTCTGTCTAGATTGTCTGTGCATATATATATATATATGAACATTTTGTTGGGTTTTCAATATATAAAAATTATACTTTTAATTTAAAGGTGTTTGATAATTGTAGAAAAGTTATGTTATTGAACAGTTTTTGCAAAACGTTTAATTAATTTTTGATCTATTGTTTGTGCAATGTTGAAATTATACTATTTTTTACTATTATGTATCATAATTGAGTAATTGGCATGACTGCTATGTTGAAATATTAAAAAATTGATATGAGGTGGTGTTTTTTTTTTAACCTTAATTTGCTAAAGGATTTTGGTAGATTTAAGGTAGATTTTTTTTGGAGGAAATGACTATACGACGAATTTGAAACATATTATTGGCAAAACATTTACGCCTGAAATTTTGGCATATTTATGGCGAAATGTTTCGTTAGAAATTCCGGCGGATCTCCCAATGGAACATTCTGCCAAAATTTTCGTTGAATTATTGGTGGAATTTTTCTCTGGTAAACTGCCGAAAATTCTGGTGGAACATTCCACCGGGTAATATTGAAAAAGGTGTTATTTTTTGGCCACGTAGATCCCCCATAAATATGCCGGAAAGCCGTTGGAAATATTTTCGACTAAATTTTTCTTTCGATAATCCCTTTTCGACGTGCATTTTTTTCTGGTGAATTAGCTAGAATTCGCCAGTAAACATCAATTCCGATAGATTTAACTTGTTTCCCCGCCGTTGGGGCCGCCAAAAAGATTTGATTTTCCTTTAATGATTGGGGAATATCACTATGACGTTGAAATCAATTTTATGATGGTATGAAAAGTAATTAATAAAGGTGAGACTATCTTGTGTAAATAGAAAAAAAAATTAATTGGAGATGATTGATTAGTAATATAGAGCCATTTTTTTTATTTTCAATTATACAATCTTTCACAATTAATTGCAATCAAGAGCACATTACCTCTGAATGTATGAATGATATAAGAATTCGAATATATAAAAAGGTTATCAACAACATGTGAATACAATATTTCTAAATAATGCAAGTTTTATATCATCTATAGAGCTTCTCCTTTTGTTCAAAAAGAATTATAGTATATATTTCTAGATAATGCAAGTTTTATATCATCTATAGAGCGTCTCCTTTTGTACAAAGTTCTCCTAAGTTAACTTTGATCACCCACCTTATGCCTATTTCTACAAACCATTAAGATATTTAATTGAAGCAATAAGGGGCGAAACTATTCATAATTTTTAGGGAGGAAAAACTTATAAGTAACTATTAGCAGATATGTCGGGGTCCAAGGGGGCAGAGCCCCTTGGCGGGGTTCTGCCCCTCTGCCTCACTAATAACACCTCTACACAATGTGTTTAATTATATTGGGGGCAATTATATATATATATATATATATGTATGTATATATATATATATATATATATATAGGGTGGGAGGGGGGAGCCCAATATTAGTATGTAGAGCAATATCTTCATTTTTGACATCAATCTTTTCACACCTACAAATTCAATATGTTTTTCAAATATTTTTCATATGACATTTGATATTAGAGTCGATCAGATGTATAAGAAAATGATAAAGCAACATTAAAACTTGGCATGTAACACAAATTTTATATTGAAAGAGCATTGTCCACATAAATATACAAACATAAAAAGAGGTTAAAGTGAAAAAAAAAAAAAGAAATGGTGCTTTCTAGATCACTTTTGTAGCCAATAGAGTCCTCTAATGCAAAGTGCACCAAATTGATGCGCTATTTAAAGTTAGCTAGCCACTTGTAGTTCTCACATTTGAGATAATGAATAGAAAGAAGCATTGGTTGGCCAAGGCCTTGCATGGCTTCAACTTCATTGTAATCTTCAAATAAAAACTGATCAATCATTAATAGATAAAAATATGTTGTAATCTTCAAAATATTAAAGGAATATGAAACCAAATTACACACTTAGTCCAATTAGATTGTGTGTATCTAGAAATAATTAATGGAAATATATAGCATGAATCAAACTTACATCAAATAATTCCTAGTCTAATGATTTTGATGATTCTGCCTAACTTTGGATCTCATTCCCCTTAATTGCATCTTATAATTATGACAATGCATCATCAGCTCTTGCTCCTTTACTTTGTAACTTAATATATGCTTATTCTTCAAGAGAGAATATATAATAGATCATTAGAGAATAACTTTGATAAATGACTAGAATGAAATATTTTTTTAAGTAGAGTGAATCCATTGATCTATTTTTTAAACTTTAGGTTTTAGGCAGCATGCATGCATTAGTGTGTACTAAACAAGCTCCATTTTTATTTATTTTTTATTGAAAGATAGAAGAGAAAAATAAGTATGGTACATAGTAGAGGAATGCTCTAATGAATAAAGCAACTATATATATAATATTATCACTAAATGATATATCATAGTCATATGAATATATAATTTCATATATTTGCTAGTAGGCTCAGGACATCTCAAATGTATTACGCAAAAATGTAAATTTTTTTTTTTTGTTTAGTGTGATTAGTCTAAGATGACTAAGAAAAAAAAAAGAAAAAAAAATTGTTTGTACTTTCTCCTGTAATTTAGTTAATAACAAAAATGAACTTTGATGAGTGATATATGTCATACGGTTAGAAAATATAAAAAAGAGTGATACTTTCCTAAGATGTATTTAAATTTAATAAAATAAAAAATATTTAGTAAGAGTATTGATGATAAAGTTTAATATCTCTTCATTTTTTAATAAATTTTTTATGTGAATATAATAACATTAATCTTTAATGAAGCTTGGTCAGCGGTCATGATCAGCATTAAACTTTAATGAAAATTTTCTCCACCGTTCATCACATTAGTAGAAAAAATAAAATAAAATAAAATTCTTCATCCACTATAGTAAACAGGACAAATTATACCAAGAAACGTGCAAAAATAGAGAAGTTTTGCAAATAAAAAAGTAGGAAAAAGGTTTCTCCTGACTTTATTCGCTCCTTTTTATCTAATCTTTAGCGATTTTTAAGCTTTGAGTGGATCCACACTTTGAACTGGGAAATGCATAGAGATTGTCAGATTGATTGTGAAGTGAAAATTTTTTCTAAAAGGGAAAAAATAAATCTTTTTAATAAGACAAAGGATTAATTACATGCTATTTTAATGAAAATTATTTTTTCATTAAATATTATTTTCATACCAAATGATATCATAAATTATATTTTCTTCTAAGTATATTCATATGATGTTTTACTATATTTATTATTCTTTTTATCAAGTGATATGATGTGGATGATGACATTATGATGAGTATTGATCATCATATTACTTGACAATTCATAGTCGGCATGCATGATTATCTAGCATGCCCAACATACATCATATTGTAACCATTAAACTTTTATACTACTAATTTGGATTACCATGCATGCATTATGTGTGACATTCTATATGTGATCATATGCACTTTGCATAACTATTATAATGTATGTGCACTTTACATAAAATGATGGTACATGATTCTATGTATATTTCATATATGATACAATATACTCATTACTCTATATCATATATATGTTTATCTAGTATTGTTATATATGTCACATATCATCCACGATGTACTTCTTATTTCATATAATATGTATGAACTGCAATCATTAGCTCAAAATAACATTTTTTTATATCAAAATGTTCATCATCTCTTTTATAGTAATGATTAGCTCAAAATGGAGACTTGTAGCTAGATTTTGTAATAGCTCAATAAAGTTTGCATCTTATCGTACAAATTGCATGAAAATAGTCATGCGGTGGAATGATTAAACACCATAGGTGTGATTTGTGATATAATTGGATAATGTTATCGTCATTTGAATCATTATGATAAGACAATTATTTCATCAATAAAGTAATATCATTTGATGATCAATTGATTTGTGACATAATTAATTTTTGAAATATAAAATTTATAGTATGCTATGCTCCTTTCGAGTGCTCCAATTTAGTGATTCTTATCAAATGTCATGCTTTATATGAAGAAAAATTTTGACATCCCAGCTATTATGACTATTATCTAACTTTTTTTTTGTTTGAAGTCATACAATCTAGTGGGACAAATATTTGATGTTGTTGTTATTATTGTTGTTGAAGTCATACAATCTGATTAAAAAATATTGTCTTTTATAGGAAAATTAAAAGTTTATTATATCCTGCTGATCTTGAAAAGATGATAAAATCTCAGTCAAATAAAAATTCGCAATGAGTTTAGGCTTTGTTTGAGATAGCTTTCTTATTAATTACTTTTTAAAGCAGTTATTTAGTACATGAAAAATTTTATACTAAAAAACTACTTTAGAAAACAATAAAAAAGTCTTCACAAACACAATCTTAGATTTAACAAGAGAAAGCCACACGAAAGCGACCTATATTACATGCGTGTTACTTTTATGTGAATATGGCCACATAATCCTTTGGAACAAAGCATGCATTCATCTGTTACAAACAGTAAAACTTTATATTGTACAATATTGTAGCATCTAATGCCTACAAATAGGTTGTGTAAAATGGTCATGCAAGTTGCCAACTTATATAATTTAATTTGTTGATACTGTTTCACTTTAATCATTATGAGATCTATCACGCCTTATATTATTAATAACTAGCTGCAAAATAAGAGCAGGTTTCTATGAAACTGTTCTTTTCATCTGTAATAGAACCATATTCCCCCTCCATTTAAGGCATAACTAGCTCATAAGAAATGAATATTGCATCATATTTGCTCAGTTAGTACGCTTAGTTACACATAGAGTTGAAATTATTGCTTGCCAACTAAAAAAACAAATCAGAAATAGACCTGTAACTGTAAACACCACCATGGATACCTCAAATCAGAAAATGACAAATGGATACTATAAAAAAAAGAAGATGCTTCAGTAGATAGGAAGTGATGGAAGCTATCAGAGATGGAGGTGAAAGCGTGCAACTTCCTAATCATTCACTTATAAAAAGTTAAGTAACTGACGAGGCGTGAACAAAGCTGATTTGAGATCGATGAAGACAGCAAAAGCAAACTTAAGAAAAATGAAGAAGGTACTTAAGGTGTTTCATTCAAATATTATATTGATAGCTAGGGTTAGATAATGATGTGTGGTATCATTTAGCGTGGATCCCATTCTAACATGAGTAGTTTAGGAGTTGTTATCAATTGATAAAGTAATGGAACACCTAATTATCTTAGGCTTAATTTGCTTTATTATGCATAATTACCTTTTTTATACATAATTTTAACTACTTAAGCAATGTAATTTTTTCAGGCTTAGGAGTTAAAACTATTTTTCACAATTATTTATAATAAGTTCTATCTGTACAACCATAGGTCTGCCGGCCCCATCTCTTCCATAATACCCTAATAACTAGGCACACTTTCTAATATTTGTTATATATGCATATTTCTAGAACATCTAAATCTATTTTTAATTATCTTATTTTATTTTAAAGAAATTTCACTATAATTATTCATCTGATATAATTATTACTTAATTTATCCTTCATAATTTTATCATATTATTTTAGCACACTCCTTTCTACCAAGCTCAACTAAAATATCAACGGCCTTTTTAATTCGGGCTCTTGCAAGCCTTTTAAATTTGGATTGATTGGTAAATTTCTCAGTCGCGTGCATACTCTGGACTCGATCCGAAAATTTTTCTTGAATCTTAAGCTTACGGTGACTTTTCAGTTACCCTTTTGGATCCAAGACATGCGTTGATTAAACTAAAATTGTTGTTTTTTTTTTTTACATTTATGTGGAATCCCCCATCATCGCTATTTGTGTTTCATTCCCTAATCTTCAGTCCCATTTATTTTCTCCTTGTATCATTCATAATTTGGGATTGTTATTTGGTCGCCTTCTAAAAACTGATAACGCTACGTCTTGGTTGCTCATGTTTTGGTGGTATCCCGAAAGCGTGTGGCTTGGGCCTGAAAATTTGGATATATTCAACATGTTGAGATGGTGGAGCTTCCTCATTTTTTGTGAACATTGCAAAACTCTGAGCCATATTAAAAATGATTGTTTTAGTATTCACTCTCATTTACAAAAGGTATATATCAATGAATAATCCCAAGTCGGTGAATATTGTTGTTAAGGAAAACACTAGGTTAGGTCCTCATGTTAATACTAGTGCTGATGTTGAGGAAATCATGGACACTATTAATACTATGTCTATTAATCTTATTATGGCTCATGTTATTGATACTTTTGGTACTGAACAAACCCTTTCTTCTTGTAAGGATTATGTGAATCATCGGGTCGTTAATAACATGTTAAATTTTGCCTCTGGTTTAGATGTTGATTGATTTCATTATCCCAATTAGGAGACACAGGTAAAACTTAAGACCTTGTGGATGTTCCTGGTGTTTTGGATGTTTCTAATAGGGTTTCTATAATTGTATATCGTATTCTTCTATTTCTGATGATAAAATATTAAAATTAGGTGTGAGGAACCAGCATATGGATTTACTTTCTATTGAGAATCTGGTTGATCTCTTATGATTAGTCTACTAACTACTGTGTTGGGTAGGTTAAAGTTGGTCTCGATAATGGCTCTCAGATGACAATGACTTGAATGTTTTGCAAGTTAGTAATGATGGATTCTCCACATTTACAAGCAAGAAAAATAAGAAAAAATAAAATAAAAATTTGGTGCAGAATTTCAAGTACTCTAAAGATAGATTTACTAGATCTAAAACTTCCTCTAATCATACTTCTAATTTTTAGTTCTACTGAGATTCGGTTTTCTTGATGTTGGGGATCTTGCTCGTCGTTGGATGCCTTTGTTTGTTACGGGTTGGTTTGGCTTCGGTGTCCTCGCTAGGTTCTTCATTTTAGGGGCCCTTTATGGGTCTCCAGGCTGCTAGCTGATGGCTTTTTGGTTTTGGTTTTGGGCTTCGTGGCTCTTATTTCTTACTGGTTGGGGTCTTCTGAGTTGGGTTGTTGGTGGGTTCATTTCTGGTTGGTGGGATTATTTTCGTAGCCTGGTGTTGTGCTTGACTGCTTCTGGTGCACTGCTATGTTTAGTTGGTTATTTTTTGGGTGTTTTTGGCTGTTTTGTGCATGTTTGGGAGGTTCTTGGGCTCCTTTCTTATTGTTGTGCTTATCTCATTTTATTTGGAGATTTTTCTTTTCCTACAGGTTTTGGATCATGGACTTGTCTTTATATTCATTTTTGGATGGCATGGTTGTTGCTTCTCTAGTGTGTCGATAGTGCTTGTTGTGTGACACTTAAAATTTTCTTCTTTGGTTGGCTGTCTATTTATGGAGCTCCTTTCATATTTGGACTAATGCTTTTGCAAGCTGGTAACTTCTTTTATTTTTTGTTGTGGATTATCTCCTCTTTTGATGCTATATATTTTCTCCAAGCTGGGCTTTTTGGTCTATTTGGGCGCTGGCTCCTTTTTGGGTGATTCTTGTTGCCCCTTAGATTTTCTCTATTTCTTTATTTTGTAAATAGTTGGTATCTTAAGCTTATAGGTTTCTTTTTTCGTTTTAGAGGTAACTCTCTGAGCATTAGTAGATTCTTTTAAGGACTTATAATCGATTTTTCAAATTAACACGCAGGCTCGTCTGTGAATTTAACAAAAAAAGACATAATTTTCCTAACTTTCAATAGAATTTTTTTTTTGCCACATTTTTAAAATGACTCTAATATCATATATCTTTTGAGTACTGTGCAAATTATCCTCTTCTAGGATAAAAATGAACTTTGCGATACTTTATGAGGAGGCTAGAGTACTAAACTCACAGTGGAAGTAAAGAGTACAAACAATATAAGAATGCAATGATTAAAATGGCTCGACTCCATTAAAAGAGGATGAAATAATTTATTTTATTATAAGAAGAATAAAAGTATAAGAGGATCTATCTTTTCTTTTTCCCTCTCACTCACTCTATCTATTATCTATCTTTCTTTCTATCTATCTCTCCTTACACACACTCTAACTCTCTCTCTATATAATGAATTGCATGTAATTATAGTTTTTTGTGCTTCCTTTGCTAAGTTCTCTCTATCTTTCTTTCTTTCTATCTCTCCTTTTGCTAGAGTACTTAATCATTTTTATATCTACTAAACCTTGTCTTAAGCATTATTCCATTATGCATTTAATGTACGAGATAAGATTTATCATTGTCATAAAATTATTGTTGTCATTTGAATATGAGCCAGTCTTAATACTAGAACACTTATCTGGTTCATCCACGATCTATTTATAAGCTTTATCTTTATTTCAAGATTTGTAATGCCTAATTTATTAATTAAGGATGATAAATTTAATGATTAAGATCACAACATCAGAAAATCAAAGGCATTTATGATTCCTTATTCCTGAGAAAATTGCCTCTATCATTTTCATAAAATTATTGTTGTCATTTGAATATGAGCCAGTCTTAATACTAGAACACTTATCTGGTTCATCCACGATCTATTTATAAGCTTTATCTTTATTTCAAGATTTGTAATGCCTAATTTATTAATTAAGGATGATAAATTTAATGATTAAGATCACAACATGAGAAAATCAAACGCATTTATGATTCCTTATTCATGAGAGAACTTGCCTCTATAAAGAGCTTTAGTTTCCATTAGAGATGTTATGGCAATGATTAATTAAATATCCAATAATATTCCTCTAATGATGGCACATATATGACTGATATGTTATTTAACACATAAAAGAAAGTAATGATTCATTCTTATCAATGTACAATCTATTTCAAAATTTTCCTAAATTTTTTACAATAATTATATTATTGAAACTAGACATAATAATTACCCTATAGTGGGTTTGGCCAACTAAAAATTTCAATTTGCCTCTCTTAGAAATGTCTCTTAAAAGATTAATAATCTATCACCTTTTACATTCCACTATCTTGTCAAATAATAATAATTAATTTAAATTATTTTTCTTATACTCTAAAGAGATATGTTCATAACAAAAATTAGATTTTGTGTGTTCAACCTCTCTCACAAAATTATCTTACAATCTTTGAAATATTTTTTTTCTTTATTTCTAATAAAAAAATCTATCAGTTGTATTGTTTTTTTTTTAATAAAAGGAAAATGTTATTAAAAAAGGACATAAAAGTTATAGCTAAGGCAAAAATAGGCAAGCCACAACCCCGAGGCAGCCAAAATAAAAAACAGATACAAAGAGAACGCTGAAAGAGGGAGAAGAAGGCACAACAGTCGTCAGGCTCAGCAAAGGCACAGACTATGAACCACTCCAAATCCAAGCACGGACCATCCAGAGGAGTGAAAGAGCCCACCAAAAGCCAACGAACCACCATCACCGCTAAGAAGAATCACCACCTAAGGTTACCAACTAGCCACGGATTGGAACGATGAGCCCGAGCCACATCGTTGCCTAGAAACCGCTAGCAAAATTCGCAAGACCAACACAAGACATAACCAGAAAAGGCAACAAGAATCCACAGAAAGGCACTCAACAGGATGATCCTTGTGTATATCAAACTTAACAGCATGTTCATCCTCCCCACTATCCTCCGAAGAGGAATCAGACGAGCATTGAAGCCAATCAATTTGCAAATTAACATCCACATATGAATTGGCACTCACATGATCAACCAAAGCCTTAGGAGATGAAAGATTAACCAGAACCTCAACAAACCATCCAATAACTTGGTCATTAGGCGTAACAGGGGAAACATCAACACGGGCAGAACACAAATTCACCAAGCCAACACCAGATTCATCCGCTCGGTCAGGAGAAAGCTCAATAGGGTGCGAGACAAATCCGAAAACTCCACAGCCACCTCAGGCTCAACAAATCCAGGCAAACAGGACGGGACAGACATAGCACCCAAATAGGATAAAACATAACGGGAATTAACAACACAACCCAAATGATTACCTTCACTAGCATAAATTCGAGAAACCTGAACAGCAGGCAAAACCCCACCCACCACACCTTTAGAAACAACCAAAGTAGAAACAACAGCACCCTCACCAACCGAACCCAAATCGACCACAGATAAGGGGACATTGTCGCAGTCATTAACCAACTTTTCCACAGACTCAATATTCACAATGGAATTATCTAAAGAGACATCCACCTGCACAATACCATCATCCTCCACAATAGGCAAAATAGAATCCCTAAATTGAACATCCTCAGAGGGAGAAGAGGGAATACCCGATTTTGGATTAACCAAAACCTTTTGAGAAACCTTGCACGGAATCGAAAAATCAATCACAGGACGATAGTTACCAGAAGAATGTCCAATTTTTTTGCAAAAAAGAATAAAAAGGAGGGAAATCCTCCAAAACCACTTGCTGAACATATCCAGATTTCTCAGGGACTAACCAGACTTTATCGGGGTAGGATTTAGTAACATCCAACTCTACCAAGACTCGAGCTAGGGATGGCCTGGAACCAATAAAAGTAGCGATATCAATTTTAAGAGGGTTGCCAAAGATCAAACCCAAGCCTTGAAGGATGTGGGGAGAGAAGAGGTGGGGGCACAAATGAGGGAAGGAAACCCAAATGGGGACAATCGACGACTCGACTCTGACATCCATAAGAGGCGACCACTTGGTAAGCTTCATGTAATAATTATAAACTAATTATGAGTCATGGCAAAAAATCCGACAGTAATTAAGATCGTTTTTGAGCTTGATGAGTATATGCGTCGGGTCCAGTAAAGTTATCGAGAATTCCCCATTCAATTTCAGATTAAATAAAAATCATCGGATATAGTCCAAAGAAGGCCGCTTAGAGGGGAAAAATTCGACAAGAGAAAACTGGAAAGGAGCAGCTAAAGCGAAAATTTCTTGTTCTGAAATCTAAAGAGACGGTAAACCACGAAATGAAGAAATCCTAAGCTCTGAAAAATTAGGGACAGATGACGAGCCCACAAGGACATCTAAAAGCGAACGAGAGGAAGTTGAACCCTCTAAAAAATTAGGGTTGCAGAGCTTCGGAGGCATTCTGGCAAACGCTAGAAAAAAACACCAACAAAATCTAGGTCAAAAGCACAACCAGAGAGGGAGGAATACTTCCCTGAAGGAACAGAGGATGTTAGCGCCACCACGTCAAGACCCCAGCCAAAAGAAGACGCCACCAGAGAGAGCTAGGGCAAGGCCCTAATAGAGCGGCCTGAGTGAGTAAGAAGTGAAATAGTTAGTTGGGTTCTATCAGTAGTATTGTCACTACAGGAAAACATCTAATTTCCGACGGAATTTCCGGCAGAAAAAAATTCGACAGAAATACCGACGGTTTTTCCGACGGAAAATTTTCTACAACTTTCCGGCATATTTTTTGATTGACTTTACGACGGAATTAATTTCGATGGAATTTCCGGCGGAATTTCTAACAGATTTCTGACAAAAAATATTTTGTTTTAAAATTATTATAACAAATATTTATAATTATTTATTTTTTAAAATAATTTAATAACTTATTTTCAAATTAAGTTATATAAATTAATATTTTTTAAAATTATGTTATAATATAATTATTAGTTTAAAATTATGTTATAATATAATAATATTTTTAAAATAACTTTATAATTATTAAAAATATTATTTTACTATTAATATAATCAACATAAAACAACTTTTACCCTTTCTCAGTATTCTTAAAAGTTCACCATTTCCATTTAGTAATTGCTACACATTAAATATTAGCCTTCTTCTACTCATAATGTCCACAAATTCTCAAATATTTTCACTCAAAACCCTAAAATTTCATATAATATAATAAATATAATCTTTGATATAAATATGGACAACCATTTCTTCTCACCTAAGGATGATGTTCTAGCATCACATATACATAACTTACGAATTGAAGCATGCATCATTTAGATACCCATTATCATTTGATGTATTTTGGTTTCTTAATTAGCTCTCCATATGAATAAATGTGTATGCATATGCCTTCTCTATCATATATGCTTGCATACATCACATGGCAATTCCCTTTTATAATCAGACCATGTGAGAAAAATTTCATAAAATAATAAAATAATAATTATATAATGATATTTTATTTGTCAGCCTAGTCATCATTCATATAGGATAAATAAAAATAAGTATAGGATAAGTTATCCAATTTTGAATCAGTGTATATTATGTCGTCTGAATTGAGGATATCATAGCTCTCTTCTTATGAACTTTAATAATTCTGCAATGATCATCTTTTTAGTCAACTTCTTCCTCAAATCGTTACTACAATTGGATATTCTTTTATCCCAAAAAACTTGTCGGTTAAGTTTATATATGTATGGCTGATAGTTGGATCAAACTAGGAGACCTTTTTTATTTAATTATATATAAATAATAAGAATTTGTTGTTTAGATAATAGTATTATTTATCAAATGGGGTGTATTTGATTTATTGTTATCTTATTTAAATGATACTATAATATTTAAATAATTAATCATAATTATAAATTTTGTCATTTATCTAAAAAATATAATTTAATATCCAAATTTTCATATATATATAACTATAAGTGAAGAAATTTGTCTTGTTTGTCTTTGGTATTTGAATCATTATTAGAGTTAGTTTAGTACTGATGTCGAGGCAAAAAACTATATATCAATTAAGAACTTCACATATCATTAATGATATTTTAGAGGATGGTAAAGTTGGACTTTACACCTTCTTCGGATTATTATGGATGATTGAAAAGCTTGATTTTTAATCAATCAACTCCATTGGTGCCTCATGCATGATGTCAAAAGCTTTGGAACAATACCATTTTCAATCGTCATTATTTAATAATCATCATTGTCAATCACTCTCTAACTATCTGGTCTAGATTTGATCCAACGAGCTCATCGCATAATGGTGGAACAATCAGGATACTTCCTGAATTAAGGTAAGAGCAATTTGGATCGTCTAGTTCAAAGAAAAATTATTACATGCGGTGTCCGAATGCGTCCAAAGATCAATCTGGACGTGTCATGTCATCCAACACTGCACAGAATAATATCTCCTAGTTCAAGCTAGGTGCCAATTTAATAGCTTTCAGCGTAATAAATGAAAACACCGCTCTTGAAATCTTAAAATGTCGTATTTATATATATATACATTTAGACTAATTATTTAAATAAAAATGAATTTAAGATCCATAGAGAATTCCGAAACTTTAACCCCTGATAATTAGAACCTTCAATTTTCCTAATTAACTTTTGTCCTTATTAGTGTTAGTTTTAGATATATTTTAATAATATTAATTATTGGTCAAAATTAATATACCTTAATTCTTTGCCCCACCAATTTTCACTTGCTTAATGCTTGAACTTAACTAATTCTTTTTTTTTAATCTAACTTTGAAAAAAAATAGTAAACAAAGTTTGTCGACTTTATCATTAGCTTTTTCTCCGCTGATTTTTGTATGCTTGATAATAAATTTGAAAATTATATGTTTGAAATATGAACTAACATCTATTTCTTCACAATAGATAATTTTCTAAAATAAAAAATTTGAAATATTATTTATTGACTTTTCATTGATTCAGACTTTTTTATATGGGCATTGAATTAATTGGCCTTCATTAAACAAATGTTAAGAATATTATTATCTTTATTACTATTTTAAAGTTTTGTATTATTGCATATAATTTAATAATTTATAGTAACATTTTTTTATTATTATTATTTAATTTGTTCCCTTTAATTTCCTAAGAATTGGATGAATATTAACTTAAAGATGACTACATACATAGCCATATGTATGCATGCATATGCATGTTTATACTATTGATATCTTTTAGAGCCAATTTGAGTTGATTCAATTCAAAATTTTAAAATTTAATTTATGTCAAATATTGTTAGTTATGCTTATTTAGATTGATTTTACTTTTAGACAGTGCACTGATCAAGGTAAAAGACAATCCAACATTAGAGTGAAATTTCAGTATTAAGTTGAATCAACTTATTTATTTAGCATCATTAGCACTCTATTTGGAATACCTTTTCAGTTGCTATGATAAGAAAAGTAATTAGTAAAAAAATAATATGCTCGGAAGACAACTTTTTAATCGTTGCTTCAAACGTTTGCCTTTAAAAGATCACTTTCGAATAAGTATTTTTTTAAACTCTCGCTAAGAAAGGAGCTTTGAAAGTAAAAACAAAAAAGCTTAAAACTCTCCCAAGCAAAGCCTAAGTTAACTTATATTAAATGCTTTATATATGTTAAGATTATTTTTCCCTAAAAAATAATAATAGTTAATCATCACTTTTGAATTATCAACCTTCTATGCATGCTTTCAAAGTTTGGAATTTGATTCATATAATATGCACCACCTTCTTTGCCTCTTTTAGAAATCCCATGGAATCAAGCTAGAAAAGAGGTCAACTTTCTTGCCACTATTTAAAAGGATTAGAGAAGACAAAAGAAAAGTATCCTATCATGAATGGATAAACTCAAGGACAAATATATATATAAAGTAATAAATTTAATCAATTTTTCAAAGAATTACTAGAAAGAGAACTATCTTTCTTTCTTTCTTTGACTTATGAATCAATTAAAACAAACACACACACATCACATACACAAGCTTCGAATTCAAGACCTTTTTGTTTGTAGCCAAAACTCCCAACAATTAAATTAAAGTAAGCTGCATATCAAATATCTATTGGTTCAGTAAATTCAACACAAATTTAATATATTGTTTTAAATTATATATTGCAAAAAGATATATCATTGATTCTCTATTATTTTTATATCAAATGTCCCTCTTATAAAAATATTATTTGGGCGGCCATCATAGAAACATTTTGGTATATAAAAGTGGCTCACATTGATTATTGAGACATTATTGTATTCATATGTATGTTTCCATATGCCTCCACCAATCATGTGGGAGTTACATGATCTCCATCCCTCTCTTCCATGAAAGTGGGGTAGCAAGTTTGTATCCAATAAATAATGTTAGATATGGTATGCTTCTTGAAGCTACAATCATGTGTTTCTTCCCTTCTTCAATTCAATAATTCTTTCAAGTGTATAAGTATATTGTTTTATGGTCGTCATTGTCAATATCATCTTTAACTACTTTTGGGATAGATTTTGTAAATCCAAATTTTCATTTAAGAGTGTTTTTAAACAATTTCTTTCTCATTTCTTCTTCAACCTAAATTGTAAATATTAATTTTATCTACTTGTTTAATTGGTGTATTTTATATATTTTTTTAATTAGGGTACATTTTCAAACACTATGATTATTTTTTAATGTCTCTTATTTTCAATTGATGTCACTTTAATAGTTCCTTTAACATAATTTTTTTTTTATTTTTCTTAAAAATTCTCATTTTATTATAAAAAATTTAAACCACACATAGTGTACTCTTAGGATTTGTTTGGGATGACTTCAATTGCTAATAAAATTAGTTGTGGAATTATATTGGCAAAATTAAAAAAATTTGAAAGTTCTTATCAGTATTAGAATTTTGTTCCCTTTAAAGTCAAACATTAATTTTCGCACAGCTAGCTAGAGGCTTGCGACAATGGTCTAGAAGAGGTCACCACCAAAGGAATTTAAACTAGCTTGCATAATATGCTATATTGTAGAACTTTATGCCACAAATTCAACATAGTTGATAGATTGAAGTTTTAATGGATAAGTTGATTAAATAGTTCAGAGAAGATTCACGAGGGTCATTAACAACATCAATATTAACTTTATGCCACAAACCAGGCTCTAGGGTTTGCGATTTTTCTTTCGCGCCGCTGGGCGGGCGAGGGCTTCTCCTCTCCGGGGCGTCCCCGTGGGTGGATCTCTTCGGATTTCGGCTAGCTTCCGGGAAGTACTTCTTTCCCCTTCTCGTTTTTCTGTTCTGTTGTTTTTCTTTGGGTCGTTCCGCCGTTTCGGCATGGCCTCTAAGTTCAAAGATCCTGGTTTTTTGGGTGGGGTTTCTCACTCTCGCTCTTTTCGTGAGGCGCTTGCTGGTTCGAAAACTGTTTTCCCGGAGCTTCGGAAGGCAACTTTTCGTGGTTTACCGTCTCTGTGGGTTTCGGATATTGAAATTTCTGAACTTGCTCTTCCCTTCCAATTTTCTTTAGTGGGATTTTTTCCCTCTAAAAAACCTCCTCTTGAGTTTATACGCAATTTTTTTTTTCAATCTTAAGCTTAATGGTGAAGTTTCGGTGACTGTTTTAGACCAATCTCACATTCTTATCAAATTAGCCAACGATTTGGATTATTGCAGAGTTTTTTGCCACCGATCATACATGGTTTTCAATTGTTTCATGAAATTAACGAAATGGTCTCCATCTATCGACATCGGAGTTGAATCTCCGATTATTCCGATTTGGATTTCGTTCCCTAGGCTTTGCCCCCATTTTTTTTCTCCTCGCATTCTTTTTGGGTTGGCTGAAATTTTTGGTAAACCGTTAAAGATCGACGAAGCAACTTCTGTGGGTTCTCGTCCGTCGCATGCTAGGGTTCTTGTAGAATTAGATATTACCAAATCTTATCCTAAGCAAGTTTGGCTTGGTTCTGAGTCCTTGGGTTATATTCAAGAGGTTATTCTTGATGAATTTCCTAATTTTTGTTCTGTTTGTAAGTGCATCGGGCATCCGTCCAAAAAAAAAAAAAAAAAAATCAATATTAAGTTTTATTCTACTATATGGTTTGGAAAAAAAAAATCAATATTAAGTTTTATTCTACTATATGGTTTGGAAAAAAAAAATCAATATTAAGTTTTATTCTACTATATGGTTTGGAAAAAAAAAATCAATATTAAGTTTTATTCTACTATATGGTTTGGAAAAAAAAAATCAATATTAAGTTTTATTCTACTATAAAAAAAAAAAAAAAAAAATCAATATTAAGTTTTATTCTACTATATGGTTTGGAAAAAAAAAATCAATATTAAGTTTTATTCTACTATATGGGGTCCGTTGCATGAATCATTTTTTCTTCATTGTCCTGTTAATTAGAGTTACTCATTTAAATATAATAAAAAAAATCATTTCTAATATTTTCTAACAAATTCTGCTTATGTCTACCTTTACTATTCTTAACATATGCTAAATCAAGAAACAATAATTATATATCTTTATTTGTATGTCTAAATAATCATCTTCTATAGGAAATCAATCATTATAAATGCCTCATAAAATAGAGGTATATAGTTGTTATAGGAACCCTTAAAGTTTATATCTTATCTAGTGACTTAATTGCATGAAAATAACAATTCTTTCTAAGGATCCCAACAATTTATAATTCTATTTTTAAAATAAAAATACTTTTCATTATTAAAAAAAAGCTCAATTTATAGCCACATAACTTATAATAGCTGCAAAATCCAATGATACGAGCCCTTAAATTTTATGGGTGATAGGCTTTGATCGTGAACAGTGGAAATAATATATTCAATTAAGCACGCAAAGACATGCAAACGTGCTCGATTCCTCTAATTAATGTTGACGTTGAAGACTGTTGCTACCTAATATTATTTTTATAATTAGTTGGCTTTAGCTCTGCAATTTAATAAGATAAAACTATTTATCTTCAGATATTCTTATTGTCTAATAATATATTTAATATTTAAAATAGTTAAATATTTTTGTTTAGCTACATTTTGTATCAGACCGCTTCTCATATTGATTAAGATAATCAATTCACAAAAGTTGATGGAATTCTTCTATAAATTGAAGCTCATCGATCAAAGCTATAAGTTATTTAAATCTTTCAACCCTCTATAATTAACTCTTAAATCAGTCGCTAAACTAAGTATTATTTCTAATCTAGCTTGTAGTTTTGAGCTGTTGGTTCAACAGACTCCCAAGTTGTGTCTGCTAATGATTTATTTGCAGCTATTATCAACATGGGATATCATTAGAATTCTCTATGAAATAACTCTATTATGTTCCGCTAGTTCTGATGAATTCTTCGTTTGTTTAATAGAGTTTTCAATGCATTCATTTAAGTTCTAATTTGTCATTTAATGTGCCTGATTTATTTTTCTACTAATAAGTAAGATTTCGGTTCATAAGTTCCCTTGAGCTAGGGTTTCTTCAACATCGGCCGTCTTGCTTTGGAGCGGCAGCGAAGATGCCTTCGTTCATGATTTTTCGGATCAATAAGAAGCTGTCGAAGAAGATGAGGCAGAATATGCCCATTCCCCATTGGATTCGCATGAGGACCAACAACACCATTAAGTACAATGCTAAGCGCAGGCACTGGAGACGCACTAAGCTAGGGTTTTAAGAATACTCTCAGGTGTCGCTGATTTGGGTTCAGGGTAACCGCACTGTTTTCCCTTTTATTATTTGAAGGACATGTGTTTTAGAGTTCTGTTTTGTTTTAGTTATTTATAAAAAAACCCCTGATGTGTTGGAAACATTGTTAGTTTTGATTATTGAAATTGTGAACTTTTGCTACGCTCTTTTATATGAATTTCGAATTGTGGTTGTTTGACCAAAAAAAAAAAGTAAGATTTCGGTTGTTTAATGATGTTTTTTTAGTATTAAAACTAGAATGATAAGAAAAAATGTCTGAGAATAATTGAATTGCTCCATCCGTTTAAATATATTCTCTCTTCTCTTGTTCCCTCTATATGTAATGTACAGGTTCAATATATGTCCATGGGCCTTTGTCGGCCCAGCATGCTGAAGTGCACCGAAATCCATGGGCTTTTCAATTTAGCCTATCAGCAGCAACCTATCTGATTGCAAAATGCCAAAATGTGAGGAAGTTGGCAAGGATCGAGAACTACACGACTTTTTTATTTATTTATTTATTTATTTTTTATTTTATTTATTTATTTATTTTTGTGACTTAGTGATTTAGGGTTTTCTGACTGTTTTCAATAAATGCTTCTTGGTTTTTTTGGGATAAATTTTTTTTATTGATTTTTAAAGTTACTTTTCAGTACAAAATTTTAATTTAAAAAAATTTTGTACTAAAAAAAACTGTTCCAAATAAAACCTTAGTCTAAAATTAGCTTAGGATTTGATTAAATTTGTTCCTAAATCTTATGGTCAACTAAGGCTTCGTTTGGGACGGCTTTCTCGCTGTTTCTTAGAGCAGCTTTTTAGTTAAAAAATTGAAACTTTTGTATTAGAAAGCAGCTTTAAGAAGCATCAAGAAAGCCGTCCCAAACGAAGCCTAAATTTGTTTCCCTGTACAATAGCCATTAAAATGCGAACTACTCTCTCTCTCTCTCTCTCTCTCTCTCTCTCTCTCTTATTAGTAGTAGCTTTAGGTGGTTGTTCTTGGTGGTGATTTTATTGGAAGTCAACTACTTATCTAGGATGTTTTAACAATTCTTTAAGCAACTCATCTAACAGGATCCTTGGTCACCAATCCCTCTAAATTAGAGTTTTGGTGATTTGCATCAAAATGTAGTGGTTAGCAATAGGTTCTAATGACTAATTGAAGTGACGGAAATTGTAATTCTCCACAATATTGTATAATATGTTGTCTACATCAACCTAATGTATCTCATATTACATTAAGGCTTTATTTGGGATAGCTTTCTAAAATAACTTTCTCGTCACTTGCCATTTGTTGTTGTTAATAATCAACGGCTGCTTGATAGTGCTTATCATTGCCACCCACCACAACATGTCATTACACACCTGTCACTACATTAGCTCACAGTTTTGCCTGTTGTTGCCTGTCATTGCCACCACTAGCCCCAACCACTGTCCACTATTGTCCACCTACTATATTTCATCACATTTTAAATGTATCATAATGAACACTTAAATTATTTAACATTATTAATTTATATCAAATCAAACAACACACACAATTTTTAAAATGTTTATATTTCAATTACTTGTTATTTCTAAAATGCATTCATTTAAGAAGAACATATAGCCAAATAACACCTAAAGCATGAAAAAGAACCAACAAATATTCTTGGCCAGCTTCTTCACAAGCAATAGTTTGATTGAATCTAGATTAAGAAAAATATATTAGATGTGCGATATATATATATGCATATGCCATATCATTTGATGAATATCAACAATATGCACTAGAAAATTTGAATTTATATCCTCCATAATAGGGCCATTGGGCAAATATGCTCCATATATTTTAATATAAAAAATATCCCTTAAAGTTCATTTCAAAACATAAATGCCCTTGAAAGTAAATGTATTTCACTCAAAAAATTGTTGATATCTCACCCATAACATATCGAAACACCATTTTCAATCAAGTTTCAACCTAGTTTGAACCTTGTAAGATCAAGTTTTAAAGAGGTCTAAACTTCTTTGAACTTATTTATAACCTACTTCGATTAGGTTCGAAATAATATTGAATATGTTACATCGATTATCAATCATATTTTAATCATGTTTGATCTGGATTGACAAGATTCAAACCTTATTCAACTTGGTTCAAACTTCAAGATTAAAAAAGAGTTAAGTTGGTTTACACATTATTTGAAACTTGTTCAATTGTGTTAAAACCATATTCGACTCATGCTTTTTTCTCATGTTTAATGTAGAATAATGTTCAAATAAGGAACAAACATAATATGAATATGACATAACTATGTCCAAACCACATTCATCTCTTTCTTTCTACTTGTGCTTAATATAGAGCAAAGTTTTAACTTTGCTAAGATTGTGATAGATAAGTGCAACTTAAAGATCATTCTCCATAATGACCAACATCTACTTCAGAATATCAATGACAAAACATAATTTACACATAACTATATAACTACATTCACATCAACATCAATCATGATCTACATAGCTATATAGTTTAAAAATTCAATTAAGATCTATAACTATATAATTGCACATAAAATAAGTGTCATAGCTACATAATTTAAGAACAAGTATGCAAATAGATAAATTCACAAAATTTATTTAGAAGTCCACACAAATTCAATTATAATGACATGAAATACTTTAAAATGCATTAAGGGTCTAAGTTATTGAAGAATAAGTCTACGAAAAAAACTTCTCTATGAAAATTACATAATATAATTCATAATTCAAGGAGAGTCTTCTTTTAAGTAATGGATTGCATATACTCCACAACCATTTGCTGCAAAATAATACAATTGAAAACTTGTTAGTGTATAAGTTATAGAAATAAGATGTTAAATATTTTATTTACTCACAATCTCAAGGTTATTACTTGAACTTTATGATTTCACCTCATTTATGTTAGCCACATCTATATTTAAAGTGATGAGAGAAAGTCCTTTATGTGTGCGCATAACCCATGCTCTTCTAACAATGCATAGAAACACTTACATAGTGGGTCATTGTTTGTCTTCTAATGGGTCATTGTTTGTCTTAGCATTTGTGTATGTGGTGTAAAAATAAAATGGTAAAAAAAATTTAATGTCATCAACTTCATAAATAATGCCACTTCACATATTATCTAATGGGACTTATTCTAATTCACTAATAGTAAAAGTATACACACACTATCACTATGCATTATTGATCAAATTATTCATCTAAGACAGCTATATCTACCCAAAATGTATTGGGGTAGAGTAAAACTTGATACTTTATTAAAAATTTGATTGCATATATGCTACAGTATAATAAGCCATATCATAAATAATAATGTATTACTAAGGTACATTGTGTTCATCATACTATAGGTCATCATTATGAATTTATGATTGTTACCAAACCCTCTAACCAAGTTGTGAAGGTATTTAGCTGTTAAAATCAAATCATGTTACTGCCTCCTACACCTCCTACTCCAATCTCCCTGTTTGATAAATTATTTATAATCCTTGACGTTGATTGTATTTTAATTCAAATAAATAAAGCAACACAAATAATCTTAGAACAACAAAAACTTGCTAAAGAGACATCAAAGTTTGAGCAATACAAATATTATAAATATCAAACAATCCTCAAGATCGATTGAGCATATACTTAAAACATAATAGTTCAAGTAACAAAAAAAATCAATGATTAATATTTATAGGAGGGTCTCCCTCTTAATACAATAATAACAAATGAACTTTGTAAATTATAAATATTTTTTAAATAAAAATACATGAGATAAATATTCATATTATGAAGAATATAAAAAGTAAAATTTCTCTATTTATTTCCCAAAAAACTATCTTTATATAATTTTATATATTTAAACCATACTTGTAAGAGAGAACATCACTAACGACACCCCACAACCTTCAGAATGTAGAGACTATACTCTATAGACCATCAGCAATGGTCCTCTCCACGTTGACATGAGGCCCCGCTGGCCGAACCCCTCCGCCGCCGACGAGTTCAAACTGGCCAAAGAAACCCTCGCCCGCCTCAATCACAAACTCCCCGTCACCCACCCGCTTAGCCCCTCCACCTTAACCCATGCCTTCCTCTTTGCCTTCCCCTGCCGCCGCCTCACCCTCTCTCTCTTCCCCTTCCTCTTTCGCCTCCCTTCCTCCCCTCCCTCCCTCTCTCCCCTCTCCCTCGCCCTCCACATTCTCTCTCACCTCAACCTTATCTCTCCCGCGCTCTCCCTCTCCCGCTTCCTCACCTCTCACTTCCCCCTCTCTTCTCTCCTCCCCTCCCTCTCCACCTCCCTCTCCCTCCTTCCCTCTCAAAACTCCGCCTTTTCCGCCTCCCCTAATGCCGTCGACCTCCTCATCAAATCCTACTCGTCTTCCTTCCAAATCCCCGAAGCCCTCTCTGTTCTCTCTCTCGCTAAATCTATCGGCTTCACTCCCTCTTTACTATCCCACAACTCTATCCTCCACGCCATGTTCCGCTCTCGCCACTCCGATGCCTCCATCAAGAAGCTCTTATCCGAGATCACCTATTCCGGCGTCTCCCCCAATGTCTACACTTATAACATTCTCATTCGTGGGTTCTGCTCAAGCGGAGATTTTGACACGGCGATTGGCTATTTTGAAGAGATGAGGATGGCTGGTTGTTCGCCTAACGTTGTCACTTATAACACTCTGATTGATTGGTACTGCAAGTCGGGGGCGGCCAACAAAGCAATTGGATTGTTGGGCTTTATGCTAGAGAGGGGAGTGAGGCCGAACTTGATTACTTATAATTCGTTATTGAATGGGTATTGCAGGGAGAGGAGGGTAGGAGATGCACGTAAGTTGTTTGATGAAATGGCTAAGGAGCGAGTAGTGCCTGATGTGGTTAGTTATAATACTCTTGTGAATGGGTATTGTAAGGAGGGGGATGTGCACGGGGCATTGGTGGTGATTGATGAAATGTGGAGGAAAGGCGTGAAAGGGAATGTGGTGACATATACTTCGGTAATTAGCGCGATGTGCAATGCTGGCAATCTGAGCAGGGCAATGGAGATTGTTGGGAGGATGCGGGAGAGAGGGATTCGACTCAACGAGGTTACGTTCACAAGTTTGATAAGCGGGTTTTCAAAGAAGGGTCTCTTGGATGAGGCCATGGATGTTATGAAGGAGATGAGAGAGAATAGGATTGAAGCATCAGTTGTCTGTTATAATGCTCTGATTAATGGGTACTGTATTTTGGGAAAAATGGAAGAGGCTTTGTTGATTATTCGTGATATGGAGAAGGAGAGAGGCTTGATGCCTGATGTGATAACTTACAGCACAATACTTAGTGGGTATTGTAGAATTGGAGATGTGGATATGGCATTCAAGTTTTACAGAGAAATGGTTGCCAAGGGTGTCTTGCCCGATGCAATTACATACTCTTCACTCATTAGGGGACTTTGTGAGGTGAGAAGATTGGGTGATGCTGCTGAGATGTTCGATGAAATGATTAGCAAGGGGTTGAAGCCTGATGAACTGACATACACAACACTTATTGATGGGCATTGCAAAGAAGGGGAGTTGGAGAAGGCTTTTCTTCTTCACTATGAGATGATTGGGAATGGTATTCTCCCTGATGTAGTTACTTATAGTGTCCTCATAAATGGTCTTAACAAGATGTCACGAACCAAGGAAGCCAGACGCCTACTTTTTAGGCTATACCATGAGGAGAATATTCCAGATAGAATCACATATGATGCTTTAATGGAAAGCTGTGACAAAACAGATTTCAAGAGTGTTGTATCTCTAATAAAGAGCTTTTGTATGAAAGGATTGATGGATGAAGCTGATAAAGTGTTTGGCTCCATGCGTGAGAGGAGCTTGAAGCCTGATGAGGCTGCCTATAATGTAATTATTCATGGGCACTGCAAATGTGGAAATGTTCTGAAGGGGCTAAGCCTGTATAAGGAAATGCTGCAGGCTGGTCTCTCTCCTAGTGCCATAAGTACAATATTTCTAATAAAAGGGCTTGCAACTGAGGGGATGAATGAAGAGCTTAATCAGATTATTGAGCATTTATTGAGAAGCTCTGTGCTAACAGATGCTGAATCATCAAAGATTCTTGCTGACATAAACTTGAGGGATGGAAACTTGGAGGCTGTGGTTGATGTTCTTACTGAGATGGCAAAAGATGGCCTTCTTCCAAAAAGTGGGTAGAGGTTGGGAGTTTCTAGATCTTTGAAACTAAAGAAAAAATTGATCTCCCTTTCTGAAGGGCTTAGATTTTTCCAATTTTGATGGGCAGTGAATTGGAGATGTTTGTTGAATTTGATGCTTCACAGGGACTGGATATTGGTGGGGCTGTATGAGAGGGAGAATGTGCATCTTGTACTTTTCAGAAACAACTTGATCTTCTTATGGATGAAGAATTGTATCAAATAATGTGTTTTATTTGTTTCAGAGTGTGGACAGGCAAGTAAAGGTGTGTATATTCCCAGCTTGAAGCTAAAGAACAGGTTTCTGCAAAATCAAATGCCAGGAGGTCAGATCTTTTTCCAACTTGCTGTGAAAAAACAGGTTTGGAAAGTTGCTGCATGAAATATTATACTTTTTTTTACAGCTAAATGCATATTAGTTTGAAGAAAATTTTTTAGGATCAAAATTTTTATGTAATATCTATATCTTTTAGACTTACAGAACCATATCCCCCTCACCTCCATCCATCAAATTTTATGACAAAACCTTTGTCTATATTATTTGCTGTTGTCAAATTTCTAATTTTTTTATTGTGGCATGCAAAAATGTATAGGTGATGTTATATTGGGAATAGAGGTGGTTTTCTCAATAAAATCGAAACGTAGGTTTTGAATCAAATCAAGGTGTATGTTTTGAGTTGAAAACAAAAAACAATTTCATAAATTATGAAAAATTAGATAACATACCATGTTCATAAAAAAAGTATAATTTTAACTCATAAAAGATGCACAATAGAAAAGTAAACATAGTTCTAAATATCGAATAGAAGTTCCGAGTTCATTAAAGATGAAAACTATTAACTTATGATAGGGCAAGATTCTAAATGAAGTCTTTTGAAGATCTAAGTCAAGTCTTTTATGCCCCAAAATCAATATTATCATTATCATCATCACTAATAGGATCATCAAAAAAATCATTGTGATATCTAATAGCTCTATGTTAGACTGGTCCATACGGGACCGGCCTAGGCGGAACCAAGGCGTAAACGTTCGCCTCTCCTGTATGCCGATCGCACCGCCAACGTCAACATAGAAGTTTTGGAAGGGTTTTTGAAAAAAGTTTATGAGGAAATTTTAATGTAGTGAATGTTTATGGATTTCTTTTTGATTTGTATGCATTAAATAGTTTGTTTTCCTAGGGTTAGAGCATCTTGAATTTGGCTGAAATTTGAGATTTCTTAGGGTTAGGTTTCCTTTGGGCTCTAGCGGCGTCTAGAGATTGGGAGAGAACTATCCTCATCTCGAATAGAGGATCAATTGTACCTTGCTCTTTCCTTTCCGTATTAATGGATTTCATGCAATAAAATTACTATTTTGTTATTTTTCATTGGAGTTTGAAAGCGTTTTCTCGCTGTTTTTGCTCTCTTGATAGGAATTACTTGAAATCTTCATGTGTTTCCTATCACTCTATTGCAATTACCGACCGGATGATAAGTGACATACAACAATCTTATTGTTCATGCTTGTGCAGAGAATTTGAAATATCAACAAGCAACAAATGCAGCATCTTGTATTCAATGTCAATATATGACCAAGCATATTAAGCACTGCAAGCAATAAAAGGGTTCAACATGCAATAAATGTCGATGAAGGTGTATTTAAAAAATTCGAAGCAAATGCAATCCTCATGCAATCAATGTCATCGATTGGGAGTGAAAACACCAATCCACATGCGAACAATGTAGTTTATTGTAAACACTAATAAACAACTACGATAGTTGACAAATTGTAAATATAATGGGTTCCCTAACAAATATGGTTAACAAAGATGTTATGCATACAATGCCTTACCTACGATAGAAGGAAAGATTTGTATTGCAAACATACCCCGTACTGCGTGTAACTAGTGTCATTGCAAACGAGTACACCAAGTCATATGCGAATGATGATAACGAACATAACACAGGTGCAATGACTTCCTACAAGTTTGTAATTTCGACCCGTTTGTCATATGGGTCGGGTTCGGGTTTGTAATTCCAACCCGTTTGTAAAATCGGATTGGGTTTGGGTTGATCCAAAAACCTAAAACCAATCCGGATTGACCCGTTTGTAATCTCGTGTGACCTATCTTCGTCAATCGTTGTGTCACTCGCATTGCGTCATCGCGTTCGTCGCGTTAGTGCTGCGTCAATTATCGCTTGTTGCTCACTACCTCATCGCTTCACCGTTGTCGACTTGTTGCCGGCCCCGGCTGTCGTCGTCCTGCTTGTGCTTCTGTCGTGTCGCCGTTGTCGTTTGTAATTCCGCTAGCGTTGCCTCTACCATCCCAACAGAGCTACCGCTGTCTGCCACCGCTATCTGCTTGCCACCGTCCCTCTCGCGCTGCTATTACGAGCAGGTGATTATTTCCCTAGCGGGTTGGGTCGGGTCAACCTAGCAACCCGCACGAGTCAGGTCTGGGTTGACAATCCTGACCCGTTTGTAAAATCAGGTCGAGTTAGTGTCGACCTATTTACGGCCAGGTTAAGTTGGGTTTGACCCGAACCCAACCCGTTGACCCTAATTGACACCCCTACCCACATAGTCAACCTTAACTTACAAACAAACATGTTCATCTGATTATAAGCGGGGATGATCGATATGTAATAACTTGCCAATCAAAATGCATGAAGATATCATTGGTGAATGCAGTTCAGCTGGCAGCCAACATCAAATTACAAATGAGCATATTTGTTTGCATAACAAGCAATAACAGAGGTTATGCTGCAAGGACGAGGGATCCTCTGTGAGTGTGCATATGCAACGCGTCATTTGTAAGCAAGGGCTGAAGATCATAACAAATGTAGGAGAGCTACAATAAATGTAAGCTCCTGCAAGCTGTTGTAGAAGAGCCGTTATGCATCCAATGTATTGTCCACAAGCAAAATGCAATGTGATTACACCAAATGCAAATGCTTACGAGCTATCGTAGGGAACTCGTTGTGCATACAACAAACTATATGTGAGCGAGTACAAGATAATTATAGTGAATGCAGTTATCTAAGAACTACAATGGGAGATTCGTTAGTGCATGACAATCTACCCACATAGGGTAGCAAACAACTCATGATGTAGCGTCACACCACCGAATCCACAACATACATGCAAGCTGATAGAAGGTGTTTACAAATTCTCAAATGAGACCTATCGCACCATGATGCCACGCCACCATGCCACCAGATCCGCAACATGCATACAAGCGGACATAAGGCATGTGCAAATTCTCAAGAAAAACCCTGTGTATTTCTCATATGCAAGAAGCAGCAAATAATCATAGTGTCACACCACGCCATCGGATTCACAACATGCATACAAACGGATAAAAGGGTTGTGCAAATTCTCAAGTGAAGCCCTTCGCATTTCTCATCTACAAGAAGCAGCAAATAACAATAGTGTCATGCCATGCCATCGGATCCAGATTATTTGTTTTCAAGTTATTAAAAATCTTATATATATATATATATATATATGTGAAAGTACACATGCAAGTACATTAATCAGTATACATGTAAGAATGTACGCCCGCATGTGCCTCGACAAGCGTGTTATGGGTGCACACGTGACGTCTGAGGATGCTGCATTGGTCAAATATAAATCACAGTTCAAACTCGATCCTTATCCATGAAAGGATAAAAGTTGACATGGCTTGAGCCAACAAACGAATATACGGTTGTAGTATCGACCAGAATATTTATCTTATATGTTCATATTAGACTTTCAAGGTTTATAATAAAGAAAATTCATTGGCAAAAGCACAAAGTCTAGTACAAACCCGATCATCTGCCAACAATCAAACAGAGTCGATAAGGTTCAGTAGATAATTACAAAAATGCCCCCCAAATACATGCATGGACCCCGATGAGCATGTTGTATTTACACATGTGACGTCTGATGATGCTGCGCAGGTCAAGAAATGAACTTAAGTTTATGTTCAATCCTTCTCCTTGATAGGACGGGTGTCGACACGACTTGAATCAATGAATAAATATACGGTCACAATATTAACCGAGATATTTGATTTTATACGTTCATATTAGATCTTCAAGGCCTATAACCGGGAAAGTTCATTAATAAAAGTATAAAACCAATAAAAAATATGATCCTTTGTTAGCAAGTTGGCAGAGTCGATAAGGTTCAACAAAAAATAAAAATGTCATAAGTTATCCCAATGATGGTCGTGTTAAACGTAGATCTCAACCAGAGGAATTAACTCCAAATATTTACGAAGACTTCCCAAATGCCCATAAAAATTATAAAAAAAAGAAAAAAATTACAAAATTTAAAATATTTAAATTAAAATAAATCATCAAACGCTTAAAGCAAAATCAATTCACCCTCCGCAACAAGTTACCGAGGTGGACAAATTTGAAAACTACTTCAGCTCATAAAGAGCTAATGTCTGGTCGAGAATATCACTAATATTCATTCTCAAATAATCTCCTATCAATAAGGACGTGGCATTGGTCTTCTAATCTACAGTTTGGTCTGACGGCTCCGCAAATAACTCTTGTTTAGCTAGATGGCTCCATTTGATTAAAAATTACGACAAAGACCCCCAGACCTAATGGTTTGGTCCAACGACTCCACTATATTACGGTTATGGCTATAACCCGTATGATCTCCAACGACATTAAATCCTTGACATATGAATCAATTGGATATCATAGATAGGGTACAAAGCCATTTGTCAACTAAGGTGAATTCAAATTTGTCCCCTTAAACAAATATTCACCCCTACAAGTTGCCATTGGACAAAACAACCAATGGATGCCGACAATGATCATTCGGTCAGGTTGGGTCGACTACATCCTCTAATTAAGTAGACCAGGGACTATGATGACTCGGAATGGCAAAACCATGGGATATTAATCGGGTTCATCATCATTCCCCCACCATCCGCTTCAAGTGTAAGATGGCGAAATATTTAATTTTAAATATTAAATCTTCAACAATACCAAACCTGCTGCTATTATACACCAAATACTATGTATTTCTATGTAATTGATCGACAACTAGCCTTAATCGAAAGTCCTCTCCCGTTATCGAGAGGGGCAATTAACTATAAGATCTTGTGCCTATAGGAAACTAGAACTCAAATCATAAAGTCATCGCAAAATGAGGGCTAAATATCTAGGTAGTGTCTTATTCACAATCCAATATGCCTTTAGAAATTTTACCTCGGAACTTAATTCGTTAAAACTCTTCCGAAAGAGGAGAGTTCGGGATGTGAATTTTTGGAGCCCACAGATCTTGATTGTGCTCATCATCGCCCCCCCCCCCCCCCCCCCCCCCACCCCCCCCCCCCCCCCCATCATATGCTTTAATTGCAAGGTGGTGAATTTTTAATTTGAAATATTAAATTTTTAAATACATAAACTACGTTGCTACTATACATCAAATTCTCTGTATCTATTTGACGACTAGCCTTAATCGAAAGTTCTTTCTCGCTATCGGGATGGGTAATTAACACAGATCATAAAGTCCTCGCAAAATGAGGACGACATCTCTCGATAGTGTTTTATTTAAAACCCAATTTGCCTCGGAACTTAAGCTTTTAAATTCTCTTTGATGACCCAAAAAAGAGAAAGGGGCCGTGGAGAGGCCGGGGAGCAAATTTTCGGAGCCCATATCCCACTAACAACGTTTTGCAGTTTCCACATTGGACATGATGAAATATCTTCTATTGTTGTGTATTGGATAACTATTTTTAGGCCACTTTTTGTGAATTTGACTAACATAAAATGATTTAATGGCGAAAACTAATTTGCGCCCTTTTTGATTTTCCATCCCTTGTTGGAATATATGAAGGCCAATTCCTTTCCTTTAGTAGGACTTTGAATTAGTTAAACAAAATAAAGTCAAACTCTCAAACATAAAAATATATTTTGATGTAATTGTTAAAATTTTATTGGAAATTTTGAAATTAAGCATGCTCATACATGACTGCTCTTAGAATGATTGCGGTCCTAAAAAAGTTGGAGCAATGGGATAAAATTGTGCGGCCAATAGGTCAAAGAAGATAATATTTTGAGGATTATGAGTTCGAGCTGTTATAAATAGTATAATGTTATCCAATATAAAATCCTACACCATGAAAGCTTCCTCTTGAACTCATTTCTAGACTTGGCGGAAGCCATCTCTTAAGCTTGTTATTAGTATGCTTTAATCTTATCTAATCTAGAGTTTAATTATGGGCATGACAACAGTCTACTTCCTGACTAATTTTAGTGATAAAGATGGCATAATTTTAGGTTGCTCCAGCCTTTGCTGCTAGGATGAGATTAGGGCAATATCAGAGACTGGCAAGTATCACTATAAGGTAGCTGAATAAACATTATAATATTATAAAGATAGTTCTTGTAAGTATCCTTACTATCCAGGTTACAGATTATTAACTGACTTGTTTAGTTTAATGACTATAATTCCATGTAAATATATGATTGTGATACTTAGAACATTGAATCTTATATTAGATATGGCTGAGGATAACTTTAAATAAACAAAGAAAGATTAACTATCCTTATCTTCTAATTGACATCCTCATCACTTCTCAAGTTGATCATATAAATAAAATAGATTAATATAATGATATGATTTAAGCAAAGATAGGATAATGGGATCAACTATATGATCTCCATGAATTGTGCAGTTTTTGATCCATTAGCATGAAATAATCCAGTTTGATCTGAGCTGAACCAAATTTTATTATGATCCGACTCGATTTATCAAATTTGATTCAAGAGCTTCTCTCAATCAAATTTTGATCTCTTAAGATAAATTATTAAGCTAGCATGCATAAATACATAGATTCATATAATACAAATATATAAATGTATATATATACATTAATTTAAATGCATATACATACCTAAAAATATGTAAATGCATTCTTATGTAGGACTTCGTCTGAAATAATTTTCTTTTTGTTTTCTAAAAAGAGCTTTGTAGTACAATATTTTTATCTTAAAAATTTTATATTTATAATTATGAAGCCAATCATTAATATTTCTGTAACACTACAATTAATACTCCCACATAAAGCTTCCATTATATTAAAGATGACTCAAACACCATTCATAATAAAAAAATAAAAATAAAAGAGAAAAATCAATAGATGCTCCAAGGAGATTGGTTTCTAAGATAGTATGGTATCTAGCCTAACCTAATTCTATGCGCTTTACTGTTCTATCTAATTAATACATTGACCAGAATATTAAATGTTTAATTATAGTGATTAAAGGCTTAAGATTTGATAACTTTTGAGTCAAATACGCGTTTTATACTGCCTTTACTCAAGCACTATGAAAATGTCATGGTCCCCATAAAAAAATATATAAATTCACTCTGCATTTTCTTCCCAGTCTATATATAGAGATGTATGTTAGCCAAATCTCCTTAAAGCTGCTATCCACAAACTACTCTTCCTTTCTTCAAAACCATATGGTGTCCATGTCTTCTTCTTCCTCCTTTCATTTATCTACTCTTCTTAACTATGAGTTCACCATTCTAAAGCTAAAAAACCTCGAAATCGATCTCTCCTTGCCGGGAAATCTCTTCATCAGGTACTACTTCAAACCAGGATCAGAGAAAACATTTCGTGTGGACACTAAATGCATTCCCTTGAGCTCATCCAACTCCATGATCTCATTGAACCACAAAGCTCTGTTTGAATGCAGAGTTAATTCAGTTGGAGCTGATCCTTCCTTCATAGAAGATATAAAGAAGAAGAAGAAGAAGATGTCTGTTATGTTGGAGTTGAGGTGGAGGAGGAGAGGCTATTCAGTTTTTGGTATGAAGATGCCAGCAGAGTCTAAGGTGTTGGCTACAGTAAATGTTCCATGGAAGGAAGATTTGGTGGAGAGATGGGTGAAGTTAGAACGCAGGAGCAGAGAGTTGAGAGGGAAGGAGATTGAGGTTCTTGTAGGAATGAAGGTTTGGGAGAAGGAAGGGGAGAGTGGGAGGAAGGAGATCGAGTGTGATTGTGAGGGATGTAAGTTTGGATGGATGGGAGGAGATGATGGTGATGATGCGTGTTTTTAACTGATATATATTTTGCTAGTACTTAATTGCTTCTTTTTTATGCCTGGAGTGAGTGAGTCATTTATAACAAGGTACTTGCAAATTGTTTTATAACGGTTAGGAATTGTGAAAATCCTTCTTATGATGCATAATTTAATAAGTATCAATACTTAAACGAGCTAAACATGATGTATAAACATCATATTTATAAACTCACATATTATTTTGATCGAAATTATCAAAATAGATTGAATCATCAGATTAGCAAGTTCTTCATTCAAATGTGACTTCACAATCATATTGAAAGCCTGATAAGTTTCGTTTGGGATAATTTTTTATTATTTCTTAAAGTAAATTTTTATTATAAAAAATTTTTAAAGTAAAAATTTTTGTACTAAAAAATTATCTCAAACGAAACAATAGTCTCTCACAGAGTGAGAATCTCGTTGTCATTGCCACTATTATTGAATAATAGCATATTGATGAGGAGCAAGCATTTGGCCTTTGTTAAATTTGGCATAACTATATTAGCAAAATTCATTATGGTAGGCAATTGAAAAAATATTAGAAATGACGTTTCTTTATTAAATTTAAATGAGAATTTGATTCTTAACCGAATACATTTGAGAAAAAAAAGGAATTAATGTAGCTGATCCCACTTAGTGTGATAAAAGTTTGATATTGTTATTGCAGTAAGTTGTGATTTGTGTGACAGTCCGCATAATAATCATACAGTCTTTATGAAGCCCAACATTCTTGCTCACATGAATTTTTTTTCTACAAGGAGTCATTCCTACCTAGGATAGAATCCTTCATTAGCTCAATCTGGCTCAAATCTAAATTAAGCCCAATGAAACACCATCCTAGTAAAGGTAACAGACTACGAAGACTCTCAAATGAAAAGACCCCCAAAATGAATTACAGTATGAGATAAAAGGAGGTGGAGCACAAGATATTGAAAGAAGAGGAGGTGAAGGACCAGAAGAAATGTTGGTTTCAGGCTTATTAAGTTCATGTACTTTGAATCATTAAATGAAAAGGACCTGAACGAAAAGACAAATCGACATAAGGTAGGATGAAGATCAGCTAACAAAACAATGGCAATCATAGCATATTAAAGTAAGCAAATAACAATTTTGATGGGGTAAGTCAGTCTGCACCACACAATTTCATATTTTGTGAAATTTTATTTCAAGTTCTGGATAAATCTATAATAGATGCAAACAAAGAAGAATAGCGCAAGACTAGACATTAAAACTTAAAATTAAATGATATAACCAATAAAAATAAAAGATGATACAGAAAAAAAGTGAAGGAACTAAACTTCTGTAAGCACGCTGAATAGCAAAAGGCATATGAAAAACCACAGAAGACTTCTAATTCCGATTCCAACAGTAAGCAGAAAACTGCTCCATCAAAGAAAATCTGATTTCATAACAATTAACAATACCACTGGATCGCCTGCAACACCAATAAAAAGCAATAGATATATCATTTTGGTTTAGATAAACAGATAACTGTAAATTGACATGACGAAATAACATCAGAAGGTTTCCAGGCAACCATTAAACATAGAGAGATAACAGAATTCCGCTTCTCAGAAAATAACTGTTAGGCTTCCTTTGGGACAGCTTTCTTTCTGCTTCTTAAAGCAGTTTCCTAGTATAAAAATTTTAACTTTTATACTAGGAAGCTGCTTTAAGAAGCAATAAGAAAGCCATCGTTTGAGACGACTTTCTTACTACTTAAAGCAGCTTTTTAGTATAAAATTTTGGTACTAAAAAGCTGCTTTAAGAAGTAGTAAGAAAGTTATACCAAACTAAGCCTAAGTCACATACAAAAAGCGAATGACGAACGCTAAGGATGCTTCACAAAAAAGAACCTTTTGAAACAACACAAACTGTTGGGATACTGCCCTTGGCCTTGCATACCTAAGGGGGTAAAAACAAGTTCACACACACATACATAAACTGCTGCAGGTATATCAGCATCATCAATGACAAGTGATATGGAGCCTTCTGATTCTGATGACCATGTCTGTAAAGACTCTACAATAGCAGATGGGTTTGTCACAATCATTCAACATCAAAAGTATAAAGTGCAGAATTCACTACATACAGGCGTAGCACCTATCACACTAGGATAGCAAGGGCCATTGTCAGCATTAGTGCCGCCTGTGATGACCTTTATCTTCACTATACTCATGCTCACGCCTGTCTCTTCTAGAATGTTTCTGAGACTCGTCATATTTTCTCCTCTTATTATCACCATAACTTTGATGATCCTCATCATGACTTCTGCTTCTATATTTATCCTCATGGCTCCGTTCTTTTGAGGCTTGCTTTTCCCTGTAGCCACCTTGACGACCTTCATAATTGTGGTCATCTTCAAAACGTCTTCTAGTGCCATGTGTGTCTTCATTTAAGAGGTCATTCGGAACCTGTTTATCCTCATACTTTGTCCGCTTCCTTTCATCATAAACCTGCTTATCTTCGCTGTTGTTTCTGCTACCATATTTGTCTGGAAGGGAGAAACCTTCTGCAGTCTTCTTGTTCTCACACCTTTTCCTCTTTCTGTCTTCATCTTCTGTGAAAGTTCTACCCTCAAGTATGTCTTCATTAAAATTTTCTTTTGAAGAATGCTTTTCAAGGTGCCCATTTCTCTTACCATCTTCATAATCATGCTTCTTATATGTGTGTTTACTGCTGCCATGTCTATCTACAGCAATGAGTTCTTGTGAAGACAGCTTGTCCCCAAATCTCTCACCATCCGTGACATTCTTCATTCTACCAAGTTTATCTTCAGCAGAATAAGCTGTCTGACCCTGCATTTCAACATATTTATTAGGCTGATAGCCCTCCATGTGATCATCACCAGCCTTATGACTACCATCATACCTTTTGCTATCCCTTTCAGTTCTCCTCACATCATGTGCCATTCTAGATACATCAGCATGCTTACCATCATAGAAGTTTTGTTCCTTTCCTGCTTCTTGCTTATGGTGTGCATGGATACTGTTAGTGTCTCTTATTGAGTGGAGGTAGTCACTTTTGTCACTCCTCTTAGAGTAATCAAGGTTCTTACTTCTGCCATCATCATCAGTGAAATGATTTGGTTTAACTTTTACTCCATCACGGTCACCATTGGAACTCGGGCCTGTTTTAGTAGCAGATGTAGATTCACGCTTCTTGGAACTTTTGCCATCTACTCTTCTGACTTCCTTAACCCCTGCTCTTCTTCGGTCATTCTTCTCTTCTCTGTGGCCACTGCTTGCATCGGAAGAGGAACTGCTATAATATGAGCTGTAGCTATCGCTTTCACTTGCATCACTATCCAAATCCGACTCCTTTTGAAAACTATGGTACCCCGCACTCTTAACGGTCTTTTTTTTCTTTCCACCATCAGAGTCGCTGTTTTCATCATCAGCTTCAAGCCTCCCCTTCTTTCTCCTGCTAGCCTCAGTTGATTTCTTGTGCTCTGGATGCCTCTTGTCACTACCAGTGTCAGAGCTCTCTTCATCAGAATCATGACGCTTCTGCTTCTTCTCTCCAACTTTATGCTTGTCACGGTCAAAATTGCTAATTCTATCATACTTGGTGTCTTTAGTAAAAAATTTATTTCTACTATTAACATCAGAATAATCAATCTTGTGCTCTGGATGCCTCTTATCGACATCAGTGTCAGAGATCTCTTCATCAGCATCATCCCGCCTCTTCTTCTTATCCCTAACGTTATGCTTCTCACGGTCAAACTTGCTATTTCTATCATGCTTGGTGTCCTCAGTAAAAATGTTCTTTCTATCATCATCATCAGAATAATCATTCATGTGCTTGTGGCTAGGCTTCATGTATTTCTCTAGTTTAGTCCTACTACTGTTATAGTCAACAGTTTCAGATCCTGATTCCTCTGAATAGTCTCTAACATCTCTCTTCTCATGCTTCTTCTTTTTACTTGCTTTTTCATTTCCACCACCAATCTCTGAGCTGTTATTATTCTGTCTATTTGTGTACTTGTTCTGTTTCAAGGAAATTTCCTTTCCGCCTCTTCTTTTTTTATCACCACCGTCTGAATCAACATGCTCAGGTTCAAGTCTTCGGTCTTTGTTCAGTAGACTCCCTTTTCTTTCTTTAGCCAAATAAACTCCATCTGAATCAGAATCTGTGTCATACCTTTTCCTCTTCTTGTACACTTGACGTTTCTTATCGCTATCAGAGTCCGAGCTTTCTTCATCAGAGTCATGTCGTTTCTTCTTCTTCTTCTTCTCTTCAGCTTTAAGCTTTGTCTTGGCAATTTCACAATCTCTATCATGCTTAGTATCTCTAGTTAAAATTTTCTTTCTACAATCACCATCAGAATAATCAATCGTATGCTTGTGGTGCGGTTTTGTGTATTTCTCCATTATCTTCCTTCTAATGCTACTCTCATCATCAGTTTCAGATCCTGATTCATCCGAGGATTTCCTTACACGTCTCTGCTCATGTTTCTTATTTTTGCTTGCATTTTCCTTTCCACTATCAATCTCTAAGCTGTTATTAGTTAGGCTTGTACTAGACTTTTTATATTTCATAGAAATTTCCTTTTTACCTTTTCCTTTTTCATCACCACTATAAGAATCCACATGCCTAGAATCAAGGCCACCCACTTCATTTAGTAGTTTCCCATTTTTTTCTCTAGCTAAGGCATCTCCATCTGAATCAAAATCCGTATCATTACTTTTCTTCTTCTTACTAGGATTGGGATACCCTTGATTTTCAAATCCTTTCTTCTCTTTGTCATCATGTCCCTCATTAAAATACCTTTCAGGATCAGAATGTCCAGAATCATCCTCAGAATCATGAATACTGTTTTTACCCTGTTTCTTCTTCTCTTTCTTGTCTTCCCCAATTTTCAAGGCTGCTCTCATAGTTTCTATCTGCTTCTCTTTCCGTGCAGCAATTTGATGTGTTTGTGTCTCCGAAAACCTGTAAAAACATAATTGAAAGGAAATAATGAATGAATAGATACCAAGCTCTCTAATCTTAAATTCTCAAGCATCACAACTTCAAAACAGTGGAAGATCTTCCAAGTCAACCAGTACCATACTTCATGTAATAAGGATCCTTCCCAATTACCCTTATTAGTGAACTGATGCAATTACTAATCACATCCATCAATTTTATTTTGAGTTGCTGAAATTTGATCAATTGAAATCAAAGTAGTTTAAAAAAAATTATGTGACTTCAGTTCCAACCTACCAAAACTAGAGCGACATTTCACATTGAAATAATTACAAGGTGCATCATTAAAACAAATAGAGTAGATTTTTTCACTGATGTGAAAGGATATCAATACTCTACCATGCACTCATCTAATCATAATGAGCAAAAGCATATGCTTAGATGGCAGGCAGATAAGCAAAATCTGACATATAACACTTTTTTTTATCTGGCATATAACACTTACTCTAAATTTAATTTAGGGTTGTTTAGAAGCATGGCTGATTTAAGTATAATTTTGTATATCTTGTACCCAAATTTTGTAAACCTTAAGGGGTTGTTAGGTTGCAAGATTTAACCAAGATTTGGCCAATCTTGCCAAACATGTTTATTGTGGGTCATCAAATCTTATAGTTCTTAAAATCCTATTTTCTCTCTGTTGTGCGCCAAATTTAGGATTTAGTAAATCTTGGAAGAGCCGGGATTTAGCAAATCCTTAAGCATGTCATCTACAGTTTCCTCTTCTTTATACCTCGTTGTCAACTCTGATGGCATAGATCCTCATCAGGCCATTAACTTTACCTATTATTTTTCATTTCATCCTAATTAGATTTAATAATATCCCAGTCAACTTTAAGAATATATAATCAACAATATGATTAATCAGTTAAATAAAAAAATTTAGCCAACCTTTAAAGAACCTAAGCAAACCCTTCTTTACTTTCCAATTATCTTAGTTTAAAATATTAACTACTAAATTACACATCAATCAACTTCCGCAAATCAAATCACCTTAAAATTTAATTTTAATCATAAATCCTGAAAATAACAATCAAACAGTTCATGAGGATTTTGCCAGATTTATTAGTTGTCATGGAAAACAGTTTACAGGATTTAACAGCCCCAAGATTGACTATATCCAAATGTAACAGATTTACTAAAACATACTAAAGTTAACTTTGTTTTTCAATATCTTAAATCAGACATAAATCCTCGCAACTGTTTGAATGCAAGTAACATGATTTACTTCATCCTTAATTCCTACACCTTCAAATCCCTTACATCCTGCTATTGGCCGGATTTGCTAGATCCAGGATTCAAGAAAAATCTACTTAGATCGATTTTCCTCAAATCCATCCCAAATTCCATATAATTACCGCAACCAAACCGCTAAAAAGATTAGCGTATGGGGAAATTTCAAGAATCTAATAACAGAATCCCTAAGAACAGATATGAGATATTAACAAACCTCTTGCTTAAGGGAGGGCGGCCGGAAGCAGTAGAAGCAGATGCAGCCAATTCCACCTCTAGCGCCTTCTTCGCCTCCTCGATCTTCTCCGCAATCTCATCATCGGTAAAACCCTGGTCGGCTAGAGCATCCTGAAGAACGATAAGGCGCAGCTGGATCTGACGCTTCCGATCGTGCTCGAGTATATCTTTATTAGGTTTCCGGACGCCGCCGACTCCCTCGGGTTGCGCGGATCCGCCGACCGCGCTGGTGTCAACCCTAGCTGACTTGGGCTTCACGAAGAATTTGTTGCTCTGGATGTAACCATTGGTTCCGGAGCCTCTCGGAGTCTGTAGACCGATGCCGTTATACATGGATCGATAAATGAAGGAGATCGAAACGGACAATTTGCAGGACGAAAGGAGGATGAAAACCCTTGAGAGAAGAGATTGGTTTTTTTCTCCTACTGATTCATCCAGCGAATACGTGATGGAGAGAGAGAGAAACCGACGTTTGAAAGGTAGCACCGAAGAGCCTCGAGTGACGGGATCAGCCGTTCGTTTCGAAGAGAGAGATGACGGATGGATCCAGCGGCTTGGATGTCCGTTCATTTATCTATAAGCAGCAAAACCTAGAATGACTACAAACATTGTTATATGTTTTATGTTTGGCCAAGTTCTTAGCTTCGTCGATGTTAAATGTTTTCACTCTTGACCATAAATCCATGTATTAAACATCAAATACAGCTTCGAACATTAATCAAAACTTGTTCTGAACTTGATTGAAATTGAAATTTATTCTGCTAGTAATTAAATATTGTTTAAATCTTGTTTATATTTCTAAATAAGGTTCCAACAATGTTTGAAGTAGCTTCAATCGTTACTAAAAAATTATTTTGATCAATGTCCAAATAAATTTTGATCAGTGTAGAAAAATTACTCAAACAACTTCTAGTGAGGTTGATCAAGATTTGATCAATCTTTGATCAAACATAGATAAAATTTTAAATTTATACTTTTGCACTCCATGTCTCTTAGAGGATCGGACTCATTTAAGTTGTCTTGCTATACATGCAAATATTTTTGATCTCTAATCATATATGCAAAGAGACTTTATACTACTCAATTTAATAGAGTTAGGGTATAATGTGTAATAATTCAAAATATATAAAAAAAAGTAATTTTAAAAGGTAAATATTTGAAATTTTGTGTTTTGAACATATTATATGTATTTGGAAGTATTTTTATGTATGAAAAAGTTATGCATGTGTTCTAGATTGAGTCACGAGGGTTTGAAGTACTTTTTGGTAAAAATTCTAAAACTTTTTATTTGAACGCCTAGGTGTTAGTTGTATAAGCACCGCACTGCTGCAACAACATCGATGCGCCAAATAGTGACATTTCAGCTATAGTTTAGAGTTTTTGAAAAATGAAATAGTGTCGCAGTGGATCTCCACCCGAATTGGCACTAGAATCAATATCGGAATCTTCTTTTGCCTCGAAAGTGAAGTTAGGAGTTTTTGGGAAGTTCAATTCTTTCTGAATGACCTGCCTAGTGCTTTCTTTATTGAATAAGAAGCAGAGAGTGAAAGCTCGGACGCTTTTCTGGCTAGTTTAGGCTTCAATCATTCTTTCATTCGATGCTTCAACAGCGACTAGACCAAGAAACTCAAGACCAGAGCTACGCCGTTATCTTCACTTTAAATATTAATAAATTCATTATTTCATTCATTCGAGTGTCGTAACCATTCGAGCAGGAGAGAGAAGGAGAGGATTTTGGAGGAGGAAAGAAGAATTTTTAAGCTGCTTTGAGTTATTTTTAACTGTCGGGTCAATTGAGAAAATTGTCTGAATTGAGGTATGTTTCATTATGCATATCTTAGTTTTCAAAAATACAATTCTTTTTCAAATTTTTTTTATTAAATTTCTTTTCTCATTACCAAAAAATAAGAAAAGCTTTGCATTGAAAATAATTCATCGTGTAACTTTTTATATGTTATAGCGATTGATATTCTAAATATTTTGAATATTTTCTGAAAATTTTTTGCTAGTGGGAAAATTTTGTTATTTTTATTTAATAAAAAATAATATAGACTCTGAAAAATGGTATTGTAGCACGATTAAAATCTTACAATGATATTTCACACAACCCTTGATAATTTGGTTATATTTTGAAACTATAAAATTTTACTCAATAGGCATTTCATTTAAACATATTATTAATACAAACATTGAGATTGAATACTGGTATGTGAATAAATGATAATTGATCGATATTGTTATTATAATACTGCGATAATAAAATGTGTAAAAATAAAAACTGTTGTTTATCCACTGCATTGAAATGTTTTTTAAATAATTTTGATTAGTGCTTCATTTTTCAACTTAGTTGTCCGCAATTTTTATGTTGTATTATAACTATTATGACTGTACCAATCTTGTTACTATTATAAGATCATAGCCACTTTCATTTAATGTAATGCTATTGTGCTTTTATCTTCTATTGTCTTTGTTGTATAATCTATTGTGTTAAATATATTGTGATTGCTTCTATTATATTTTACAGTATTGTTTAACAAGATTAAACCATGGTTGAACATTATATGAACCTTACTCAGCTCATGTGCTAATATAGTTTGAATATTGTACAACTCTTAATCAAATTCGAACATATTATTCAAATAGTTTGAACAATATTTGAGCATGGGCCAAAATTTTCTTACTTATGATCTCAACCTTGATTAAAGTTTTTTTTTTTAAGTTATTCAGAATAATTTTGGTTACAATGCACGTAAAGTAGTATATGGTCTAAAGCAGGGGTATTTTAATATGAAGAAATTTTTCGACCATATTTTCCCAAAAAAACAAACAATGAGCATATTTCTCTAATTTCGAGAGCATCATAAGACATAAAATTAAACTTCCCATGAATTAGTTTTTTAATAAATAAAAATTACTCGTTGATTTTTACAAATGTGTCAAGTTATTATTCATGTACATCCAACTAGCATCACATGTCATGTGCATATTAATCAATACTTATTGTGTTAGGTTGTTTAGTTTGTGTCACACTTACTCAAATCATCACAAATATGATGAGCACCACCTTATACTTATATGTATAGTTTTTAGAAAATCACAAAGATTAATGCTTTACATATCTAATAAACTACCAAGCATTCACTTAACTCCCCTCAAGCAATTATAATTTATTTACATTTACTAAAATATATTACATTAGGAGCCTTTTTATATGAAAAAAAAATTAAGTTTAAAAAAGTAATTGTAGTAGCCATGGATCATCCACCCTAAACAAACACCAAAAAGCTTTATGTTTTTCAAACGGGTCGATTTCTGGAACTCGAACCCGACCCGTTTTGAAATCTGGTCGGGTCCAACCCGGATTTTCCGGGTCGAGTCCGGGTTGGGTTTTCGTGTCATGTCAAATATTGACACCCCTAATTGTGGTCATGTATCTTAATCTTTTAAATATTTTCTCACAGCTCCATCTTGGAGGAGGTCGTATCGAGAATCAAAATGTGGCTTGTACTTATCATTAGAAGTCTAATGCCAATATTCTGACATGAATCCTATGTGATATAGATCAACAATTACCTTTATTTAGTGCGAAACCTTACATCAGAGAGAAAGATAGGCAATTGACAGACTGTGTGAATGAAAAAATTCATCTTATTAATGAACTCATATGTTAATATTTTTCATCCTTATGTCAAACAGCTATACATTCTATTTCTTTGATTCTTAATATCCATAATATGAAGAATTTATCCTATACATGCATAATATGAAGTTATTAGAGGGATATATTTCATCCTACACATGCATAGAATTCATAATAATTTGCAAATCGACCTAGAGTATGCATGAATATAGTTTCAAATGATTTGGATTATCTCTTTGACATGAGAAAATATTTTCAATAGACACTATTGATAGTGTAAACAATTCAACAACAAAATCAACTAGGACTTGTGCTTTAGTTGCAATTCAATATAGTTCATGCTACAATATAGTGCAATGACATGTCCTATAGAGCCAAGCTTTAATATTGTCATTTTGTATTGAAGTTTCTTTAATTGCTTCACATTGGATCTATAATTTTTTCTCCTCTAAGGAACCTTTTGGTTGGCTAAAAGATGAATGCAGAATAAAATAGAATATATAGTAAGAGGAAGGATGGTTGGCTAAAGGATTAAGATTTTATTTTAGTACATATGTGAAGATAATTTTCTTAAACATTTCACCCTCCGAGAGATAGGATATTATTTTCATATCTTAAAATTAATTAAACTTCTTCCATGAATGTTGTTTTACGTGATGAAATGGAATCATTAACAAACTCTTTTGTAAATTAATTAAGGTTTTTAAAACTTTTTCTTTGATGATAAAAAATAATTCAAATGATTTTTTATTTCACCATGTAATTTTAAGTTATATGTCGATAAATTTGAAGTTATGAATCTCACAAAATTAGTTACCAAATGATGATAATCATACAAAATATTTATAATATTATATCCATAGCATGCATCCATTCACAAAATTGAAAAATTTGCTCTTTATCATATCTTATGCATCCATTAAAACTTCTTACTGAACTCATGCTTTTAACATGATAATTAATCTCATAATTATGTCAATCTTCGTCCATTCAATTTCCTTTAGTACTAATGCTTTTGCAACAAAAAATTTACCAAGATACTACAAAATCACAGATGAGACGACATACGGACACATTAGCAGAGGCTGTGAATTGCGACGCGTGGCTATAGCATCACGACGGGCGACGAACAGGCATGAATGACGACGGTGAACCACAGGAGACGAAGTGGAGAATGGGAGGATGAGAGAAAGAAACAAAGGAAATCCAAAAAATATGAGCAGACGATCGCGAAGGGCTCAAAATAGGGCTTCCTCCAATATAATTTTCGATAGTTTTTATGTCGAAAATTTTTCCGGTGGCTGATCTGCTAAAAACTATTCGTCATTTTTAAGTAACCCGACGAAAATTCTGTTGGACATTCCACTGGAAACTTTCCAGCGAAAAATCAGTCGGTATTGTCATCGGTAAGAACTTATTGTAGGCCAAACAAATAGATTAGCCGTGAAAAAATTACCAACAGTATGTCCTTTGAAAGAACCTCTGGTTTGTCCGTGAATATTTTCAGTAGATATATGTATATCCATGGAAAATACCACCATAATTTGTAGTTTTTGTTATAGTGGATAATGTGCTAAGTAGTGGGAGTCGCCACTTGAACTTGTAGGGGTCACATCTAGAATCATATATGTCTAGTAGATGATTCTGGGATAAAGATACCTGCGAGGATGTCAAGGCAGATTATGAAACCCCTTGAGTAAAAAGAAGCTAAAATTTTAAACATAGAGATATTTTTTGTGTAATTGTTGAAATATTAAGAAACTCTGTCGTTAAGAAAGGTATTATATTGGACTTATATTAAGAGAGGTTGATGTAGATCTAAAAAATCTTAGTTAGAAAATATTAAAATGATATTTTTTTTATTAGATTTAAATGAGAATTTGACTTTTAACATGATACAATGGAGAACAAAGGATTCATGTAGCCGAACCCACATCGTGGGACAAAGGCTTGATGTTATTGTTGCAGTTAAGCGTACTCGTCCTGAAGAAATCCTTGGATGGGTGACCTCTTGGGAAGTTACACTAACAGGATAAAACTATGAGCCCCCTAGGTCAAAACAGATAATATCTCGATAGTTAAGAGTTTGGGTTGTTACACACATACTCCTAATACATGTTAATGCTAGTATTTTTATGCTTATGTATCTAAAAATACATGAAAAGAGGAAAAAGGAAAAAAAAATGCTACTGGCTTGAATATCTTAGAGTCGACAATGCTTAGATAGTTGTAGTTGGATTGTTACAACTCAAGCACTGTCATCAAACCATCAATACTCAACCTCTATCAGCAGACTACCACTATCTGACCACTATTGCAGGACCATCTTAATTTGACCACAATTGCTGAAATGCTTTTAATTCATTACTATCTCTGTGATATTTTTTTTAACATTATCTCATACTTTTGTAATCATATGATCATATCTTCTTCAAGCCCCATAACTTTTTTGCTTCCAATGGGGGAGCTAGAAATTCTATTCAGAGTGGGCCTAAATTAAAATAGTTTTGTTTACCGTATCATCTAAAATATTAGAATACATTAAAATAGTTTCCCATGAGTCATTGGTGGTTCTCATTTGGATTGTCTTGTCCGCGAAATACCACATTTTGCTAACCATAAGCACCATCTTTGCCATTGGAAAGATATTTGACAAACCTCTTCAAATGAATAACACAGAAGGTAGCTCATACAAATTATAATGAACTTGTATACTAGTTGAGGTGGATATATTGAAATAGTATGCTAATATATCTAGGATTGGATTGCTAGCAGTGTACTTTTTTACAATTTTACCTTTATGAAGCAGCGTTTCATATAACCCTTAAAATTATATAAATAAAAGGTATAGAAGTATATTTTTTATCTTTTGGATCTTATCTCATCTTTTGCAATACTTTAATCATAATGTGTACTCTCATCCCACTATCTCTCTCTCTAATCAATTACCCCCCACACCTCAAAAAAAAAATTTAATATCTTTTATATTCTCTTATTTTTGTCTTGAATTTTCATACAAAATTAAAATATAGCATTCTCTCACTTTATTATTATATAATTCTCCTAAGGCAAAATTTTAGGAAGAAGCACGATTTGTGTCGTTATTAGGGGAAGAAGCTTAATTGGGAATAAATTTTAAAAGAAGCAATTACGTTATAAAGTACGGCGTATTGTAGAATGCGCTTAAATTAAACGCGCATTTAAAGAATACGCTGAGCAGTAGAGCGCATTTAAAGAATACGCTGAGCATTTAAGCGCATTCTTAAGAATGCGCTTAAATGTTAAGCGCATTCTTGGTTGCTGAGGTGTTCCAGCTGTGGATCATTATCTGCTTTGGCGTTATCGCCGACCAGATCCGATAAATGCGGCCAATTTGCGCTGCATGGGTGGCATTCAGTGCAGCTAGGTAATGATAAGGCTTTAATGAGATGGCGTTTGGAGTTGAGCGAATGGCGTTGGGAGTTATGTAGACTGCCTATAAAAACGGGGCTGTGGTGAAGAGGGACAGTGCATCAGCTCTCAGCTCTCAGCTCGCACTTCCTTAGCTTTAGAGAGAAAAGAGGTAATTACATTTTTCCTTAGTTTTTTTATTTTTCTTGAATATTTTTTGTTTTTAGTTTTTAATGCATTTATATGTGATCTGCCAAAAAGTGAAATGTATGATTAATTTTTCTTGATGTATTTGCAACGAAGAACTCATGTTTGCTTAATTTTGTAATTTGTTTGTTATTTATTTCTTAGGATGTTTAGTCTTTTTAGTAGAAGGTGTTAATGTTTGAGTGAAGAGTTTATATTGGAAACAGTAATTTTATTTTTTCGTCATGTATTTATTTGAAGTTATTTATAATTTCATGTGTGACCGGAGAGCTTTAATTATTTATCATATTGCAAATCCATGTGATTGCCTTGCCATAGTCTATTAATAATATTAATTTAAAAGTATATGATAAATTATTTGAAGTATAATTAAATTTATACAGTGTACTTATCCGTTAGCTAATTACTTGAAATGAAGAACTAAAATGTTAGTTCCAGCCTTTTTAAATTTTTCCAAAAATTTTAAAAAGAAACTAAGCTTGACTGGTAAGGATCTTCTAAAAAAATGTTTTTCCCATGGGCGGATCCACGTAGGTATGAGGGTGGGCAATTGCCCACCCTAAAACCGGAAAATGACTAAGAGAAGAGGTCATTTTGGACTTTTGCCCACCCTAAAATTAATATTTTTGCCCTAATCAAACACATTGCCGAACTGGAAGCCCATACCGACGTGATCTCCCTCTCCTTCATCCTCCACAACGGGGTCCCCGGCCTTCCAGGTCTTCAAGAACTGCTTCGGCTGGGTCTTCAAGAACGGCTTCTCTAGATTGCCGTTTGTAAGACAGTTTTTTTAGTTTGATTGAATGTGTTTTGAAATTTCATTTACTTTAATATATTTTGTATAATTTCCAATTTTAAGAAAGCATTAACTAAATGATTTTCTTTTTCTGAATATCATATTTCTGTTGAAATAATTTTTCCTGAATAGCAAAGTTATGTAACAATGTTTTTTTTTTTTTTTTTGCTGAATAGCAAATTTCTGTAGAAATTGTTTTTTTCTGAATAGCAAAGATCTGTAGAAATGATTTTTTTTTCTGAATAGCAATGTTCTGAAGCAAGAAAGTTAGCAAACAAATCTTGTAAAAAAACTTTGCAATACAGTTAAAAACTCTTCTCTAATCTCCAAAAATAAGTTTCCTCACATCAAGCATAATAAAAAAATAAAAAAATAAATAAAATTAAAAAAAAAGGGAAAAAAACAAGCATAGTCAATCTAAGACAACTGAAGAAGAACACTTTTCCACAAGGCCAATCTTATAAATATCAATTTTTTTTTCTAAATTTATATTATTATTATTATTATTATTATTTGATTAATTAAAAATTTGCCCACCCTGAAAAAAGAAGTTGGATCCGCCAC
>NW_021319478.1:713493-775686 GCF_001605985.2 Dendrobium catenatum
AAACGGTGGATTATTTCCGTTGGCCTTTGCAGTTGTTGAATCCGAGAGCAACGAATCATGGGTTTGGTTCCTTAAGAACTTACATGACTTGGTTGAAGTAGTTCAACTCCGTCAAAATTTATGTATAATATCTGATAAGCATCCTGGTTTGGTGAGAGGGTGCAGAGAAATTTTTCCTAACGCCGTTCATAGACACTGCCTGCGCCATCTGCGTGAGAACTACAAAAAATTTTTACGTCGTAAAGCAATTCCTGATGTTGAAGGCCTATGCATTAACATGTACTTAGCTGGTAGTACTGATGATATCGTGAACTTCACTCGCATGATGAACCACATTAAAAATATGAAGCAAGAGGCGTATGACTGGTTAATAAAACGTGATGTTAGTAAGTGGTCATTACTATTTGACAACGGATGTCGATACAGCATCTTGACAACCAATGCATCAGAATGTTTTAATGGAGTTCTTAAACGTGCTCGTGGACTTCCCATTCAAGGTCTGGTAATGTCCATATACTATAACCTTGTATCTTTATTCGTTAGGCGTTCTACAGACATTGAGAAGTGGCTTATGTCTAGGGAATCTGAATTTATTTCACGTACGATGGCTACGTTACAGCGAACTGAACGTGAGGCTAGAAGATGCCCACAACCCATAACTATTTAATAGAGGTGAATTTGAAGTTCTGGATTCGTCATGTCGCCCACATAGAGTTGAGATTCCATCACTTGAAAATTGTACCTGCACATGTAAGAGACCATAACTCTATCATGTGCCGTGCGTTCATGTCATAGCGGTCGTCGGATATAGGCGATGGAATCATAATCCGTTCGTATCACAGTACTTCACACTCAACTCCTATAGGGAAACGTACTCCAGCTTTTTTCATGTTGTACCTCCGAAGGAAGTTTGGCCGAACTTCAGCGAAGTTCAGGGAATCATACCTTTACTTGCACCGGCTTTCAGAAGGCGTGCAGGTAGACCGAGGACCAACAGATTTTGTAACACAATGGATGAGGCTCATTCAACATCGAATAAGAGGTGCGGACATGGCAAGCAAAATGGTCATAATAGAGTAACATGCCCAAATAACCCAGGATCATCGAGGTATAAAATATATTAAATTAATATTTATTTTACTACAATATGTTATATTGTTGGTTTTGAGATTGAGTCAACTGATTAATTTTTTCTTAATGATTTGAAGATATCGTCGGTAGATCGAGGGAAGCCATCTCAAAGCTACGACCAAGGATTGGGATCCACATCATGTAGAGTATCGAAAGTCTGAGGCACCTACGTGTTATGTATCAAAATAATCAAAATTACATTTATGTTCTCTAAAAATTTGCTTAGTGCAATGAATCTTTCATATTATTATTATTATTATTATTATTATTATTATTATTTAATTACTTAAACTTTTTCTCATCCTATAAGAAAGGGTGATTCCACTCCTAATGCCCCACTCGAAACTATGAGAATACTAGATTTCAAAACATTTTTTTGAATATTGTATCTATAATATTTTACTTGAAAATTTATCTTATTAGCATCAATTTTGATCTAATTTTTCAAATTTTTAAAACTAAAATATTTTGATAAAAAAAAATTAATAATTGATTCTAAAATCATCGAAACTCCATTTTCAATAAATTTGTTGATAAGATAATATCTTTCAATAAGAGGAACCTAACAAAACCAATAACATCGGGATCAAAGTGCAAATGGGCATAAAGCATAACTAGAAAATTCTAGATATAATTTTAGGACTTAAAACAGCCTTCAAATTTTATGTGCTAAAAAAGAAATAGGCATTTTATGACTCTCAAATGCCTAACACATCTTATATTAGAAAATTTAAGCCCTTATGACTACCAGTGCCTTCAAAAGCCCTTATGACTCCCAGTGCCTTAAAAAAAAAAAAAAAACTTCGTCCAACACCAAAACTCCTTAAAAATACATATTTCACGCAAATAAGTGCATATATGATTACCTCGCAATAGAAATAAATATAAGTAATGGAAATTAGAGAAATTTAATAGTGCTTTATTAACATCCAACAATTTGAAATACTGAGCAAATTTTCAAGTTTTCAGATTTCATTAGTGCTTTATTAACATCCAGCAATTTGAAATACACGACGTATTAGTATTTCAAATGCTAAAATTTGCTTTAACTATAGCTCACATTACTATGGCGCCATATTAGAGACTATCTTTTGAGCTAATGTGAAATGCCAGTGATTAGACAATTGGAACTATGCTAGAACTGCAAGTCAATGAGGCTGCAATTCATTCGACTGATTTTATGTATATTCAAAACTTGTTAGATTAGCCGCAAATCTCTAAAATTTGTGAAATATAGCTATGGCTGAAAGAACTCGGCGGCGGCGTGGTGGGCGTCGTACCACCCAACAGGAGAACACGGAGGAACCGATTCGAGAAATGAGCATAGCATCGCTGGGGGCATCTCATAGGGCGCATGATCCATATCAGGTATAAACGTAATTCAAGTGTATTTATGTATATTATGAAGTGCATACATCTCTATCTTTCTTTTAATTGGTTCTTCTTATATCGTTGCCACAGGCATCTCCTTTAGTTGCTTCGACCCATTTACGTACAGCACGTGAGTGGCCGGTTGAGTGCCCCCGCATGATTTATGTTCTACGAAACCTCAGACTACATAACATTCGACATCTACAGTTCATACGTTTGGATCATAATCTCATAACAGCACTTGTCGAGAGATGGTGTCCTCTTACGAACACTTTTCATTTCACGGTTGGAGAGATGACAATAACGCTGCAAGATGTGCAGGTTATACTAGGACTGCAAATTGATGGGTCAGCCGTTGTGGGACCAAATGTTGTTGGATTAGGTCGTCGTTGAGAGTCATGGCCAGAATGCTGTAATGAACTACTTGGTACACATCCAGGTAGAGAAACTGTGTACCATGCTCCAGGCGATGAAGAGGACACAGCCACTTTTAGGATGTGTAGTTCACAGTTCGAGTCAATGCTCCCCTTACGTTGGCTTCGCTGGACTTTCTACAGAGATTCGTATGAACAGCTAGCTCATGGTCCATTTCTTCATCATGTCCGGGCTTACATCCTGTTCATGATTGGGTGCTTTTTGATCCCAGACACATCGCGATCACATGTGTCCTTGCAGTGGTTGCCCTTGCTTATGGATGTCAACTCATTCGGTCAAATGTCTATTGGATCTGCTGTTCTTGCACATCTATATAGAGAGCTATGTAATGCGACCAGGCCCACACGTACTTATATTGCCGGATGTGTTGCATTACTACAAGTATGATCGTGGGAGAGATTGTACATTGGCCGACCCACACTGCGTGTACCACAAATACATGATTTTGGTGGAAAACCTCTTGGTTGCAGGTATTATTATTTAATTATAGCAAAGTTTAAACATAGATAATATTTACTTATGCTATTACCTATTTAATGTAGGTGGGCTGAAGATCGGATACGTGAGCTCCCCTCTGGTAACACGTTGACATATCGTGATGATTTTGACGGTTTACGACTAAGTCAGGTAAAAGGAAATTTTGGACTATACCCCTTATCAATTTTTCCTTTATATGGAATCAATAGAAATCCTTGACTTCTATAAATGTAGGTGAGCATGACTCAGTACACGGATGACATTCTAGCAACTTTGCCTGTCGATTGTTTGGAGGGGATCGACATATGGCGTGCTAGAGTGCCCCTCATTAGCTAGAAACGTACTGAGTGGCATCTTCCTGATCGTGTTATGCGGAAATTCGGGGGAATACAATTCACTGATGTTCCACCGATGGAATTAAATTTTAGAAGGATTGATGGAAGAGGAAGAGCTGATCTGGATTGGACTGTTCAGTATAGAGATTACCTAGAGATATGGGAAGATAAGAGAGCATATGTAGTAGCAATAACCCGCCCAGAAGGAACAGGTAATCAGGAGTTAGGTACTTACCTACGGTGGTATAGATCATGGGCTTCGATCTATTTGTTACATCCTCAAACAGAGCCGCCAGAAACTTTATTTCCTCGCTCTCCAAGCGAATGATTAGTGGTACGTCGCAATAATATAATTTTTTACAAAGTTCATATAAAGCATATTTTGACAAAAAGTTTTTATCGCGTAGGCTGACTACTACATACGTTTGAGTGCTATTCTTGAGCCAATGGCGAGGGGTCAAGGACAAAATGCAAGTTCATTACAGTTAGCAATTGACCAGGTTTCGGAGCTCTCCGCCAGAGTGCAGCATTCAGTTTATATCGACTATACTACTTTTGACACCACACCACCTGAGATGAGTCAAGCTAGGGCAGAAAGAATACGTTCTCATGGCTCTCAAGGACCAAGACGATCAACTTCTGATGCTCCATCTACATCCAGGAGAAGTCGACGACAGCATAATACTGAACGAGAACTCCCAAGACATTCAATGCACATTCCATCGAGCACCTATGACATGTCTGGGTTAGGACCCTCCATACAACATTGGAGTCCATTTGCAGTACAGGAGAGCAGTGCACATGAAATCTTTTATGGTACACCATCTCAACATCCCGCAACACAAACATTTATACCCATAGCAATATCAGAGTGGATGTCAAGGGTTGGGTTACCATCCTCCCCCTCGCAGCAAGATATATTATTAATGGGAGGACAAACTTCAGAACATTATACTGATGTGAGGCAACATCGACCTGAACTTCCACCATAAGATGAGGAATTTTTTGAGGAAGAGCAACAGCTACAACGACGCAGAAGAAGAGCTCCAGATAGATATACTCATGGTAGTAGGGCTCTTCCTCGTCATCGATAGATGGGCTGGGTTAAAATTTTCTCTTACATATGCTTATTATTTCAATTGTATGTGATTATTCGATGATCTGTAAGACAACTTAAGACCTCTTATTTATGCTCTCTTCTTTATGCTCAGCACGCAAAATATAGTATTCTATACGTTCTTTCATACTTGAATTGAATATTATTCCAAGTTGTTTCATAACAAATTTCGCTCCTTGGTTCATAGGAATCCACATGTGAAGGAAGAAGAAGTTTATTATTACAAAATATACTCTGAGGTCAATGAAAAAATGGGAGGCACACCAACACAACAACTAATAGAAGAAGGAAGTACCCGTATACATAAAAGTTTGTCTTATAGCACAGATGAAATCCTGGAAGCAAAAGCAACAACAAATGAAATTTTTAGATGTCTTCTACATACTTGGGGGGAAGACGAGGATGTTGTCCTGTGGCATGAAAATGATGATATTATGAAATTAAGGTAATATAGGTCTGGCTATGAACTTCGATCGAGTGGTTGGAAGTTGCTACAAGATAGATTTTGCGATATGAACGGCCAGCTAGTATCATTAAATTTTCTAAAGGATCGTATTCGAGAACTGAGTTGCGATAGACATGATACAGTTGAGCCGGGGATAGGAATATCAATGCTTGATATGGATCACTGTATTCTATATCATCATTAGTGACCTAAAGCAGATAAATGACTTTTAGATAACTACAAAATGCTAACACAATGTTCTCAGGATGGAAAGGAGAAACAATTTTTAGCTGGTGAAGATTGGAACCACCTGCAACACGGATTTATGTACCACTTCAAATGTTGTCCAACACAATCGCAACTTCAAGCTCGTGTACGACTTTTGCTTAGGAAATGACTATGATGTGTGCTTAAATTAAATCAATTATTAATATTTGATGTATAAGATTAAGGTGCTAAGTAACTCAAATACTTATTTTCTTTACTTTTGGTATTATTGGCCTTTACATAATTACTTGTATTATTTGCTTAAGTAATAACTCATTGCGCATTTGCTTAAATTTTAGCACATAATGTCATCATCATCATCAAGGACCTCATCAATAAAGGGCTCACCATCTAGGGATTTCTTTCATATTATTCCAAGAGAGAAGTTGATATATGATGGAATAATTTGATTGACAGAATCAATGTCGTACCCTATGGATGAATTCTTGGAGGAGAAAGCAAGATCAAATAAATTTTTTCGATGTTGTTTACATGAATGGTCTTGGTATGAATACGATAGTTTATGGGATACATATCACGAAGTTATCAAAAGTCGTCACCCCATGTATGTGGATGGAGAAACAATTACTGATATGGGCTGGAAATTTATACGACAAAGGTTTACGGATCATAATGGTCATTTTGCTCATATACCTATTCTTAGTACAAGAATTAATGAAATCACACAGAAAAAAGATGGTTCCGTTGTGGTCAATGCTGAGAATCCAATAATCGATGTGCAACATTGTATCCTTTATAAAAGATGGCATACTAATCAAGATGCATTTCTATCAAAAAAATATAAATAGCTGAATATTATAGATGGTAAAAAGAAGAAGGAGTTTCTAAACATAAAAGATTGGCAATACATCCAACAGCAGTTCACAGCAAATTTCTTATGCTGTCCAACTCTAACCCAACTCCAAGCGCGTATGCGTATAGTTCTGAGCCAAATGTAATAATAATTTATTTACCTTTGTTCAATTCTAATCATATGTCATCATTTCTATTACTGAACTTATCCTGTATTTTCATGAATTTGTGTTAATGATTTTTCGCACTATTTCAATTGCAATTTCTCTAAAAAATTTAATTAGTTCTATTTTAGATTTAAATAAAAAAAAACTTATGATATTATATATTACATTTATTTCTTATTTAAATTCATTCTCATTTTTTATAATTATATTTCAATCTTCATTAAAAATTAAAATTACCTCTACAATACAAAATTTATCAAAAATCAGAAACAAAAGTAATATATACGGTGGAAGAAATACCATCTACGCTCTTCTGTGTTTCTCAAATAATGTAGATTAGCTTTATACCAATAATTTTCTATAAATGAATAGCGTAAAAAATTAACGTGTAAATTTTTGAAACTATAGAATAGTTTCAAAAATTTTGTATTTCTTAAAACAATTCTATTAGTTTTGTTCTCATTTTTCAAAAAAAAATTATTTATTACTTTATATTAAATTTTTTTAATATATTAATATAATTAAATTTAACAATTTAAAGTTTAATATGATTAAATATTATACAAAATTAGCATATTATTCATATATAATATATATAATACATATAACTAAATAGAGACGTATTTAAGTATTTAACTTATTAACAAAATAATTAAGTTTCTATATTCATGCATTGAAAATGAGGCACCATATTTGTTTTTTTTTTGGAGTAAATAAAATGAGGCAAAATAGGAATGGTATAACTTAATATCAAACAACGTTTTCAAGCACAAAAATTGAGTCAAAATGTCGCCTGACATTTACTGCAAATATCTGGGCCTCCGTTCTTTAACTTTGAGCGAATACACCTAATGTTTCGGCGCAATTCGTAGAATAACCCAAATGCGTCCTCCTGTTACACACATTCATAGAATGCGCCAATCCAACAAGCGCCAAAAGGCCAAGCGTATCCGCTGCTTCTCAAATACTTTTTCAATACTGCTTGTTCTCCTAAAAATGGTTGCTGAGCAGCTCGTTTCAAAAATTTGGCCTTCTCCTAATACGCAACAATATGGACATTTTATAATTAATCAGTACTTCTCGTCAGCGGAGATTCTCCTTAACCACTGTCATCTCAATACTCAGTCGTCACCGAGAAGACGGTCAAAATCCTGGCGAAGAATTGGCGAAAGAAGAAAAAGATCGACTACTGAACGCGCAAGCGTGAAATGCCCCAACCTGCAAGCCCTAGTTGCCATGGAGCCGAAGCATAATACTTCCCACTGTCATTGTCCACGCCAACATGCTTCAGCCCCTTGCGCAAAAGAATTTGTTTATTCCATTCTCTCTTTCTCCTCACGCCTCTCCTATGCCGGCCTACGGAAACCCTAACACTAGAAATACGCCCCTCCCCTCTTGTAGTCCTTAGCAGAGAAGAAGAGATGCGCGGAATCGAAGTATGGTTCCGCGACTCCGTACCCGTTCGATTTCCGGCAGTTGGAGAGGATCCGCTTCGAGAGTCGCGCGCATTCGTCGCCGGTGGATTGTTCATCGACCCTGTCGTGCCGGCGTCCTTAATATCGTCGGTATCGTCCCCCCAAAGGGCTTCTTTTCGCTGGTTGTCGGTGGTCAGAGTGCGTGGATTCTTGTCAGTGAGTTTATCGGTGAAGGGGGGTGAGGGATTCGCTCGGGAGTCTGTCGGGTTTCTCGAGAAGAATGGGGAGAATAACTCTGTGGAGGAGATGAAGGAGGATGAGGTTATTTTGGTGGTCAAGAAAAAGAAGGTTAGAGTACGCGGGGCGGGAGCTGGTGCTATTAATACCAGTAAGCATTTGTGGGCTGGAGCAGTTGCTGCCATGGTGTCCAGGTACAAAATTCTTCCGTAATCTTGTGCAAAAGTAGAATTTGGATCCGTTTCTTGCCGCAAATTCTTACTGTTTGTTTGTCAATACTTGAGTCAACATTCTTCCTTCCACATTTACATCAGTATCCGCCATTACTTTTCCTTGGTGTACCTTATGGAGTAGAATGGTAGGTTTTATTAGTAGATTTATGTGTGAACGTTCCTTTGTATGAGCTAGAGGCCCGTTATGAGTGGCAAAATGGTTTTACATTTTGGTTCCTGGCTGTGGTTTTCTGTTTGATTAGTCTGTTATACCAATTGGGAGGATCAGAAATTTAGAACTTCATTAATCTGTTGCTATGCTAGCATGTTAGTTTGTATAGACAGATCCATCTCTTCTTGGTGATTCCTATTTTGTGATAATTCATTTGAGTAATTCCAGCATGCTATGTGGCCTTCAGTGCAGCAGGTGCTTGCAATGGAAGAAAGTTTTAATCTGCTTTATTTGGTGTATCTAAAACAGAAGGAATTAATGACTACATTGAATGCAAGGATGGGAAGTAAGATTAAGTAGACGTGGAGTTTTATTGACAGTTGATTTCAACTGTTGATAGTGGGTGAGTTTGTATATGGTTTCTGGGATCGGTGATGAGGTCGGGGAGCACTTAAATACATAATAATTAGGGATTTTCTTTGCTGCACTTGTATTTGCTCCATTTAACTTGCCCAGTTTGAACATAGATTCTATTTGTCCCAAATATTTTTTGAAGAATTGAAAGGTGCATATAAGTTAAGTATTGTATTTCTTGTTATAAAGTTTTGCTCTTACATTATGGTAGTAGGGTACTCCTATCGTAATGTAACACAACCAATATGTGTGTTCATAAACTTAGTATTTTCCAGTTTTCAGTTTTTGTTCATTGCTACCATCATATTCATCAATCTATCTTTCCAGGAACCATGAAGTTCCTGATTTCTGGAACCAGCTTACTAGAAGTGATATAAGAGTTTTTTTTTTTCTATTTTGGGATCGACAGTCAAGAAAAGTCTTTTCTTTCATCCATTTAAATTAATTTTTTTTGCACTTCATATCAGAAGTTTCAGTGAGAGAACATATAGCTCTAAGTGTGTTGGACTTGGAAGCATTTGTATTAGAACGTTTCCAGTTTATAGTAAGTGATCTTAAAAGCAGCATATTTAATTGATTAATTTGGTAGAGGCGATCATTATGTTGTCCTTGCTTAGAATAATTTCATCGTATGGGCATTTATCAGCAATTATGCCTAACTCCTATAGTTGTACCATCAGAAAATCACAATCTAGCTTGCATTTACATCAGTAACCATCTTGCAACAAGAGAAATTGTTTTAGTTGGCACACCTTTGATTAGTATAAAGTTGTTGAATTCATCAATGAGATGATTTACTTCTTAAGCTTTCAGATCAAGATAAGAGATGGTATTATCCGATTAAAGCTTCACTTTCTTCAATCTTTGTTACTAAGCAAATTCTAATTTTTTTTTCTTTTTGTTTGGGAGGATTCCTCGTCAGTTGGTTGGCCTTTGGAATTCGACTATACCAATATGTATTCATTTTATAACTATGACAGACTAATAGTATTTGTTTATCACCCCTCATACTAACTAAATGAGAGATTTAACAAAGAAATTATTTTAGAATAGCATAATAAACAATATACTAACTCATTAAAGATTGATCCCCAAAAAGTGAAGTGGAGTTAGTTTTGAAGGAAATGCATGAAGTTAATATTTAGGTCCATATGAGATATCTTTTAGATTTAGTATTATGAGGAATATTATAGTAATTTGATTAAAAAAAATTTTCTGATAAAATTTCGAAGAATATAAAGAAGTTAAATGATTGAAAAATAAGCAGTTGGATATCGATATTTAAACAAGTTTGAGATCTCAATATTTAAAAATAATGGCAATTCTCAAATTGTGCTAACTGGAGATGAATCAAGTGTACGAGTCATATGATGGAGCTATGAAAGAGAGTATTGAAACATAGATCTAGAAAAATTTATCAATTTTAGAGAATCATTCATGCATGATGATCAACTATGAAAGTGGTTTTAATGTTCAAGCAATTAATGGAGTAGCATTGAAAGCAAAGAAATGATTTTTATATAATTTTTATTGATATTGAGAATTCATATGATCGATTTCCATGAGAGTTAATTTGGTAGCTATTAAGATAACAATTTTTGTCAAAAATAGGCTAAACTTATTCAATATATGTATGATGGAGCTAAAATTACAATAGGTTTACATCAATGATCAATGTCGAGTCTAAGTTTTTGTCACAAGCATCTCCTTATATTTCTAATTGGAATGCTACTAGAGAAATTATTTTTTTCATTGTCACAAAAAAAAAAAAACTTGAGAACACTTTTTTCTTGTTCCAGAACCTTTGTGGCTCCACTTGAGAGATTGAAATTGGAGTACATGGTTCGAGGTGAACAGAGCAATCTGCTTGAGCTCATTAAGAAAATTGCCACCACACAAGGTTTAAAGGGTTTTTGGAGAGGAAATTTTGTCAATATTCTTCGCACAGCACCATTTAAAGCAGTTAACTTCTATGCATACGATACATACAGAAAACAACTACTCAGAATTTCTGGGAATGAGGAAACGACTAATTTTGAAAGGTTTATTGCTGGAGCTGCAGCTGGAATCACTGCTACCATACTGTGTATTCCAATGGACACGGTATGCATCATCCTGGACATTTATTGTTGCAATTTACAATGTGATTCTTTATTCCCTATTTTCTTTCCCCTGCTAAGTACATCTTGTATCTTGTCCCTTGTTCAAAATAAGCAACTCTTAAAGGTATATTTATCTCCTTGATATCATGATTTATCGACTTTATAATTTCATAAATTAGAAATTCAGTCCAGCATGCATATCTAAAGATATAGTTAGTCCATTTTCTTTTCATTTTTCATAAATTAGAAATTCAGTCCAGCATGCATATCTAAAGATATAGTTAGTCCATTTTCTCCCCCCCCCCAACACCTCCCTATAACTTTTTGAAGGATATGATTAAGGTCGTTTGGCTTGCAAATTATTCAGATCCGAACAAAGATGGTTGCACCAGGAGGTGAGGCATTAGGTGGAGTTATCGGCGCATTTAGACACATGGTCTACACGGAGGGATTCTTTTCCTTGTATAAGGGATTGGTGCCTTCCATTATTAGCATGGCACCATCTGGTGCAGTTTTTTATGGAGTATATGATATATTGAAGTCAGCTTATCTGCATTCGCCTGAAGGAATGAAGAGAATTGCATTGATGAATCAACAAGGAGATCAATTGAATGCATTGGATCAGCTTGAATTGGGCCCCATGAGAACTTTACTGTATGGGGCTATTTCTGGCTGTTGTGCTGAGGCTGCCACATATCCTTTTGAAGTTGTTAGGAGGAAACTACAATTGCAGGTCCAAGCAACTAGATTAAGTGCATTAGCAACGTGTGTAAAGATAGTTGAGCAAGGTGGTATACCAGCACTTTATGCTGGCTTGATTCCAAGCTTGCTACAGGTAATATCAGCATGTCCTTTATATTTTATGCGTTGGCTCTCTTATGCATCTTTTGAGAAGTTTTTATTTAAATGGTAAAATAATATCCTTCTGTTTCTTTCTTAAAATTAAATCTGTTATTCAAGAGCGGCTTAGCATGAACATCATTCATTTAATCTATACATATTCAGGTTCTACGTTTAATATATGTAGGATGAGACTGAAACAAGGTTCCCCGAGTAACTTCCTGTTTTGTAATGTGTAATTTTCATATTTACCATTCTGGAAGCATAACAGACTGGTTCATCTTTTCTTATATAAAGTGCTCTTCCTTACAAAGCAGTAAAAAAACTGAAATAATTTCTCTTAAATATTCAATGAAATGTTTGGGACTTGAACTATCTTCCACTAATTGTGAACCTTTGCATGATGTCTATGATAATTATAGAATTTATTGGGAGCACAATTTTGTTACAAGAAAAATGTTTGTGTACTATTAAGCTTCCATCCAGGGGCAGAACCCCATTATGCTGAGGGTGGGCAGTTGTCCACTCTCAAAATTACAATGGTGGTGATTGTAAATGTGAAATGAACTATTCTAGGTTTTTTTTTTTTTGCAAAACTGAAGTGCTTACTGCTCATGCCTACATTGGGAGAGCCTTTAGTTTTGCGCGCATCTTCGTTGTACACAAGAAAAAATGTAGGACATTGAACATCATCATCATTAGACTTATCCCACATAATTGGGGTGGCTTTTGGAATCATTACTTTTTATTCATTCCCATTGTGTACTGACTAAGATATTAAATCTATTCCTTGCAAATCATTTTAAATAGCTTCTATCGTTGTAACCCTAGGACTTACCCTTCTTCACATTCCTCTAACATTCATTTTATTTACTCTCTAATAAGTGCCTTTTTTATAATATTTTCACCACCTAAGTCCAATATGTCACTTCAATTATTTTTTTTAATATAATCATTTTTTAATTTATCCGTTTTAAAGTCATCATATATTTGTATTAACATTATCATTTTTGTTGTGCTCAACTTAGATATCAATGATTTTGTTAGTGACTAACACTCAGATCATACAACTTCGTTGACCTGACTATGGTTCTATAAATTTTACCTTTAATGAGTTTCTAGGATATCCTATCATTGCATAATATTGTTTATGCAATTCTCTCCAACATTAATTATAGTAGTTATATGCTCATCTATCTCTTTAATTATGATCAAGCTCTTTAAAGGACATTGAACTTATGAATTCATATTACTTACTATGAAGTATGAACATATCTTAAATGTGGAGAAGTAATGCCATGGAATTGAAGAAGCATAACAATTGTAGTGCAACTTTGAGAGGGTAAATTTGGGGGATAAAAGAGACATTTTGTGATGATCATAAATTCTATTTTGAGCAATTCAAATTCCTATATCACTCTAGAAATTAAAGAAATAAAGAAAAAATATAAAAATAGAGAAACTCATTCATATTTTTTGTATTTCCATCCTCCATAACTAGGAGTATTTTTAGGACATAAAACTAGCTCATTAACTAACCATTATTATCAATACTAATCACAAGAATGATTTATATGTTAATCATAGACTCGCAATATGGTTAATCCAAAACTTGTTAGCATAAGGTAGAGCTGTGGGTGGAGAATTGTTTGTTGTTGTTAATGATGTATGTTGAACAAGTAGTTGAAGACGATTTTCATTATGATTATGTAATATATTTCAAGATAATAAACATAAATGCCATTTGGACAATCCTTAATCAAATAGATGTCGTCCTCCATGAAAGAAAACATATTAGATCAATACATGGCTATGCAGTTATATGAAGAGGAAAAATTATAGCCATGTGTGGAAGGGACAATGCTCTTCTTAAGGAAGCAATCAAATGTTAGAAAAAGATGTGATTTTGCCTGTTGTCAACTGGTTTTGATTGGGCGGAGGTGTCGGAGAGATCTGGAAATGGGGAACATAGAAGCTCAGCAGGGAATTTGGATCTTGAGCATAGGCATGATGAGGACCTAACAATGCAAGATAGCGATGTAGGATTTTAATTCGGCAGCAAGATTAAGATATGGGTGTGGTGAGTGACTTGAAAGGATTTGAAATATTGATAAATGTTGTGAATAGAGCTCGAATGATCAGCTTATGATTTTCGTGATAGATCTTAGCGGCAGTGAGTTGCTGGAAGACGATGACTTGGCAGGTGGCAGTCAACAAAATCCGATTGGTTCTGGTGAGGATCAACCGAGGTTTGAGGGGAGTTGTTCGTAAATCTGGATGAAGTTATTGATAATAGGGAGGTTTTCTTGGGCATGAGCAGAGATTCAATGAACCGTGGAATACGTGTATTGATGGCACAAGGAGATGGAGACGAAGATAGAGGCAAGCAAAACTAGAGAAGACAGCTTTGTGTGCAGAATAGCCGAATGGCAGCGAAGCTCCATGAGACAAACTTATGAGATTTTGGCGAGATTTTGGTTGGAGATATAGTTGATGTTGATATATGCTCTAGATTAGCGATTGTTGAAGGCAGGCTTGACGAAATCGGTGATTTGGAAGCAGAAGGTGGAAGGCTCAACAAGATGAATGATATTGGGATCCTTGATGCTAATTTGTGCAATTTTGGATGCTCAGTCACTCCAGAAATTAAGAAAGGAAAAAAAGAAACAAAAAATGAGAAGACTCATAACTTTACTAACGAACATTTAGCTAATTACAAGATTATGTGGTGGATTCACAACATAGTCGGAGAGAATTAATTTCAATATAGGTTGGATATATAATGACAGCATCTGTAGTGTAATTCTGTCACACAGCGTCTCCTAGAAGTGGCATTGTATATCAGCAGGTTGTTCAAACAACTCCTTTTCCCTGTTTGAACTCCTAAGTTTACTTACGACTCTACAACCAGAACTCTCTCTCTCTCTCTCTCACACACACACAGAGGCACGCCACCATTATTGTCTGTCAACTTAGCTTCCTATTCATTCATCAACTTTTTTTATGAGTGTTTTCCTTTTACTCATCATTCAGTGTTGCCTTATCTCAAACTCCTACTATTATGCTTTTTAATTCTAATCTGCACTTTTATTCCAGGTTTTACCTTCTGCTGCCATCAGTTACTTTGTATATGAGTTTATGAAGATCGTCCTTGAAGTCGAATGATTAAAATCCATTTATGGCCACTGCTCCAATAGATGTGAGAGAATGATTTGGTGGCTGGAGATTTTTTTTTTGGCCCTATTTAATATGGCAAAGTTTACTAGCCTCTCTCTCACCTTTACATTTAATCTTAAGGCCTGCAGTTGTGAAGGCCTGCAAGCATGTGTTATGAACTTGCTTCATCATTTCATTTTACCTTCTAATAACTTTCTCTATACTAAAAAAAATTGATTCTCAATCTCGAGCTCCTAAATGGCGGATTTTAATTTATCTTGCCATTTTATCCTTATTACTACCTTCTTTGCTTCTTGCTTTTCTTAAATAAATGAAAACTTCTTTAACTGATTTTTTCAAATCTTGAGGCAGTATGTGATGCATCACAAGGCTTGCTTCAATTTTTTGGACCACTGAAGCAATAAGCCACATCTGTGCTATAATGGAGGATAAGTATTTATTGTTATACGTTGATCAGGAGCTTTGGCTATCAATCAAAATTTTTCGGGTTCGAATCTTATATTTGTGATGATGTTTGTTTTAGTTTTTATCTTAATTGGCCTAAATGTTTCAAAAAATAATATTTCTTGTTAGGTGATTTAATAAATCTTGTATGTTTAAAATTTTTTAGCAAACATTAATATTTGCAAGAATAAAATGGCACTGCTCTGACTTTTTTTTTTTTTTTAGCCTTCATTTATGTCAACCTTTTTGAGTTGCCTGGACCTAATTCAAATGGGGGCTACATAACAACTTAACAAGCAGTTGCGTCAGTTCTCTTATGCTATAATAGCTTTGGCATTGTAGCATATCATCATCATCATTAAATGACTAACCCAAATATTCGGGTTTGGAATATATATATAGCATTTCTTTAATAATGTAGGGATAATATTGAAATATTAATTTGTGGCCTCGTGCTTGATTATAAATTATTAAAAATGATATTTTTTTTTAAAGATTTAAATGAGAATTTGAATTTTAATAGAACATAATGGGGAGAAAAAAAGATCTATGTAGTTGATACCATATAATAGGTTAAAGGCTTATTATTGTTGTGGATCTTAATGCTGTTATTGTTTATTGTTCGTTTGTTTTCAATGATTTAAATTTTTACGATTTTTCTTTCTCTTAAATCTGATAAAAAAATATTTTCTCTTGATCTAAACGATTTTCACTATGAAATTTTTGATATATGTCATTTTTCTGAGCATTTTAATAATTATATATATATATATATATATTGAATGAACTAAATCGATTAAAAGTATGCCTAAACTACATAGGAGCTAGCGTATTCAAATGTAGGCATGAAATACATGACATGAATGAAAGTCTTGTTTATTGATATGATATATATTTTGAGATAATACCTACATTTTGATAAGTACATTAGATTGATTGGCCTATTATGATAATTGATTGAATAACATGATAATTGATATTATATGATGAATATGATTTGAAATGCATGTGAAAGTAAGATAAGCTAACTGAAAATGATTGATTGATTTAGGTTGACCGGAGATATATTACTCTGCACATGAGGGTGAGACACAGACTTTCCTTTAAATAAGATCTGTAGTGATATTCCAAAAGATATGAAAATAAAGGCATAAAAAGACTGACTAATATGATATCATATACAGATGGATCGAAAGTAACAATTTCTTACATGAAAGCCACATAACCTGTGATTGAGAATAATATGGCTAATTCCTGTTTACAAGACTGATATGGTTGAGACTGGTAAATATAGGGTAAGCCTGTAAGACTTGATATAGGAAAAACACCACAGAATCCAGAATGTCTGCCTTGCTTATAATATGACATGCATACATGATAAAATTGCATATGTAGAATAGAGTATAATATCAAAGTGCATAAATGATATGATATGACATGAACAAGATCCAAGATACAACTAATACAATAATACATAGTATATATGATACATTATATTTATACATAATGTATTGATATTGTATACATACATAGAATAGATATAAACCACTTGTTAATATATGATAGGCATACAAGTATAGATAGCATAACATAGAGGCAAAATAAGAGTATATAATAGATATGTCCAGATACATCATTTCACTTACAATGTTGTGCTAATATGAGCATAGAGATGATAAATCGTGCTGATCTCTATGTGGTTATTGATCATTAATCATTGAGTTGTAATGGTTGCATTAATTTTTCCTGTTCATGTTGATTGTCACATATTCTTACTATTACATAATCATACTGCTATTATGAATGATCACATTGTTTCTATTATTATGCATTTATTGCAGTTATAGATTCAAGTAACTTTATGGATTGTTAGCTCACTCTGTTAGGATCTAGTGGGGTGGGGTTAATCCGAGTTGTTGTCATAGGTGTTTTGTTTATTATTTATTTTTGTAGCCTAAAAGATTGTGTGGACTGATATAATAGGATTTTTTTTTATTGTATATGATTTTTTTATTAGAAATGAAAATGTATATAGTTATGTTTATAAAATGGAATGAAATGTTATTTTTCTGCTACCTTATTTTTGGATAACTAGTGGTTCTGGATCAGGGCTGTCAAAACCGGGTCACGGGTCGGGTTCGGGTCCAACCCGAAATTGACCCGACACTGTTCAACCCGACCCGTTTTTGCAAACAGGTCGGTTTTTCGAACCCGAACCCGACCCGCTTCAGGTCCGGGTTAACCCGAACCCTACCCGTTTCAGATATATTTTATTAAATTTTTTTATTTAATTCAATTTATTTAAATCTAAATCAAATTAAGGTAAGATTTACTTCAATTAATTTAAAATAAATCAAGATTAATTTAATTTGGACAATAATGTTTATAATTTTTTGAAATATCATTTACTTATTTAATAAAAATCCATTAAAACCCTCCTAAATTAATTAAAAACGGGTCAAATCGGGTTGCTTTCGGGTTTCCAGGTCAACCCGAACCCGACCCGGTTTTGCAAACGGGTCGAAATCCCTAACCCGATCCTGAAATTTTCGAGTCGGGTTCGGGTCGGGTTTTCGGGTCGGGTCAAATATTGAAACCCCTATTCTGGATGATTAATTAGAAGATAAAAAATACAATTCTTTCTAATTAGATCTTGGGCGAATTTGTTGTCTCTTATCCAATCCAAGTTAACATTTTAGGAGTACATGCTAAGTTAGATTGGGTCATGACACTACTAATCACTAAAATCCAACCAAATGACCATTATGCTTTCTATATGGCACTATCAGTCATAATATTTTTATTCATTGTGACTCACCATGTATTCTCTAATACTAATTGAACAGATAATAAGGATTACTTCACCTCTATTAGTGCCTACATTATATATCTTAGTCAAAACCCCATCTTTTTTAGGTCTCGTTTGGGACGACTTTCTTGTTGCTCCTTAAAGTAGTTTTCTAGTATAAAAAAATTAATTTTTATACTAAAAAGCTGCTTTAAGAGGCAACAAAAAAGCCGTCCCAAACAAATTATGTACCGTAGCCCACTCCTCCACCGAGCTTGAATGTCACACTATTGCCACCATTATTGTTGATATTCAATAGGACAACTCCATAATCTTAGAACCTAGCATCTACTTTTTTCAGTCCCTAGTGATCTATTGTGACAATGTGGGTAATACTTAGGTCTTGGGCGGTTAAACTTTCCAGTAAAAGCTTCATATTTGATATATATTTATTTGGTTTAGCATGATTGATGGCAGGACTATTGTTAACTACTAAACTTGAATCCTAGATCTAGTTATGTATTCTATTGGTTTAATGAGAAAACTAAAAGACATCATTCAAAACTCTAATGGGTAGAAGTCAAGGTACATGCTACAACATAAAAGCTTTTCATGTTTATCTTAACAATCTCAACACTTAAATTACCTGATAAACAACACATCATTGCAAGTGTTACTTAGGCTTCGTTTGGTTATTCTGTACCTTTCCTAAAAAGTATTTTTAAAACTGTTGTTTTAGAGAACGGAGTTTTCTAACGAAAAAGTTAATATCAGAAAGTTTTTGAAAACAGTACAAAAATACAGTTATCTAAAAAGCATTTCTGTAAAAGTGGCACATACAAAAAACAGCTTAAAAAAATTTCTACCGTTTCAAAATTGAAAAGGCGAAATTAAGCCATCTCAAACGAGGCATTATATAACAATTTTATGCATTGAGCTTCCACAAAAAGGTTGGATGTTTTCCCTTACACTCAAAACTCAAAATTATCTGATGATAACACACCACCGCTAGAGTTATTTATATAAAGTTTTATGTTACATGATTTTGTGCCTAAAAATTATATATTTTTCCTAACACATAAAACTCAAGTTACCTGATCGATAGCAGCACACCACTGCTAGAGTTATCTATACATCAACTTTATGGTACATTGATATTCTGCAGAATCTGATTCTCAGCAAAGTAAGAGGAACAAAAGGATGGATTGTCTACATCTGATTTCCATAATAGAATCTAACCAATTGCATTTGGCTGCACCGTGTTCTCTACCTCCCAACTTCTGCTAGATGAAATTTCTGATTGTCAGCATTATCGTATACAGAGTAAGTAAATATTCAGTAGGAGACACAAGAGATGTTGCTAAGATACATGACAGATATAGGAAGAAAATGAAATAGAAGAGAAAATGCGATAGAAGCATCCATTCATGGTTTCTATCAATCCCTCCCCCTCTAATATCCATCTCTATCTCTCTTATCACTAGAGTACCACCTATCTAATATATTTTATAGTTTATGAGCCTAAACAACAGGTGTAATAAGTAAAAGAAAGAAGTTTTTCATGAGGCTTGCTAGTTTTCTTTGAGCCATTAACAGTTTAGTAATGAAAGATAAAAAGATGAATTTTTTTAACTCACACAGATGGCGAATGCGGTCTCCAATTAGTAATTTGATGTGCCTGGGGAAGTCTCTGTAAATCAGCATAACCTCTGCTAGTTTCCTGGGTGAAAAAATGCTCAGATGGAGTTGAAGTTGATGAAGGAGACCACACAGGAACCAGACCCCTTTCTGTATAACTACTAGATGACTCTTCTGAAAACTCAACCCTGGAAGGAGTGAAATGTAGGATTGTACTATTTGTATCTGTGCCTTCATGAATCTGGGCATCAATAGTCACATTTATTGGTACTTCGGCCCTGCTATCTTCCTCACCGATGTCTATATCGACAGATATCTCTTCCTCTTCAATTCTGACTAATGAAGAAGTTATACTAGGCACTGTCTGATCCAAGAACCTCCTGGTTGTGGCTTGAATATTATTAGTCCTAGTATGCTCAAGATCAACTTCCATATTCGTTTCAATAGGATAATCAATATATTGTGACTCTGAGGAATCACCAAGGCCCTCTTCTGTCCCATTCTCCATGGCAGCTCTCGATGCAGCTTCAATATGCCACATCTCTGTGAGAGCCTCCTCTAATCTTTCTTTAGCTGTAGAGATTTCTATAATTGGAAGAGGGTAGTTGGAACCAAGCTCGATGCCTGCAGCTTGGAGTACAGATTCAGGCGCATCCCATGGATGGTGTATCCATTCAGTTGGTAGCCTAGCAAGCTCAGGAAGCCAGCGACGAACATATTCACCATCTGGGTCGAACTTGTAGCCTTCAAACTTTTAAGTACGGCTAATTAGAACCAGGCAAGTTAACTAGGAGCTTAAAAATTTATATGAACAGTAACATAAGTTGCATAATTTAGGGGCAAATTGGTAGTACCCAGGATTTGATTTAAGTAGGATTTCGTAAATCCTCTAAATCCATATTTCGAAATACAGAGAGGCCAAAATCCTAAACATTCATGATAAATCCTATTAAATCCGGTGCGACTGTTTGGCTATAGAGCGGATTTAACGAGCGGACTCTTCCTCTCGAGCCAATGGATTTCGTAAATCCGGCAAAAACAGGATTTCGGAAATCCGGGATTTAGCACGAAAAGGCGGAATTTTCCATTTACGGTGGCTTTCCTTTTCCGTGAGATTTAGTTTGCATTTTAGGCCGTTTGGCTTGATTTCACTCAAATCCGACCTAAATCCTGCTACCAAACAACCCCTGAGTGTCCAAAATGATATCTTTTATTGGTTTTAGATTCTATAACAATTAAAATGCTGAATGAAAGTTTGAAAGAATGAAAAGTATCAATTATAATTGAAGTCCAAAACATCTCTAAAAAAAGGATTTCAACATTTGATTCAACATTTAAACCTAATAACCCAAACTTCATTGACAAATCAAATTCAAATATCTAGTAAAAAAAAACAAAACTCTACCATGATGAAAAAACAAAAAAAAAAAAGAACTCCCTAAACAACATAAACAATACCATAAAGTTAAAGAGAGAAATTTCTAAAAAGTAATAAGTATACCTGAGGGTTATCAATGCGATCAAACTCCCGACCATCAGGAAGAGTTCCAGATATATACTGCCAGCCCAAGGTATCACTTTCAAGATCAGCATCCAGAAGTGTATCCCAGAAGTACTTCATTCCCCACCTCCATGGAAGCTGCAGTACTTTTACAAAGAAGCTGGATACAACCACACGGATACAGTTATGCAGCCAACCAGTAGCCCAAATTTCTCTCATTCCAGCATCCACAAGGGGATAACCAGTTCTACCCTGTCTCCAAGCTTTAAAGTAGCTTTCATCAACAACCCAAGGGAAGAACCTGAGGTGAGAAAGTAGCGGCCTTTCATGGCTGCAAGGGTGGTGGAAACTCAAGTATCTAGAGTACTCCCGTAAGCCAATGGACTTGAGAAATAAGTTAACGCTCTCTTCTCCTGCTTCATTTCCCTCGTTAGCCCACACCAGCTGCTTGATTCGGGCAACATGAAAGACTTTACGCACGCTGAGCTCCCCAAAATGTAAATGTGGGGAAAGGAGAGAGGTGGTTGTACCATCTGCATTTTTTCGGTTCACAGAGTAGTCAATAAGTGGTCCATTGATAAATGAACTGAGGGACTTATCAGCATTCTGCCATCCTGGAGACCAAGCTCTTGCAAGAAGAGCATTACTTCCCCTCTCGGATTCATCCTCAAATACTAAAGTATCAGATGGGCACCTTGAGATATCACCTATAGAAGGAGCTGTCACTCACACAACTGTATTTATTATTTTACAACAATGGAAAATATAGATTCAAAAGTCCACAAATAAACGAGCAGAATTTAGTTCAGCTTCTCCAAAAAGAGCTGCAACAAAAAACATAGCACTAACAGCCCTTTTTGTAATAATTATATGGTTATCAATCACAGATACAGTAAAAGAGAAATCCATGTTTAACAAAGGAAGAGTTTAATGAGTGGTAAAGCAATTACAAGGAGAAATGTTGAAAATTTCAGATTTACTTGATAAACCAACATTGATCTATATAATGGATGATGTATTATTTCCCGAGACAGAAATATAAATTATTTAGGGCGTAATTTCATACAAAGCACTCAAAATATCAACATTTATATATTTCATATCTAAACTTCAGTATTTATATCCATAGCACCCAAAACTTCTAAACAAAATAAAAAATAACACACCTCCGTAAATTCCCTAACGCATCATAATGCTTGCCATGCCCACCGCTCGTGCTGCCAGACATGTCAATGCCCTCGCTTGCAAGCTCCATCCCGCCTTAACCCATCAATACCCTTGCTACAAGCCCCCATGTAATTTCCTCGCTCTGTGTGGTGGCTAGTGTGGTGATGACCGTGACAAACCCAGAGGAAGGCACTAATGGGTCCAGGCAACCACGAATATGAGCCTAAAGATGAGCCGCGATAGATCTGATGCATGTCATCTGCTAACTTTGTTACCGGAGTGCTAGATGGAGTAAATAGTGATGTTTATGTGTGAAATATGTAAATGTTAATATTTTGAGTGCTCTGTATGCAAGTCCTCCATCATCATGTCCTTGACTTATCAAAATGATGCAAGCCAAATCTTTAGACACATTTTTGTTAGTTTGTTAGGGATAGTTGCAGCTATAAGAAGGGGCATGAGATTAAGAAAAGATAGAATTCTAGCTAATACTAAGATAAAAATAAAAATAAAAACAGCATGCTGAGAATTTTTGTATGACCATAATAAACAAAAAGATAAAAAAATATGCAACTCTCCAGTTAAGAATTGATTTGACTTGCAGTTATGTTGACCTCTACAACCAACCTAATAATCTTAAATTCGATAAAGAGAATTCAGCTTTAATATGGATTGCATTGGGTTTTGTTATGCACTGGTTGAAGAAGCAATCAAATGGGGAACATCAAGCTTCTATTAATGGAGCTGATTTGTACAGAAAAATATCTCTCCTACCTATAGTGGGGCATGGCGGTATGGGAAAGACAACTCTCCTACAACATGTTTATGAAGATGAAATGACAAAGAAATTTGATCTTAAAATGTGGGTTTATGTTTCCAACGAAATTGAAAAAAAAAAAAAGGGAAGCCATTATAGATATGTTGGAATCTCTTAAGAAGGAGAGGCCTCATTTGGGGATACTTGAGGCACTTCAAGATAGTCTTCAGGCTGAGATTATGTCCAAAAAGTCCTTACCTGTGCTAGATGACATTTGGGAGGATGATGAGAATAAGGATAAAAGTAAATGGAAAAGGTGCTCGTCCCCTTTGGCTTATGGGAGTTTCGGTAGTAGGATTTTGATAGCAACTCGAACGGGCTCAGCTGCAATGATGATTGCAACAATTATTAAAAAAAAAAAAAGAAAAAAAGGGGGGGTTGAAGTATTTAGATTAGAAGGTTTGGAGAAAGATCAGTGTTTGCAGCTCCTTAACTCTCATACATTTGTTGATAAGAAGAATCCTAACACCACTAGAAAGATGATTGAAACGTTTTTTTTTTTTTTTTATCTCCATTTGTTGCAAAGGTCATCAATAGTGTTGTGAATTCCTGGGCAATTTACAAAAAAAATGATATAAAGGCCTGCGCTACGATGGAAAGGAGCCCTCGAAAACGCTCAGACGACATCTGATCGACAAACGGACAGCGCCATGGCGTCCGGAACGTCGTTGAAATTCAGGATATACATTTTATTTAATGAATTTGGATCATCTGAGATGGTGACGAATTTCTAGGCGATACAAATGTAATATAAAGGCCTGCGCTACGACGAAAATGAGACCTCGAAGATGCCCAGATGACGTCCGATTGATAAACGGACAGCATCATTGCGCCCGGAACGTCCCCAACATTGAGAATACACATTTTATTTAATAAATTTGGATCGTCTAAAGTGTCAAAAAAAATTTCAAAGGCGGTTCAAATATGTTACGAAGGTGCGCGTGGTGGGAGAAAAACAAATACAACCGCCGCGGTGTCTCACAAACACCAACCGTGCACGCCTTTGGTGGCGTGGCGGGTAGGCGGCCTCTTCATTTTTCCCCTAAACGGGGGAGACGCCGGGAGGCTGCCGAAATTTTGTCTGAAAAAAGACAAGAACTTGGACAAATATTGGATATCATTTGGACAGCATGGGACATAAAGCATAGGCTCAAAGATGACTTGAACAATTTGAATAAAAATTTGAATGAATAAAAAAGAGAATAAGACTTATGATTGCAACTAAATTGTGCTCAAATGAATGTTAAATAATAATGACATTCAAAATCAAATAAAGTTGAATATAAGAGGACTACATAGAATTGAACTTCATATAAGGATAAAAAATTTGCAATCAAATATCAATTGATCAAAGTGATGAATTTATAAGGGATTTGTGATCTCTACAAGCATTGAATGATAAGTGACAATCATAATCATTCAAATGAAGATGGCAATGACAAGGAGGCCTAAGTGAACAAATGCAAGAACTATGAATCTCAAACTTGAGTTTGAACTAAGTGAAAGAGAACTAATGGAGGACTACACTTGAGCTTGAATTCAAGTTGAAACACATAAGAATTTGAATGAATCATAAATGATCTAATTTGAAGAGATAATAAAAAAAAACTAAGCTCAAGATATCATGTGATGAACAAGTACTTAGTCCATTATGTATTCAAATGAATATCAAATGGATAAGTAAGGGATTCATGTATTTCAATTTAGCATGTTTATGAATGATTCATACATCTACCCCAATCATGTATGTGGGTGATTTGGAGTAATTGTAATGATTGCAAGAGCATGAATGCAATGACATACCTACAACCAATAGCATGAAGCTTCACACAAATGTTGAAAGCCTTCATGCTAGATGAGGGGTGAATATCAAGCAAATGATGAATATCAAATTTATCATGTATATGCCAAATTTTCCTTAAAGGTTAGGAGTTTGCAATTGGAACTGGTTCACAAGCAACAATGTAGGCTCTTGAAGATCATGTCAATCAATATGCGAATAACAACATACAACAAATGATCTGCAATACATACAATCTCTCTACGAAGACAAATGTATGTGTCAAATGCCACTTTGGGTAGCTGTAGAAAGGCTTCAGTAAATGCAGTATCCTGAAGTCAATTCCAGTCTGTGAAGGAATGCATTTACCTGCCTACTTGTAGTAATGACGGATGTACTACACGAGCCAAAAACCACAACAAAGTGCATGAAGGATACTACAGATACAAGCTCCCACGAGCTTATGTTGGAGTCCCGCTATGAATATTACATAAAATTTACGAACAAGTGCCAAACAACTACGACGAATACAAGCATCTACGAACGAAGCAGGAGATTCGTTAGTGCACAACAAACTACATGTGAAAAGCAATAAGCAGTGTACGACAGTCTACATGTACAATGCAACAAATAACTTAATCCACAAGCTGCTACAACACGCCACCGGATCTGCAACATTCGTACAAGCAGACAGAAGACATCTATTCCAAGAATACCCCTGCACGTGCACTGTAATTTGTATACACATAGGTACACTAAAGGGAAAAATATAATCTCAACCCGTATGGGCCCCGGCGAGCATGTTATTGGTACACACGTGACATCTAGGGATGCTGCGCGGGTTATCAAATTTTGAACCCGATCCTCCTAAGAAGATAAAAGGAGTGGACAGGGCTCAATTATAAAATGCCCCCAAACCCGCATGGGCCTCGGCGAGCGTGTTATTGGTACACACGTGACGTCTAGGGATGCTGTGCGGATTGACAAGTGAATTCAGGTTCGAAACTGATCATTCTATACGGGTCAATAGAAGTCGATAGGGTTCGAACCAACAAACAATTATACGGTTGTGGCGACCGTTATATTTGTCTTAATACATTAATATTAGGCCTTCAATGCCTATAACAATGAGAATTCACTATAAAGGGCATAAAACCTACGAAACCTGATCTTCTATCGACAGCCCAACAGAGTTGACAAGGTTTAATCAACAAAGGGAAATGACCCCTAATACCCTGATGATGGCCGCGTTGAACAAAAAAAATCTCAACCGGAGGGGTCCATTCCAAATATTTTCAAATGCCTCCCACATATAGTCCAAAAATCTCAAAATCCAAAAAAAATATTTAAAACTGAAATAAATCCATCGCATTTAAAGCAAAAATTCATCCACCCTCCGCAACAGTTTGTCGAGGTGGACAAATTTAAAACTACTTCAGCTCACAAAGAGCTAAATGCCTAGTCAAAAATATTACTATGATCCATTCTCAAACAATATCCTGCCAGTAAGGACGTGGTACACGTCCTCTAACCGGCGGTTCGCCTCCAAATGGCACCGCAGGATAAACGGTTATGACTCGAGGCCCTCTGAACCGAGTGGTTTTGCCGCTAAATGGCACCACGAAATACCGGTTATGGCCAGCGCCGTTACGTTCTTTATTGGCATCAAATCCTTGAGATATGAATCAATAGGATATGATCAATAGGGCACAAAGCCCTCTGTTAGCTAAGGTGAATTCAAATTTGTCCCCTTAGACAAACATCCAACCCAGGTCTACAAGGTCCCCTTGGACGAAGCAACCCATGGCTGCCGACAAGGATCCTTCTGTCAGGTTGGGTCGACTATCTTCTCTGACTAAGTAAACCAGGGACCACGATGGCCCGGGACGACGGAACCATGGGATCTTGATCAGGTCTATCATCTATTCCCCCACCATTCGCTTTAAGTTCAAGATGGTGAAATTTCTATTTTTAAATATCAAAACCTTCAAATTTTCAAATATTAATCATTCAAATACCCAAATCCAAACCCAATTTCCAAATTTCAAATCCCAAATTCATGCTGCTACTATATGCCAGATACCACGTATTATATACGTATCTGATTGACGACTAGCCTTAATCGAAAGTTCTCTCTCGTGATCGGGAGGGGTAATTAACTATAGAGGCTTGCGCCTATAGGAAACCAGAACACAGATCATAAAGTCTTTACAAAATGAGGGCGAAATCTCTGGGTAGTATCTTATCTACAAACCCATCTGCCTTCCAAAATTTATCCCGGAACATATCCGTTAAAACTCCCTCGCCAAATAAAAAAATGAAAAGCGGGCAGAGGCCGGGGCCGAATTTTCGGAGCCCACAAGTTCAAATGACATTGATTCTTGTAAGTTCGTCTAAATCCATGTTTTTAATAATTTAAAGAATAATTTCGCTCTAATTGCAAGTTTAACTATCATAAAAAAGTTTATTGCTTAAATCAAAAGCCAGGAAAAATAGGTATTATAATTTACTCTCTAATCAAATATACTCGTTGCAATGCAACATCAGGCATACATAAAGCAGAAAAGAATATATAATATTATTGAGATCAACTGCACCATATAAGTAGATTCTAAATTCAACAAGACGGCTTCAGTAAGCTTTGAAGGAAAGGAAAAAACCATTTACAGTGAAAAAAGTAATGAACATAAACTCCCTAAACTGCTTTCCCTTCTAGTCAGGCTTCTCATATTAAAAAATTTGAAGAGAAGCCTGCTAAGAGCCTGCAAAGCGTGATAGTGTCACAAGCATAGCATGTTAAAGCCAAATTCTTAAACATCAACCCATCTTTTGCCGCAAAGGTTAGTGTTTTGTTGGGAATTCCCAAGTATCCTTACGCTAGAACATTTCTAAAATGGGTGACCTTCTAGAAAATGCACTAAATGAACAGAAATGTGAGCCTTGTTAGGAAAAATTGAAAAATATCTCAATAGTTGAGAATTTGAGATGTTAAAAATACCATGCAGTACAAAGTGTTAGGTTATGAGAGCTGCTCCTTAAATTCATTTGAGTCTAGGTGCTATATGAGGGGACCAACCTTTTGAATCTATAAGAGCCACCTCTCGAGTCATATCTACATTATGGATGATTCTAGGCTACATATAAGGCTACTAACAAGGACTTTAGTTAGTAGCAGAGATTGAGAGAAAGTATAGTAAAGATAAACTATCAAATATTGAGATATTTTTTATGTAATAATTAGAGTTTCATCATGAACTTCAAAGTTAAATGTGCTTGCAATGGAGCACTTCTTGTATGGGTAACCTTTTAAATAGTTTTACCAAGAAGACGACATCTTGACGTTTTTTAGGACAAAGTGGATAAAATGTAGATTGATGAAAAGTTAGGCTATTACAGATAAAAGATTTGCCTCGAAATATCTTTGGACTACTCTAATTTTATAAGTATAGGTATCTCATGGACTCAATTTAATCTCATAATGATCAAAATCTTATAAAATGTTTGTATCACCTCTGTTATAATGCGTGAGAATTGGGTTTAGTCTCACATCATATAGTTAAAAAATATGTTGAAGTAAAAATATCATAAGGTTGGCTCTCATACATAAGCTTAATCTAGTGGGTCGAAAATGGGTTTGACTACTAATATCTGACCCAACTTTATCCCCATTTGGTTCACTCCATAGCAAGTGGTATCAAAGCTGATTGTTCAGATGGGATTAAATGACTTATGTGGTTTATGTATATCGTATGTCTTTAGCTCTTTCTAGTATAGTTGAACAAAGTTCAGTTAGTGACTCCCAAACTGTTGGAGTTGACTCTTAGCGCATGATAATTGATGATGCTAAAAAACTATTATTTGAGAAAGAGTGGTGGCTAAGATGCAAAGCTCTCCGAACTCAGGAAGAGAAGATTGCTAAGACATGTGAAACCTTGGTTTAGTCTCATATCTGATAGTTCAAAAACATGTTGGCATAGAAATATCAAGTGGTTGTCCATCAACTATAAATTTAACCTTATGGGTTGAAAATGAATTTGATAAGTGATGTATCAAGCTCAAAATTGATCCCCATTTGGTTCACTTTCTAACAAACTCCCATTATTGAGTATCTTCACCTCAAAGAGTAGCACCCATGTTAGAGTGAGCTCTTTTGTGTGCCATTGTTATATGAAATTTGATGCAAGAGTAATGGCTGATATTGGGAATTCTCAGGGGAATGAATGATATGCCAACGCCACATCAAATTTGTTACAAAGTTGAGCAAGTTGATATACTATTTATGGACCCACAAACTTTGACTTGAGCTTTCAAGTTGAATAGGATTGCCAAATTATCTAACTTTGCACAAGCCCATCCACAAAACATAACATGAACGTACAACATATTCAAGAAAGTGCATATGAAAGATTTCTTTGGAAGAGTAAATATCATCCCTTTGTTGGTTCATGAAAAAAAATAACTTAACTTAATAGAGATGATGATGTCATTTATTAAACAGGAACAAACCAGATTTAATCCTTTTTGGTGGTAAGAGAGGAGCTGCAGGATCATAGGACATGCTAAGGCATTTATTCCAGAATGGAGCAAAAGTTGAAAATGGGCAACCATTCTCATCTGTAACTTCCCATGGTTCGTAAAGCAAATCAGCATTCAGAGAATGAACAGTGAAACCCCGAGCAGTCAGAAGCTCCTTGATGCGGTGATCCCTCACAAGAGACAAAGGGTCTGTTGGATAAAACCGAGGTGTTTCAGAATTAAGAGCATAGCAATCACAAACAAAAAAAAAAAAAAAAGTATCAGGACATACTCATGCATTGCCATGCCAGAATGAGAAAACAAACAAACAACAATAACAACAACAAGCCTTTGTCCCACTACGTTGGGTCGGCTACATAAATCATTTTTCTCCATTGTCTTGTTAAAAGTCAAATTCACGTTTAAATCTAATAAAGAAAGATCTTTTTTAATATTTTCTAACTAAATCTTTTTAGGTCTACCCCTACCTTTTAGAAAGGAAAAACATATTATTAAAATTAAAAGACTTTTAAGCAGAAATAGAATAATGCAAATGATAAAAAGCTTCCATCTGGGGTTATTTTATGTTTTTGTTTAAATGTTTTCTATTTTGAGCATTTATCTCCCATCTTTGATAATCTGTCTTCCTATCCTGACGAAAGAGCATATCAGGATCTCCAAATACATTTTTTTTCAAATAGGAATAAATCTTAACTAGGTGCCGAATGTTGGTCATTAAAAGAGAAGCATAATACTAAGTTAAGTGCTACATAGATGAGGATGCTCAGGTGGATTAGTGGCTTTACCCTTAGAGATAGGATATGAAATGAGCATATATATGAAAAGGTTGGAGTAGCTCCAGTGGAAGATAAGATTAGAGAGAGTCGCCTACTTGCCTTAGATGATTTGTTCACATAAAACAGCGGCCTTCCGATGACCCGGTTAGTAAAGTAGAGGTATTAGATTTGACTTATGATAAGAAATGTATATGAGGACCTAAAAAGACTTGGTAAGAAAATATTAAAAATGATTTTTTTATTAGATTTAAACGAGAATTTGATTTTTAACATCACACAATGAAGAAAAAATTATTCATGTAGCCGACCACACGTAGTGGGACAAAGGCTTGATGTTGTTGTTGTTGTTGTTAGCAATAGATCATAACTTATGTTAAATCTAAATGTTATATTATCTTTTCTAGAATTAGAAGAAAAATATACCAAGTAATCTTATGATTCTATTCTCAACCAATTCATCATTCAAAATTTCTTCCATTGTTCATGGAATGCATATCCTAATATTAAAAATCATCTCATGTTATGTTTAATCGGCAAAGAATAAGTAAATTAAGATAATAAGGCAAACAATAGATACAGGAAAAAGAAATTGGAGATTTCTCTCAAGGGGGTACAAAAACAAAGGGCAGATGTAGATTCCGAGAAATAGCAATAAGATTTATGCTTCTTGTTGCATCCAGATGAGGTTATCAGTTAGCAAACACATAGTTCAGACATAAAGAAATGGAAGAATATAGAGAATATAGGTTATAAGCAGCATAGATTTTGTGTAAAGAAAGATATATATTCAAAATTGGATTTCACCTAATTGCCAAAAGTTGGAAAGAGAATTATCAAAAAAATATATAAAACCTATCAAAAACCGAATGCATAAAACAATCGGTGGAACACAAGCAAATTAAAGCCCAGTAAAAAATTCTTTGTTATTTTGAGTTAAGGAACAAACAAAAAGATTGAAGACTTTAAAAATGGCAAACTGCTACAGTATATGAGCTTAAACAAAAACGGAAGAAAAAGAACTTAAAGTACAACAGACCCTAATAAAAACAATAGAAGACTCCAAGCTTCTGAAAGAAAAAAACAGAGTGCCATAAACATGGTAGCCTTAATCCAGAAAACTTTTAAATCATAAAGTGCAAAGGAAAAAAACAGACTCCCGAACCTAAATTCTTAAATTAATATCAAAAACCTTAACAAAAGATGCACATAATCTACAACAACATTAACAACAATGAAGAAAACTCGCCCAATAGTAAAATGACAGTACGTTCTCCAAAAATATAGAAGCAATAAATGAAACAAATTGACAGCCATTAATGATTTTTTTTCCTTTCCATAGAGGAGAGAGAGAGAGAGAGAGAGAGAGAGAGAGATGACCATAGAGATGATTGAAGAAAAGGCTGGTGGCACCAGTAGAGTTCAAAAGATCAAGAAGAGTGGAGGCAGTGTCAAAAGACCTCTTTGTGATGAGACTAGTCCCAAGGCTCCTAAGGGAGGAATCAAGATGCCTCAAGCTTTGGCACAACCACCACCTTGAAACCCTACCAGGGTAGTAATGGCCTTCTTCTTCTGGAGCCCAAATGAAGACAGGCACCACATATCCAGCTCTTACCCCTGCTGCAAGAGCTGGGTTGTCTTCAACTCTAAGGTCTCTTCTGAACCATACTATGCTAATGTTGTTGATAGGGCTTCCACCATTAGAACTGTTACTATGAGGCATGAGTCGATCTTTCCTTCAAATTTTTGTTTGTTTGTGAGAAAGACGAGATTTTGGTAGATGAGAGTGATGAAAGCCAGGAAAGGGAGGGGGTCTGTACAGGACAAGTGTGTTGTGCTGTGTTATGGGAGGTTCTAGAGAGGAAAGCATGGCATCAGCTAGGAAGAAGATGTGGGGATCACCTTGATTGGTTTTGAATTTTTCTCTTTTATTTTTGTTTTACTTTCTCTGCATTCAGGTTGAAAAAAGGTTTTATTTTTAGGTGAACTGTCATATTTTGTTTCGAAATTCAAATTTATTTTTTAGGTGATCTGTCGTGTTTTGTATCAAAATGAGAGTGATTAAAAACATAATTTTTGAATCAATCTAAATCATTTTAAATGAATTTTAATGCTGCAGTTAATAACTTTATTACTGCAATTTCTATGGCAATTGGAGAGAATAAGAACCTCACACTTTCATTTTAAATTTCAATAATTCAAATGAGAATAAATAAGAGCTTTAGATTAGTATCTATTTATAATAATTTAGAAACAAATTTTAAGGAGGAGCTTTATTAACATTTAAATTAGTTGTATGAGCATCATCTTAAAATAATCTAGAAATGAGCAAATTAACTAAACCGTAGAATGCACCAAACAGTTTGGCGTTCTCAAAATGCATCAAACAGTTTAAACAGTTTGGTGCATTCTATAGAATTGACCAAATTGTTTAGCATTTCCAGAATGCACCAAACGGTTTGGTGCATTCTAAATACTGCTACAGTTGCAAAATTTTATAAATATATACGGTTTTACAAATTTAGAAGATATATGATTTTTTTGAACAAATTTTGATTAATTAGCAACTCGCCCGTTCCTCTAAACAGTCGATTTTTCCTTGTTGAAATGCATTTATTGTGCATGCTTAATCAACTAATTATTATGCTAATGATGCTTTGCCTAAAATTTTGTCTGAACTCTAATGAAATTTTGCAACTATAGCAGTATTTAGACCAAACGATTTAGTTAGTTTGCTCATTTCTAAATTATTTTAAGATGATGCTCCTATAACTAATTTAAATATTGTTGCGTCCAGGAGTATTTGCGGCGGTAGAGAAATATCATATTTAAAGTCTTAGCATTGTACGAAAATCCGGCATGCAATCAGATAAGGAGAGAGGGTCTAGCATTTATGAAACACCAAGATTTTTACGTGGAAAACCCCTGTAAAAGGGGGAAAAACCACGGGGCCTAGCCCAGTTTGAACGAATTCACTAGTATTTGCAGTCGATTACAAATGAGGCCCTTCCTTGGGAGAAGGCCTTAGCTTGATGTACATCTTATGGAGTACATTACATGATGTAAATACAAAGAGCTACTATCGACGTATTCATTTTGTTGGAAGGACTACAGTCGGCGGGCGACGTAGGTCAGGAGGACCATAGTCAGCTGGCGACGGAGGACTGTAGTCGGCGGGCGATGTAAGTCAGGAGGACCGCGGGCGACGAAGGTCGAAAAGACTGTAGTCGGAGGGCGACATAAGTCAGAAGGTCCGTAGTCAACGGGCGATGGATGTCGGAAAGACTGTAGTCTGACGACGAAGATCAGAAGGACAGCGTCAGGTAGAAGTCCAGCAATGGAAAGAAATGCATCTTCGCATAGGCGTCCAGTGAAGTCCGATAACCGGTAGAAGTTCGGCGTCGGGTAGAAACTTGGCGAAGAGTGAAGGTCCGACGTCGGGTAGAAGTCCGACGTCTTTGGTGGCAGAGGAGAACTCCGGCTTCACTTGGGCGGAGTTTCGACGTCAGGAGGAAACTCTCTTGTAAATTGAGAAGAATTTCAGCATCCCATGGAAGTTGGGCAGAACTCTGGCGTTCTCCCGAATATCCGACAGAGTTCCGGCGTCTTCAGGCGGTAGGAAGAGCTCCGGCGGTGGTCGAGGAAGAGTTTCTTCCTTCTCCTCCTTCTCTTCTTTTTCTCTCTCTTCACTTGAGTCCCCTTGGTGTAGAATGAGGGCTCTATTTATAGTTTTACTGGAGTGACATAGCCCGTAAATAGGCGTGAGATCAGGGGTGAATTGGGAGTGTTTTGAATGGACGGCCGATATCGAATCCTTTGATCATGCACCGTTCGTTGGGCATTTGAAGGCCTTAATGATGTCGGAATTCGGCGATCATGGGCTCGTTGGATTCGTCTCGTCGAGCTGCTCGATTCGAGTATAAGCTCATCAAAATCGGAGACCGTTTGGTAACTCAATTGTTGTTTGAACCTTCCAATAGCGCTTCGGGTCCTTGATTTGGACCCATTTGGGCTCGGATTGGGTCGAATTTAGTGTCGTTGGATTTGTATTTCCAAGACGCTCAGTTTGACTGTAAGCTCGCCAAAATTGGAGTTCATATGCTCTCGAATTTAAATTTTGAAGTTTCCGAACTGATTTTGCCTCGAGATTCGTGCTCAATCAAGCTAATTTTGTGATGCCGTATCAAATATTAATAAAAGTCCTTAAATTTTGTTCATTCATTTTCACATATATTTAATCATTCGCCATTATCTCACCTAGAGCATTTGCAGGCTTAAACTACGAACTCTTTATTTTAACGTTGGACAAAAAATTAGTATGCACCTAGATAAAAAAGATTTTTAAGTTCACAAGTGCCTTAAAAAATTTCTAAGTTTAATATATAAGATGAACATTTGAGAGTTTGTCCTTCCTCTTAATAAGGCAAGATTATAAAGACGAGTTGAGCATCATAATTCTTGAAATTCAAAACTCTCTCAGATAATTGGGAGATGATTTTTCGATGGTGAAGTCCAACGTTTTGGTCTTATATGGAAGTTAGACACCAAAGCCAGCCAGTTGACTTAGATGATTAACATTGGTGATCTAACAGTGATGGTTGGATTGCAATAATCTAACGATGATGCTTCGACACTAGTGGTTTGGCGACAGTTGTTCGATAATAGTGGGCTGACAATGGTAGTCTGGCAGTGATGATCCAACAACAATGATTGGATGGACGTGATCTAATGACAATAATCAGATAGTAGAGATCATATATAAGTTGTCCGACTATAGTGGTTAATAGCTAAAAGTTTAATATATAATATAAACATTTCAAGAGTTTCTCCTTCCTCTTAACAAGGCAAGATTATATAGATGAGTTGAGCATTAAAATTCTTGAAATTCAAAACTCTCTCAGATAATTGGGAGACAATGGTCCAAAGCAGTGGTTCGATGGTGATGATTGAACGGTGGTGATCCAACATTGATGGTTGTACTGCGATAATCTAACAATGGTGCTTCGACACTGGTGGTTTGGTAATAGTAGTCTGACAGTGATGACCCAATAACAATGATCAGATGAACATGATCTAATGACAAAAATTAGATAGTGGAGATCAAATATAAGTTGTCCGACTGCATCAATGTCAAAGGTGTAGAAGTATTCTAGCCAAAAACTTATCGATTTGATTTCAATATCATCATATGAACTCCATTTTTACTAAACTTACCATTGAAAATGAATATTTTAATGTGACAAACCTAACAGTAATATGAAGAGCATTGTGATTAAAGTTCAATTGAACCAACATCAAGAAATCACAATTATGGTAAAAAAAAATTTATAAGAACATTTGGTAGACCAAACACTCCTTGATTATTAAGTAAGTGTGGTTGAAACGAGCATCTATGTGACATAAATGTTCTGATAAGCCTACGATTATGAAATTTTGATATTGTTAACACTATATGCTAAAAAAATATTATATGATCAAGATGAATCATTTGATGGAATGTTTTAATTTTTGGTTGAAACAACCTTACACCCATTTGAGAGGTCATTAGTGTAAAAGAACTTCATCAGTGAATACTGAAGTATTCATTGTTTACCATTAAGCTAACAAATCATAGAGATGTAAATCAGAGGAAAATATATTCTCATTTCATATAGAAAGAATACAGTAGTGTATTTATATCTAAAGATTATGTAATGTATAACAACAAGAGTACCCATGGTAATTACATAAAGCTATCAAGGTAAATTATGCCAAGTAGTGGAAGTAGGTTATAAGCCAAAAGCAAAAATTGTATGTGTAGATGATGATGTTGTGCGGCTATTGTTATCACTGCCACTCAAGTTGATGGGTGGTGAAACCAACAACCTGCCTCTAAGATAAGTAAGTCTAGATGTGTGTAAGGATTTTGTAAAAATGTCCGCAAGTTGATCAGTGGTGGAAACATGATGAATTGTGATATGCTGATTTTGAATGCAGTCTTGAATAAATTGATGTCTATCTCAATATGTTTGTTTATTGCATGAAATATAGTATTGAAAGCTATAGATATGGATGAAATATTATCACATAAGAGTGTAGATTCAAGTGATATGGAAAAATATTAGCATAAACGTCGAATCCAAATAAGATCAGTAGCGACGAAAACAAGAGAGCGGTATTCAGCTTCATTTGAAGAATGAGCAATGGTGGACTACTTCTTAATGTATAAGGAGATGAGTGCTTTGCCAAGAAGAATGCAATACCCTGTTGTAGATTTTTAATCCTGGGTCGCTGGCCCAATCAGAGTATGAGTGTGCTGAAAGTGTAAGATCAATTTTGAGAAGAAGAAGAAGAAGAAGACAAAAATACATGGTTCCTTTGAGATAGCGAAGTATCCTTTTTAGAAGTTGAAAGTGACTGAATAAGGTTTGATGCATATGTTGGCCCAAATTGTTTATCGCAAAGGCAATATCTGGATGGGTGTTTGTAAGGTACTCTAGAGATCCTGCTAACTATCGATATAGATGGTTGAAGTGATCTTATAATGTAGTATCTGTGGACTATTTGGATGGCAGAGGAGTGGACAATGGTTTGTAGGAGGACATGCCAGCTATATGAAGTGTTTCAGAAATGTAACTTTGCTGAGACTGATGATAGCATATAGTAGATATGTAGAAATAAATGGCCAAGTATCGTGAAAGGACACCTAAATTATGGATATAAAATTATTTTTGTAGTTTTTGGATAAGTGTGGAAATGAAGGTGGAATCATTTCCATAAATGAGAATGTTGTCCACATAAATAAGTAGATAAACACGTACAATAGCTTGGTGAGAATAAAGGAGGGGTTGGCTGAGCTGATATGAAACCCTTGAGTGAGAAGATATGAGGATAATGTGACAAACCATTATCGAGGTGCTTGTTTAAGGCCATAAATTATTTTATGTAGAAAAAATAAAATAAAAAAATTGTCGAGGTGCTTGTTTAAGGTCATAAATTGCTTTCTGTATACGACATACATAATTTGAATGTTAAAGAATGGACCAACCAAAGTGTAAAGCAATCGTGAGAAAAATTCTCTTATACGATGCATAAGAACTTCATCAAAGAACACCTCAAGTGTTCATTGTTTACCATTATTTCGCTTCTATTATGAAAATAAATCTTTCATAATTAATTTCTACTAAAATTGATTCATTCTAGCATAATTATTTTAATTCAATTAGCCCCTATATTTTTTTTTCTTTTTAAAATTTTCACATAAAAATTTCTTAAACTCATCTTAGCATCCCACAAATTATCTTATCTATGTATATGTGATATTTTTGTTCATTACTCTATAAAATCACCACTCTACCGACCTATTAATTAATTAATTAATTAATTAATTGTATAGTAATAAGATGGTATGGACCTCACATGTCGCATAGAATTACAATTTGGACCACCAAAGAGACAGATAATGAAGCCCGCAATTTTCATCAATTAATTTGAAGCTCGAAAACAAAAATAATTATATTTATTAAATAATTATCGGATTTCGGATCTTCATATAACCATCTTTTCATCCAGCTTGGCGATACTATGAACAAATATCTTATACTGTGAGAATTATTTCAGTTGAAAGGATTGGAATCATTTCATGAAAGTTAATCTTTTTAGTGAAATTACATTTTAATAAAGCAGAGGTTTTGGTCGAATTATGTAATTTGATGGGCATTGAATTGCAATTATAATGTACGGTCAAGTGTTTGTATATTTTTATGAAAAAATATATGTCGCGTCATGAAACAGACGATTTCACCATAAAATAAATTCTTTTGTACGAATATTATATATGTTAGAATGTGTTAGGAATATGCGAATATTTATTAATTAAATATTTACAATCATAAGGTTTAGATAAATTATAAATTTTCTCTGTATTACATTAATTTTTAGATTAGAAATACAATGCAATATATGATAAAATATTTATGATAATAAAATGGGAAATTTTAAAGTCAACAGTGTGAGCAATGACATGTAATGAAGATGTGACATCATACATCAATATTATAGGCAATGGGGTTCATCCATATCTTGCATCTATCTTATAGTTAGTAATGTGCATCAATAGTATGCATTTGCCTTATAAATAATGATGTGCATCAATATTGTTGGTGACAACAATAATTAAAATTAGCATGTATCAACATTAGTGTTAATGGCATGCATCAATCTTATAGACGATATTGTGCATCAACATTGTACATTGACAACAAAGTCAGCAAGAGATGGGTGCCAAGCGAGCTAGCGGGAGACTGTAATCGCTCAACTATCGTTAAGACACCATAATCGAACTAAGTTGATCAAGTGATTGTAACTGAGCAAGGCTAGTCAAATGAAAGTATTTGGGAGATCGTATTCAAACAATATTGATCAGGAGATCATATATAAGTGACAGAAGTTTGGCGATGGATTACAATTGGGTGACAATGGTGAAGAGAATATAGTTGGTTAACACTAATTGGGTGACGATGATTGAGATATCATAGTCAAATGAAGGTGGTCCAAAGAGTGTAGTTAAGCAATAGTAGTTTGGAGACCAAGTCAATGTCAATGAATAGATGATGATGATCGGACGATGGTGATCGAGAGATCATAATCAGTCAAACAATGGTTAAATAATGGCAATCAAGAGACAATAATCATGCAGTGGTGATCATTGCATCATTTAAAAGAAGATGTTCTACAGACTGCGATTAGGAGACCTTAGTCACGCAATGATGGTCAGGAGACCATATTCGAGAAATGCTGGTTAAGAAAATGAAGGTTGGATGATGGTGGTCAAGAGATTATAGTTGAGCGATGATGATCAAGAGACCTTAGTTAGGTGATGGTGTTAGGAATGATAATTGCTGCAACAGTCATTGATGTTGATTATCGATTAGAGCCCTTTCGAACTTCAAATTAGGGTTCAATTCCAAACTCAAGCGCAAGGTCTACTTGATATGATAAATATATGTGTAATTATAGTTTTTGGGAGTAAAATTTTGCCTATTTTAGTTATAAACCATTCTTCTAGGATTTAAGTGCCTCAATGATAATAGAATTAAGTGATCTTTGACTTATCATATTACTTTCATTGAAACACTTGATTTAATTATAAGAATGCAAACATATGGAGATCATCGTCAGATCCTGTAAGTGCTTCATTTGATTTCATTTGGAGTCACATTAGATTACTTTGTCGTTGGGTTCATCTTATCGAGATGTTTAGTTTAATTATAATTTTGCTAAAAACAGAATTTGGTTGATCCTAATGTAATTTCAAAATTTTAAAATTCAAAGACTACATCAAGATTCATATTTAATCAAATGTATTTTCTTATGAGTTATGATAAACTATTTCTCCCCTACTTTAGAAATTAAAGTATGTGTTTTTTGAAAATATGTAGTATGTACTTGAAAATTTTGTGGCATAAAATTATAATTTTTGAAAAATTAATCAATTAAAGATGCAACCAATATAAGTCTTATCATTCAAAAACAAAATAAATTCTCATAAATTATAATTGTACTCTTTTTGAGAGTTGGCAAAATTAAAAAAAAAAAATCATTATTATTTTTTTTCTTAAAACCCTATAAATAAATTCAAAATTTCTTATAAAGACTCTAAATTTTAAAAATATCAAAATTTAATTCGGCCTTCCACAGGCCGGAGCAAACCTATGCGAGCATCTCGAACACAAAAATCAAACTTAGCAGCAGCTAACCGGCAGGTAGGCCACCAGCACCACTGTCTATCGGTGGTGGGCACTAGCAGCTGCTCGTGCTGATTGTCCCTGAAACTCATTCTTCTTCTTCTTTTTTATTTTTAATAAATTCATCTAATAAAAAATTTAATAGACATGTAAAGTTATATGTAAATAGTTAAGTCATATAGCAAAGATATTGCTCTTAATAGATAAATCAAGTTGTGCGTAAACATTTAACCTATTTCTCTTTATCCATGCTAAGGAAGGTGATTAAAAGTTATATAAAACTTTAGTTGGGGACTATATATAGAGTTTGAAGTTTGAACATCCTTTGAGGCTATAATAATGTATATGATGTTTAGCATGAATGTCCCTTCAATGTTATAACTAAGGTTGCACTTAGTCCTGATTTAATTCACAAGTAATCGATGCAATAATGTAATAGAGTAATGTTCTGAGTATAACCATGCTTAGGACTTAATCTTTTGAGATTGTAATTAAGTTTTCCCCTTAGTCTTGAATTACTTCTTTCAAAACTAATAATTTAATAGATGGTAGAAAGATTGCCCTAGTACAATTGTGCTCGAGACATTGACATCAATGACCATTCAAGTTTATAGCAACGGTTGCTCCCTAAAAAGAAATCAACGCACGTTGACATTGGTGTCAATGATGTATATTAGCCTTATATGTGATAGTTTGTATTAATATTGTTGGTGATAAAGATAGAGGGAGACAAGAGTCGGGTGAGGTGGTAGGGAAGATTATTGTCAGACAATGGTGCTCAAGAAATCATAATCATGTATAGTCTACTCATAATAATCAGGCAATGCTAGTAGTTAGGAAACTATAGCTAGGAGGCAATGATTTAGAGACTATACTCGACTCAAGATTTAAAATTGCGTAAATAAGCCTCGAGGCATTTTTTCGTTCGTGAGGTGAGGCGTAAACCTCATGGTTGAAGAATTACATAAATGCAAATTTAAGTATTCTAGTAGGTAAATAATAGTAAGAGTCTATGATACAATACAAACATCTAAATGAGAAGTGAACTCAGTGAAAAATAATAAAATAGATGCAATATATATATCTCATAGTGTAATTTAAAGTACAAAACAACAAATTGAAGTATATCTTAAAGTACAAATAAGAAAGAACATCTAAATTTCAATAATATCTCATCACTAAATGGGTCTTAAGTGGAGGCATCTTCATCTCCAATTGTATTTATGAATGTCAAATCTTTATCATTTTCAATCTTATCTATTTTTTTCTTCCTTATTCAATAAGAATGATTAGTATGTTGTTAATTGTATATATTTTAAATGTAATAGCACATAAAAAATTATGAGATATATTCGTTTGGTGTTGTGCTATAGTACTAGTGGATGTGTGTGGTGTGGTACTAGTAAATGTGACTGCTTGATCTGCTTCGCCTCACAAGACATCCATATTTATATCCTCTAGTTGCAGATCTGATAATGACAAATCTATCTTAGCATCTATGAACCACTCATTATCAGATACCACATCATCACACACCAAAGGGTCTACATCATCTTTCAACCCCTTGTTCCTTAACCTCTTATCTCTCAACATCTTGTTATGCATAATATACACAAGGGAGTTCTTTCTAAATGTTGAAAGTTGATTTCTTCTCTTTGTTATTTGTACTTGACTATATGTGCTCCAATTTCGCTCACACCTAGATGAAGAACAAGTGAGGCTTAAAACTCTAATTATAATAATCTGTAACTGAGGGGTGGAATCACCAAATTGGATTCACCATTCAACTATTTTCAAAAAGACAAATGATAATCAGAACATATTAAATAGTTATACATATACGGTTACTTTACAAAAATAAGAAGAGTCCCTTCTCCCTTCACCACTTTATCATAAAAATCGTATTTCAAATACACGTATGTCTTCTCGTCGTCACCTATGTCAACTTGTACATTATACTTCTAAGAAGGGTCCCTCCGTAATGACGTATTTGACTTTTCCTTGCCCTTAACCATATTTCTTAATGCACGGGGGGGGGTTCTTGCCGGGCTTTACTGCTTCGTGTGGTTCTGATCGGCTGAGGGGGATGCTAGGGAGGAATGAATGGGGATTTTATTAAGCACTTAAGTGAGTGGGACCCATTTACTTGAGGCGTACGCCTCCCCTATTATTATGTAATTGTGCCTCTAAGGCGCGTCTCATGTTCTATGAGGCATATACCTCTCCTAGTCCCAGAATTGCTTAAGCAATAAGGCGCATGGGGGAGGGGGGGGGGAATGCGCAGAGTCTTGCCTCTAATTGCATAATTTTAAACTATGACTCGAGTAATAGTAATTGGGCTTCAGTGATTCAGATATTATAGTTAAGTGATAATGCTTGAAGTATATAGTTGAGCGATGGTAATCAAGAGATTGTAGTCATGTGGGAGTAGTCGAGTAATGATAATTAAGGAAAAGTAATTAATAAAGGATGGTCTGAAGATCGTAGTTGCACCACAATTATCAAGTGATTGTAATCAAAAGATAATGATTGAGAGAATGCAACAATGCAATAGTGGTTAGGAAACCATAATTAAGTTATAGCAGTTGGAAAATGATATTTATGAGGCCATAATCAGACAAATGTGGTCAATAGACTATAGTTGAGTAAAAATATTTAGATTAGTATAGTCAGGTATCATGATTAGGAGAATGTAATTAGACAGCAATAATAAGAAGATCATAATTAGACGATTGTGGTCAAAAGATCTTGCAAGCAACGATAGATAAGTGACTATGTCTAAAGACCATAGTAGCATAATGATGGTTAAATAGTAATGATCACTTAATGGTGGCCAAGAGATTGTAGTTAGATAATAGTAGTCAATAGATTATACCCAGGCAACAGTGGTCAATAGTTCATGATTAGGCGATGGTGGTCATGCGATAATGAGTTTTTTTTTTTTTTTTTTTTGTGACAATCATCGATTTCAATCATTAGGTAGAGCCCTCTCAACCTCCAAGTTTAGGTTTGGCTCCAAACTCGAGCTCAAGATTCTCTTCTTACGAAGAATAGGGATATATTTATAAATTTTGGTCGTGGCATATTAGTTATTTTACCAAAAGTCTCTTAATGTATTATTGAATGGTCTATATTAATTTTCTTGATTATAAATTATTCTATTATTATCAATTAAATCTAAAACTTAAATCAATTAATGAGATGAATTTTAAGATGACATATGACTAAGGAACTTTTACAAGCATGATATTTTTTGTCATGAATTTCATACTTGCAATGAATTCTTAACCCCATCATTTGATTGTTGTCGCTTTACCATCGTTTCCCAACTATTATCATCTAATATCTATGGTCTTACCGACGTCGCTCGATCTTCATCTCTAAACTAACACCGCTTAATCACTTAATCACCATCACACAACCATCATCACATGACTATCATCCCCTAACAATCATGTGCTAATTACTATTGTTCGTTAATGCATCTATACCTACATTATCTTTTTTTATTTGTTATTATTTATTTTTTAATTAATTTTTTATTTTTATTTTTATTTTTATTTTTTATTTTTTTATACCTACATCATCCATTTTTTAAAATAAAAATGATATTAAAGATAAAAGGATACACCACAAGACCATGACCAAGCCACATCATTGGAGATACAATCAGCAAAAAACCAAATTAAAAAAGGATCCACACTGACTCAAACTGACACCCAGTTGCAAGAGAGGGCCATCCAGTGATGATCCAAAAAAGCCAGATCACCACGGTTGCCTACCCCAAGCCATCATAGGTGCATGCAGAATAACTACTTCCTCATTGTTCAGATCCAAACCATTGAAGGCAACCAAAATTGTAAAAAAACCCAACAATAAGGCCCAATAATTCATTTCTTTTTTTACTTATGTTTACGATTTCTAATAATAGTATCCAACGAACCAGTTTACAAACCATCGTTAAAGGTTTCCTCCCCTTCAGATAGCCAATCATCTTGTAACCAATCACATTGCAACCGGACACTATTTCTATCTAGGTGGACTTGTAAGTTAGCATTAGAAATAACAGAAATAGGCACGTCAACCAGTGAAGCAACACTATCCCCAGGATAATGAACCACCTCAACCCCAATTGAATTAACACCACCACCATCAATTGAAGAAATTGAGATAGCCTCCGAAGACTCCACACCACCATTAAATAAAGGAGAAGCTATAGAATTAACTTCGCAAAGAGGAACTATTAAACTCGCACAGCAGTGTTCACAAACAGAGGGCCCCCTCCCACCATAACACCACAGGCTTGAGAACCACCCAAGCAGATCACGGTAGAAACTGGGGCAGCAAGGGAAGAGACTGGACAAACCAGACTAAAAACCTCGGGAGCAGCAGCATTAACCAAAGCTAAATCATCTAACGAATTAACAGGCAAAGACACAGGCAAAATCGAATAAAAAAAAGACTTCCTCCTATTCAACAAGAGGGAGGAAAGTAGTAGTGGAGGGCCGACACATAACACTGTCGACAGTAGAATTCATGCTCGCATTATCTAAAATGATACCAGGAGCTTCCTTAGACTCACTAACACCAGCATAGACAATATTTTCCTTAACCGAAATAGCATCATTCTCGGTCAAAACCCCAATAACAACCTCACAGCCAACAGTCCCTAAAACTGGGTTAACGATGGGGTTCAGAACCTCCCCAACCATCACCTCATTAACAGTCAAAGAGGATACACCCAAAGCATGACTTTTAACATTCCCAACCATAAGGGAATTAGAATTAGATAGAGGAACCGGATCACAGTGACCTTTAAGATGGCCCAAACGCTTACAAGACACACAAAAATCAGGAAAACCCTCAAACTGCACCTTTGAATATACCTCGAAACCTCAAGCCCGAGCCAAATTTGGGAAGGATAAGTTTTGGTAATGTCCAGCTCCACCAACACACGCGCTAGGGATGCCCGAGATCCTACCAAAGTGGCAGAATCAGCCTTCAAGGGTCTACCGAACATTGATCCTAAGGCGTGAAGGATACGGAGAGAATAAAGACGATGTCTCAAATTAGGAAATGAAACCCAAATTGGTATGATCGGAGATTCACATCCAATGTTGAGGAGCATAGACCATTTAGTGAGCTTCATGAAATAGTTATTCACCAGATAAGAACGATGGCAGAAAACATAGCTATAGTCTAGATCGTTGGAAAGTTTAACCAGCACATGTGTTTGATCAAGCACCGTGACAGAGAAATCAGAGTTAAGTTTTAGCGAGAAAAATAACTTAAGAATAGCGTCCGGAGACGGATGACGCGTGGGGAAAAAATCGACCAAAGCAAATTGCAAAGGCACATTAAGAGCTTTAATTTCATTCTCAGAAATCCACAACGATGGTAAACCACGAAAAGAGCATTGACGGAGCTCAGGGAAACATTCCGAAGAGGAAGAACCAGAAATGGCTTCAGCAAACGACTAAGATTTAAATGAACCATTCAAAAAGCCCGGATCAGCAACCCTATGGACCGCCATTCCGGCCACCAAGGGCTGGAGGAGGAAACACATGGTTGACGCCCCAAACTATCCATCTCAATCATAGGAGCTCAAATTAGGGTTTTATATTTATAACATAATCATCATCTCTAAATTAAGGGAAAAAGCATACTTTTAGAATATTTTTACTTGCATAATTGTTTCATTCAATTGAATCTAACCTCATAATTTTTTTTTTCTTTCCAAACTTTCTCAACAAAAACTCAAATGTCTAATATCAAATCTTCTCGTTTATATGTCCATATTTATTTTCAATACTAAGATAAAAAAATTCACTTTATCACCACCATTTTTTTAGCATGTGATAATTTTTACTATTAATTTTTAAATAAATCCTAAAACAAGCTCATAAATGTCTTCTCCTAGATAGCTTAGAAAGTAGGAGTATGGGCCACACAAATTTCAATCCATTTGAGAACCAAAGTGGGCCTCATCTCTCACTTACTCACTCTTTCTCTCTCTCTCTCCTTACTGCATGTGCCTGACAACAGCAAATGATTGACCTTTGTGTTCTTTTTTGATAATTCTATACTTAAATAAAATGATTATTATTTTAATAATTCTAAAAGTATATTACTTTGAGAGAAAATTAGGCCTATCAATTTTATTATTATTTATTTATTTTGTCGTATTATGCTTGCATCTTATCCAAGAGAGAAAAGATTCGTTTCAGACTCTTATTAAAATAATTTTAAAAAATATATTTAAATCATAATTAAATTTAAAGTGAAATATTTTCGTCAATTTCTTCAATATAGTCCAAGTGAATGTAATGTTAGAACACATTGATATTAAGGGTTTGTTGCAATATTTTATAATATTGATTGTGAAGTTAATGTAGGAGCATCAACTCAACTAAGGGCCTATTTGGAACAACATTTTGGTTGCTATCATTTTTAGGCCGTAATAATAATAATTATATTTGACTATTGCTATCCTTTCTTATTGCTTTTCAAAAAGTTTGGCGCAAATTTTCTTTCTGGAATCATAATAGCAAAGTTGTTTTATCAACAACAGCTTCTCAACCAACTTTATAAAACGCTACAGTTGTCCCAAATAGGCCCTAATTTGATTGCAAAAAATAACTTTTCATTATATAAATTTATTAAATGATACATCAATAAGAAAGTAGTAGCGACACAAATTCTTTTTTATCTAAAAAATAAAAAAGTGATAATACCGATCCAAACATTCTATATTGTAACTACTAAATATATATATATCAAAATTTTGAGTTGAAAGCAAGAATTTAGCTATAAAGGTCTCTGTTGATCGAAAAATTATTCTATGTGGATCCTAGACAATGTTCGAAGACAAACCAAAATATGTCATGTCACATTTTATGCTATCGGTGCTCAATATCGTTATGTATCGGATGATATGGTACATTCTGATTGGTCTCCGGACCATCCGGTGTCCGCACAGAATAATTTCTACTGTTGATAAGATGAACGATAAACCTAACACAATTATAGATGATTACATTTTTAAGATAAGAAAATATATTAAATTAACACAACAATTAAAATCTAAATCATTTTCTTCTTTACAGGAATATATCATTAGTGCTTTCATTAAATGCCAATAATGTCAAATCACGTGAAACATGTGATTCTTAAACAATAGTGAAATGAAAAGATGCTAAATTTTTTACTGATAAGAAAGAAGAACATAAAGTACATTAGAAAATTAATTAATCAGAAAGTGGTTGCCTAAATTTTCAGAGAAAAGTAGACTTCTTAAGAGAGGGATTGAAGCCCAGCCCAATTAGTTTATATGATTCTTTTTATCAGAAAGTGGTTGCCTAATTTTTCAGAGAAAGTGGACTTCATAGGAGAGGGATTAAAGCCCAGCCCAATTAGTTTATATGATTCTTTTTAAGTTTTAAGTTATTAGGAGGGAATTAAGGATTTGTTTGCAGATAGTTTATTTATTGCTTTCTATAGTAATATTTTAGAGCAACTTTTTTTTTTTGAAATCAACAGAAGAATAGTGGTTAAAAATTGTTCCAATGCTTTGTTTGGGACTGTTTTCTCACTGTTTCTTAAATCAGTTTTTTAGTATAATTTTTTTTTTACTTTTTGTACTAAAAAGTTGTTTTAAAAAGTAATAAGAAAGTCATCTCAAATGACTTTTTTTAATGCTTTTTAAAATAGATTTCTAGTACCAAAATTTTAATTTTTGTACTAGAAAGCAGTTTTAAGAAGCATGAAAGAAACCGTCCCAAATGAAGCCTAAATATCTCGCCCCCATTCTTTGTTTAATGATTCGAGAATTAATGACTAGTCTTTGATTGAATTTTTGGAGACTCTTCAGTACACTATTTTCAATCTTCCTAAAACAATCACAATCACTGATCTTATAAATAATCCCTACCCCTTAATAGTAAATATCAAATTATTTATTTAAATTTCATAAGGTGCCATCTCTATTTCTCCTAATGAGGACAAATTTTCATAATTGATGGTCCTCAATGTATCTTTACAAGTATGAGTTCTTTGAGTATAATAAATATTCATAATTGGGTTGATTTATCCATAACAAACCCACCATTAACTGCTATGAGTTGCATGAATCATTCATAAAATTGACTTTGATTTGAACTGAAACAATAATTCTATAATGACTTTATTAAAAAGTTATTATAATTAATTGCATGAAATTTACTTTTGTTTATTGCTCATTGATATTTTGTGCCTATAAAATATGTCTACCAAAATATACAACTCAAATATGATTAACAATAAATGCATGAGAAAATTGTTTCCCGATCATTTTTTCTTCTTTAATTATATTTTTTTAAGAAATACATATTTTGACAAAAAAATGATTTTTTTAATTTATTACACTAAGAAAAATATCCTAAAGATAAAGATTTTGTTAGGATATTCTAATAAAAATTTTATTTGCAATTTACTTTAAAATATTTAATTTATTCTAAAATAATTTAGTGAAATGGAATTTTTCAATATATATATAAAGGCTTATCTAAATAAGGTTAAATTTATTTCAATTTTTGATACAATTTTAAAAAATATATAAATACTTTCACACACTAAACATGTTACTTAAGTAATCATTTTGAAAAAAAAAAAACATTTTATTGCACTTTCATGCATTTTATCTATAGTTGGTAATGCCAATAACTATACAATAATAATTATAATAAAAAACAAAATATATTCTCAATAATATAACTAACAAGAAATTATTAGATGAGCTAAATTTAAAATATATTATCTTATATTCATTTAAATCATTACTTATTAATGCACTATACTCACCTATTGAATCCAACACAATAAATTATAGAATCAAATCATCCTGATTTTTTTCTACCTACCATCATCCACCATTCATCTTTCATTTTAGTTTATATATAAACTCTCCAATGTAGTGACATAGGAAACTTAATATGCTATACAAACTTCACTATCAAACCTTTCAACATTTCCTTGACAACCCTAACCAACCCTACTTTTAGTCAAGCTTTTCACTAAATAAACCCCTTTCATGAGAAAAAGACCATAAAAACCTTGAGGGTTGACATAAAAAAAAATATTTATCTATCTATTATTTATTATGGGATTCATAGTGATGTCTTAATTTTGATGGACTTGCAAGTCAATGTCTTGAAGGAAAAGGCAAAGTTCAACTGCTCATTAAGAAAAATAATTTGAGGTATATGTTAATAACTTTGGAATCCAATGCATGCTTAGTAAGAAAAGTTGTTCTTGATTATTATGATTGATTCTCTTAGAGATTGAAAATGACAAGCATTTGCTTTGTTAATTATTTGATGATTTATTGATAGTGATTTGTATTCATATATAACACTCTTGATTTTGTAATTTAGAATATATTTTCATATTGTAAATTGTCTTATTAACATAATGCTTGATTATTATTAGATTAAATGGTAGATTAAGTAGAGTTTAGCATAACAATCATAAACCCATTTGCCATCTAAAGCAATAATAGATAGCACCAACTCCTTTTTATAATTATATGGAGCCCTCATTCTATCTCTCTAAAATTTAAGCAAATCACACATAAAAAATAAAAAATAAAAAAATAAAAAAACTTGTTAAATTTTAATTTATAATTATTGAATAATTATGTTATAACTCTTTATTTAAAATTATTTGTGTTTAAAATCTCTATGAGATCTATGCTTATAGAAGGAATCTTTTGAATCAATAAATCAAACTATTTAAACCTAAAAACTCTTAATTTCATTTATATTTCCTTATCAATTTTATATTAACTATACTATTTCTCTTAATTTTTATTTCTCATGATTATTATTGAGTTAACACCTAATCATTAACAAAAAAAAAATCAGCTAGTAAATTGTTGTTCTTGAGGTCATTTAAAAATTCCTGATCATGCTTTTGACTTTACAATTGATGCAAAATTAGGAAATCTAAAGCTCTTACTAAAATCATATATCCTTATTAAGAATTGACTTTAGTGATGAAGTTCTAAAATCTCTTATTCATAAAATATTTTGCATCAACTATAGCTTTGTATATTTATTCAGAAGATAAATAGTTGATTGATGATTACATTACATTGCTAATGAAGAACATGTCTACGTATCTCATTTTAGTCTATTAGTTGAAAACTTTGACTATCAACTAAGAGGTCGAGTCTTCAGTATGACGGCTTTCGCACTGCTTAAAGCAGTTTTTTAATACAAAAATTAAAATTTTTGTACTAAAAAATTGTTTTAAGAAGTAATAAGAAAGTCATCCCAAACAAAGCCTTATTTGTATAAATGTCCTAAAAAAACATGTCAATGCTCTATTTATTATCACTTTATAGCACAATCATCACAAAAAAATAGTGATAATTTTATTTATTGCTTTAGTAGTTGTTATATCAACTCAATATTATTAACTAATAAAGAAGAGTATTAGTCTGATTGCAATAAATAGACAAACATAAGTAGGGATAAGGCAATCAATCCCACAGCGCAATTAATGTCATAACAATAACAATAAAACTATTGATAAGGCATGAAAATCCAAAGTACAATGAAGAGGAAAATAGAAGATTTGGGCCTGACACAAATTTAATCAATTTAATAATAATATTTAATTTATTTTGAAATAAATACAATATATAACCACTAAATTAATTCTTATATTGCATTATCTCAAAATAAATTTAATAACGATAAAATATGTCATCATTAAATTTGAATAAGGATATATGAAACAAATTTCTTTCAAAACAGGAATAAGATCAATCATTGATACAAACTGTGTGTGTATATATATATCTGAACATCTGGATCTATTTGGTACTGTGGAGCAAAGCTTTGGCACAGCAATCTAACCAATATCACATTAAGATTGATACTTGTATAACAGCTTCTCAAACCGTTGAAGAAATTTAAGGAAACTAATTACACTGAAAGAGGAAATATAGATGGAAAATATCAAGGCAACTCATTCATAAAGGAATCATCGAGCAAGAACTCCGGCCAGAAGGAAGTGGCCGAAGTACTATTCCCTCTACCCTCACAGCTGGAAGTGCTACAGGCATCGCCTGGGTTTGACATATCAATCAGTGGAGGCAAAGTTGATATAGGAGACTCCATTAATGGGAGCTTGCTTTCATCATAGTTTAAGTTTTCATTGCTCAAGAGAGACTGGTAGTCATAGCTCATTGGTAATTCCAGCAATGGTGGTTGATTCCCTATGTTTTGCTCAATGGGATAAGAAGAGAGTGGCTGAGGGTTCAAGAAGCTGTCTATGGATTCAAATCCTGTGTTGGAGGGAGCAGATTGGAGGAAGTATTGAAGGAATTGTAGCTTGGCAGCCTCTGCTTTGAGGCTGTCAAGCCAAGTGGGGGGGCGGTGGTCGACAAGGTTAGCAAGGGCAAGGAGGTGAGGGAGGGCGGCGGTGAAGTCAGTTCGAGGTTGGTGTGTCATTGGATCAAATCCCATCTGAATTAGTTTCTTCTTCAAGTGTGTGTTCCAATAATTCTTGATCTCATTATCAGTCCGGCCAGAAAGATGAGTTGCTATAGCTGACCACCTGGAAAGAAATGAAGAGGATGTTTCATTAATATGAGAATAAATTTCTGCTATGTAGCTATATGTTGCCATTTCAATATGGGCCCATTTGGTTGGTAGAAGTTAGAAATCATTGTCGTTGTTATTTACTTTATCCCAACTCTTTGGAGTCGAGTTTATAAATTATTGTTTTACACTTTTGCAGTGAGTGTTATCTTAATGTTAAACTTATTGTTTACAAATATATATATACATCTATGAGCTGTATTTTCTACCTTTGATTTTATGTACATGTCTATACCACCTAAGCTTATTTTCAATTATCTAATCTCTAACAGATGCTACTTCAACAATTCCTATAATATATCATCGCCATATCCCAGATAAGCACCAAGTGAATAATATATCTTTCCCTCATCCCAAAGATCAATATTTGAGATGGCTAGGACTAAGCAAACTGCCCGCAAGTCCGCCGGCAGCAAGGCACCAAGGAAGCAGCTTGCAACCAAGGCGGCGACGAAGTCAGCTCCGGCAACTGGCGGCGTGATCCGGGAACAGTTGCGCTGAGAAAGATCAGAAAATATCAGAAGAGCACAGAGCTTTTATTCGTAAACTCCCTTTCTAGCGCCTGGTTCTTGAGATTGCTCAAGACTTCAAGACCTGTTGCTTCTTTGCAACAAGCTTCTGAGGCATATCTCGTCGGTCTCTTTGAGGATACTAATCTTTGTGCCATTCATGCGAAGAGGGTTACTATAATGCCCAAGGACATTCAACTTGCTCGAAGGATTCGTGGTGAGAGGGCTTGAGTGGATGATGGGTTTGTTGTGAAAGTTTATCTGGCTGGTTATAGCTTAGTTCTTCGTTATATTTCTCCTTTGCTTTATGTAGAAATGAAAGTAAAAAGTTCTGGCTTGTTGGAAATGTCCGCAATTAGTTGTTTGTAGGCAAATGGACTTTAATCTGTCAGTGTGAATTCGTATTTTTGACTAATTAGATTTGTTTCTCATAAAAAAAATTCCTATAATATATTTATTCTTTCTACAATTTAGAGAAAAAAAAAACAATTCCTACAATTTAGAAAATGAATAAAAAAAGAAATCATCATATTCTAATTACGTTTATTATATATCTACAAATAATAAAAAAAGGTTATGCGTGGAAAAGATTAGTTACTTGTTGCCAAGAATAGAGTGGAGGTTGAGGATGGTTTGTTCCTCTTCAGGTGAAAATTTGCCCCTCTTGATATCTGGCCTCAAGTAGTTGGTCCATCTTAATCTGCAGCTCTTCCCACATCTATTCAATCCTGCAAGTGACCAATAACATGCTTTTTTTACCAATGCTCATATTCATACAAAATGATTGGTAATGTAAAGAGAAAGGGAGGAAGAAGATGATACCAGCAAGCTTAGGAAGAGCTCTCCAACTGCCATGGCCATGCTTCTGGATGTAATGAACCAACTTCTGATCTTCTTCAGGAGTCCAAGGGCCTTTCTTGAGGCCATTCTCATCACAACAAGGAGATCTTCCCATGAGAAGAGAGTAGAGAAGGATAGAGAGAGTAATGGAGTTGGAGAGGAAAAAATGGCTACTTGGCCATTTCCCTTGTTTATATGGTTCTATGCTTAATTTAGCCTTGCATATTTATACACATCTCAAGGCAGCTGGGACTAACATATTATTTTGGAAAGAAAGGAAGGCCAGCCCTTACACTCACTTGAAATGCCTAAACTGCCCCGGATATTGTTATAGAGTAGTTAATCAAGGTTAAAAAGATCGAGAAGGCTCGAGCATTCTTTTCAGCAAAAAAATATGGAAAAATCCTCCTTTGAGAATTATTTAATGGATTTAATAGCAAATTGGAAACAATAAATTCAGTTGCAGATACAGAGAACAAGCTTATAGGCGAAGATTTTTCTTTGTTTCTATATGCACGCAATTATGAGATCGATGGCATAATAAAAAATTGATAACTACGTACGCTTGCATGAAATATAGACATATAATAAGATAATCAGTGAGGTCGACATATATAAAAAAGTTTTCCGATTTCTACTGAAAATATTATTAAATATTAAATTTTTTCTTAACAAATTAATAATAATTAAAAAAATTTATAACTTATTTAATATAAAATAACCAGGAGTCATTAAAATTCACTTACATTATATAATGTGTTTTATGTATACGACACGCATACTGATGGGTATAATGATAGTTGCATTGAGTGTATGTGATATTTTTTATTATGCATTGATTGATAAAGTGTTCTCCGTACAACACCATGGCGCTGTGTACCCAAGTGCCCTAGGGCTACAGAGTTTACCAAGAGAAGATAGAGAGAAAAGAGCCGCATTGCTCTAGATTCGGCGCCGCAACGCTGTGTAGTGTCGAAGCGCTATGGATTTGAGCACTGCAATGCTCCAAACTAGCGTTGCAGTGCTGCGAGACAGATTAAACAATTTTTCTTTCTTGTTTTTCTGAAGGGTGGCGTCCCTGGGTGTTGTTAACTTAACTTTCTCTTTTGTTTTGAGTGAGAGAAAGGTGTAAGAGAGAATAGAAGCAATAAGAAAGTGAGAGAAATGAAAGATATGTACTTATTTCTCCCAATTTTATAGAGGATTTCTTGGTGTGTGCGGCTCCGTGGGTTTTTCCCGATAACGAGCTTCTCACATTAAATCTTGGTGTTCGTTTCTTTCAGTTGCATTTTTTTTTTTTTTTTTTTTTATTGCATCGCGTGGTTTTACTTCCATCCCCAACACCAAGAACTACAAGTCCATCCCTCAAGACTACAATCCCAAGCAAGCTCGACTAATGGAATTAAGTTCCAAGGCAACAAACAACCTGCTTGATCGACACAATTAGACTATACAAAACTAACAATATCAACATCCCACTGCCATTTGAATTTTTCTCAAAAACTCTTTAGTATCAAGAAATGAGAGGGTTTTTCCATTTATAAGTATGTTGCCCATTTCAACAAGGGAACTCATGATGTCATTGTCTTTGACTTATTAGTGGGCAAGTTTGAGCTAATCTTAGGGCTCCACGACAATCCCTTTAAAGTTTGTTGTGTAGAACAACCCTCCAGAAATCATAACCAACTTGCTACAAATTAAAAGGCGATCAAGTTTATAAACATTTAGTAAATTAATTGAGTCACAAAGCACTTGATTTCATAACCTTCCATTTGCCAAGTCAAGAAGCGAAGGGAGTAGCCTTCTAGTAACTCCCATCCCTCTAAGAAGTGGCGTGACCAAACCAGCTTCTCTAATTGAGGCCACTTGCACCACCTTAATCGCGACAACCATTAGGTAACTCACTCTTTTTTCTTCCTTGACATAACACTTCAAAATGTCAAGCTCCAGGCTTTAGAAGAAGGTGGTGCTCAAAGCTATAAATGCCCAACATTAGCTCCTTTAATGAACTATATTTTCCCTTTCTCTCATAAACTTTCAACTATTGTAATAGCCTCAAATTAAATTTCCAAAATTCCTGAAAATTCATTTGAGGGAACACTGACACTAAGATTGTGGGCGTTGCAGCGTTAAGCTCTCAGATTTTCTGGAATTCAACAAGTGAGCGCTGTGGCGCTGACTCAAGAGCATTGCGACATTATATTTGATTTTTTTTTTAATATCTAAATCCACTATCCTATTAATATAGACCCTAAATCATCCCAAAACCCGCGAATTTCGTGTTGCTTGGCTGAAAAAAGAGAGAAGGGAAGAGAGGATGAGAGAGAAAGTTACTCTCAGGTAATATCTATCCATTGCTCCAATTGTGAAAAGTGTTCTGATAGTGGTAAAGAACCTTAACTCTACCTCTATTTTCATTGATTTTGTGTTTTGCCTATTTTCTTTCTGATGGAATTGATAAAATATAATATTTCTTGTTTGAATTTTCATCATGTAGATTTTGATATGTAGTAAATATCGTTGCCCTGAATATTTTAACTAGTTGGTATTGAAATTTTATCAGTTGGTGTTACTTATATGTCATTTTATTTGAAATAAATAATATAATATTGAATATAAAATGATCATGAGTCAATATAATTCACTTAGACATGAAGTACATGATATGCATACGTATATTATTCATTTAGAAATAAAATATGTGTTTTATATATATGACACGCATACTGATGGGTATAATGATAGTTGCATTGAGTGTATGTGATATTTTTTATTATGCACTATATGATATAAAATGTGTATATTAACAAGAAAAGTTGTCTGGAAATGATTAATTACTTTAAGCTGATTGGAGACATTATCTTACACAGGAGTGTGGGCCGATGGCTTTCCTTGAGATGAGGTTTGTGGTGTGATCATAAGTAATATGAAAATGGTGGTATAATGAGATTGACTAATATAATACAATAGGCTAACGTACAGAAAGTGACGACTATTTTTATAAGCCACCTAACTTATGATATTTGATATGAGGCTGATTCCTAGCAACAATATTGATATGATTGAGACTGATTCTTGTACGATTAGCCTACAGGATTTGATATAGAAAAATCACCACAGGTGGCCAGATGTCCTATCTTGCTTACACATACATATGATTTAAAAAATTGCATCAAAGACATGATATAATATGATTTATAAATTATACATGACATGTTTCATACAGACACATAATATGACTGATAAGATTGATAAGACTGATATAATGACATATAATACATAAAAAACATATGACATACATGTTGTATTACATAGAATAGAAATATATGATATACATGCATCAATACTTGATGTTGTACAATATGCATTGAACAAATATAGAATGCATGTTTGATATGACATGTATACTAATACACATGAAATGTCATATAAATTAAGATAAAAAAGGCATAATTTGTAGGCATGTGCAGATTCATGATAGACCTGTTACATTGTACTTTAACATGAGTAAAAAAATGACGAAACACACTGATCTCTTTATATGGCTATTGATCATTGATCATTGAATCTGAATTATATTATTTTTAATGATTTATATTGCTCATATAAAATGGTATTGTTTATATTGACTGCCCCTTGATCTTATAATTACATCTTTACACTAATTTGGATTTAATGGTTACAGGCATATTGCTTCTATTACCATACATTAACTCCAGTTATAAGTTCTAATAACCTACTGAGATGTTAGCTCACCTTGTGATTGCTACATGTTTTCAGAAAGAGGGTAAGAACAATGAAGTGAGACAGATCAAGTCTTATAGGCATATGTGTTGCATGTTGCAATAGTAGCTCATGACATCACTGACTTTGACTTGTCCGTATCCAAGTTTGCATTAATCTTGGGGAAACATGAGTACAATCAAGTTTGTTGTTTTTAAGAACCCTCAAAAAATCATGTTCACTTGATGCAAAAGGCAAGAAAGGCCAAAAAAATCAACTAAGGAACCAAGCACTCAACATCAATCTTCATCTTATGACATCAAGGGTTTAAATTTTTTTGAGATTTTTTGTTTGATTTTGCATTTGTGTATTAGGAAATATGGTTAGGGTCAAGGAATATTCAAATACATCATTGCGGAGGGAAGAGAAAAGTGGGTAAAATTGAAGATGACGAAGATTTGACATTCATAGATACAATTGGAGTTGAAGATACCTCCATTGAAAACCCATTTAGTAATAAGACATGATTGGATTTTAGATATTCTTTCTTATTTATACTTTGAAAGTTCTGATAGACTTCAATTTATTATTTTGTACTTTCACTACAGCAAAACACCCGACATTACCGATAGATAGAATACGTCGATAAAGTTAAAAAATTCAACGAAAAATTAACGTTTATGTCGCATTTCCATACAACGGTAATTTGCACGTCGGTAAAAACATTCTGACGTAAAAAATACGCTGAACCCTTTCCGGCGTACTTTCCAGCACACAACCGACGAAAAAGTAGATGGTATTTACCATCGTATTTGTACGCCGGTAATTCCGGCGAAACAACCATCGCTAAATACGCTGAAAACAAAATGACGAAAATAACCGACACATATCCGTCAGAAATACCGGAGTATAAATACGCTGGAGATCGGTACAAAATTCATTGTATCGACATTTCCGGCAGCTTATCAGCGTTTTATCCGCCGGAAATCTATAGCAAAAAAAAACTTCCCAGACAGCAATCAGATTTCCAAAGCTGTAAATTACAATTATAAATAAACATCAACATTATATATTCCACAACACAAATTTCCACAACTTCACCAAATATTCAAAATTTACCAAATATTCAAAAATAACTATTCATAATTATAAACATCACCAAATATTCAAAAATATCATAAATTATTCATTAATATCAACAAATATTCATAAACTTCACCAAATATTCAAAAACTAAAAAAACTAAACAAATACACTGAAACTGTCGACTCATCATCTGCTGGAGCTACCTTCTTTCCACTCAACTGCTCCCTCATTTTTTGTATTTCATCCAACAACTGATTGTGTTGCACATGCATTGTGTTGCACATGCATCTACATTTATATCTGTACTTGCAACTGCACTTGCCAATCAGCTTGTGATTTCATTACTTGTTCTAGCACCGCTTGAAGGGCAGTTATCTGTTGACTATGTAAGAACTCATGTGAACTTACTGCAAAGCTGGATCTGCTAGAGGTCATCCCATCGTATGTCAGGGCTTACGAACCTAAACCATAAACTATGTCATGTTGCATTCCTCCTACCGCTTGGGACCAAATGCAATACTCATAATACTCTACAGAGCATACTCAGAATACTCTACAGAGCAGCTAGAAGAACCCTCACCTACTGCAGCTTCGCTCTCTCGAAATCGTGTATACTCCTCCTATGAAAGTTAATAAAAATGTAAGCAATTTATTTAGACATAAATTAAAAAATATTAAACACATATACTTATATATATGGGCTTTTCTTGCTCGCTCACCAACTCATTGTTGGTCCTGTCGCTTATGGGTATGACTATGCAATTCCACAGGAGTTGGTTCTCTACCCAGCATCTCTTTCTGTAATATAATTCCATTAATATTCATATTAAAAAGATTTTAAAGGCTTTTAAAATTCCTTACCAAATGTCGCATGTGCTCAGTATGTTGAACTGAGCCCTCGGTATGAAGGGAACTACCCATGCCCCCAACATCAGAAGCTCTATTCTGTCGATTTTGATCCCTCCTCCTGCTATACTCTATGCTGCCCCAAGCAGTCAGCTCAGCCCATACAGTCTCTCCAATCCATAGTGGCCGCTCTCCAAACTTTCTAATGTCTGTAAACATGTCAAGCATTCAAGTGGACCCACAAATTGATTAAAACATTCACGAGCAACATAATATTCCGCCTTGATGCTTAACATCTTCACAGCAACAAATAACTCTGAGTGAGTGGTGTACCCATTCTATATTGGTTATTGGGCAGAATGCAATAAATCATAAAAATTCTATGCCTTCTTATTTGGTAACTCTTATGTATATTGTTAAGATTGTGTTCCAGTTGCATCATGAACTAATTCCTCAAAATTTGGTCGGATATTTTCATCCTCATATATATTACTACTTATAGATGAACTGCATCAAGAATTAAAATGTGGCTCGTACTCATCATGAGAAGTCCAATACCAATATTATAACATGAATCATCTGTGATATAGAATAACAATTACATCATCTAGTCTTAGGTACACTTGATTTTTATGTTTAGAATATGGACATCGAAACATTCCATCTGATATGAAGCTGGGTAGTTGTTTCGCTGTCTGAATGAAATTTTTCATCCCATTAATGAATTCATCTGTTAATGTCTTTTGTCCTTGCGTCAATCGGTTATAAATTCAACTTCTTTGATTTCTAATATTCATAACATAACCTACATACAATATGGAGCTATTAGATATTATTTGAAAATATTTTAAAGAGAAATAGATAAATTTTAATGTGTCTTTTATCAATTTTCTAAAGATTTTTCCAACAATAATAACAACAACAACATCAAGCCTTTGTCCTACTACGTGGGATCGGCTACATGAAGATTATTGGCAGGCATAAGTCGAGCAATGGATGTTAGATAATGTAAGGAAGGAGATGTCAGATAAATATTATTGGCAAACGTAAGTCGAGCAATGGATGTTAGATAATACAAATAAGAAGATGGCAATATTTGACATTGATCGTCAACATCAAATATCAATTAAAGCCCTAGAGTTATATTTAGACCTTTGTGATCTCTCCAAAATCAAGTGAGGTCTCTTTCATGAGATATGAAATTTTTATAAATTCATCTTAATTACAGTCCTTCAACATCTGTGGGCTTACAATCCTACATCCATCATAGATTGACAACTTGACTATGATCCTTCCAACTTCCATCGCCCGTCTACTCTCCTTCTAACCACAATCGCTTAATTATGTTCTTCCTATAATTATCGCCGTTTTATGTGCCCAAACCATCTAAGGCAACTCTCTATAATCTTACCTTCCAATGGAGCTACTCCAACCTCATCACGTATATGCTTATTTCGAAACCTATCTCTAAGGGCAAAGCCACTCATCCACCTGAGTATCCACATCTTTGCAACACTATGAACAATAGATCCAAGATATCTAAAACATGTACTCTTATTAACGACTTGCTCGCCCAAAGTCACAATCCCCTCACTAGGTCTAGTACTTCAACTCTCTCTTAGTCGTATCAACATGAATAATATGATCAGCAAAAAGCATACACCAAGGTACATCATCTTGCAAATGTCTAGTGAAAAAATAAAATCTTACAGTGGATTATCCTAAAAACAACGGCGGAAGTCAGCGACTGAGGCGGCGAATGTCGGCAAACTAGGTCGAAGTCCGCTGGGTGAAGGGTCGGTCTCGGCAGCGACAACGTTCGACTGAGGCGATGGAGGCAAGCTGAGAGAAGGGAAACGGCATCATAAAAAAGCATACACTAAGGCATTCCGCCGGTGTCTAGTGAGAAAATCATTCTATGCAAATGTCTAGTGAGAAACAACATCAGAAATAAACATACACTAAGCATACACTAAGGCACAATCTCCTCACCATTATATGCAAATGTCTAGTGAGAAAATCAATGAAAAAATAAAAAACTTACGGTAGATTATCCTCAAAACAGCGGCGTTTCGCCGACGACTGTGACGGTGAGCGTTGGCAAACTCCGTGGAAATCCATTCAGTGAAGGTCGGTCTCGACAGCGGCGAGGTTCGACTGGGGCGACGGAGGCAAGCGAAAACCCTAAATGAAACTACATAATGAAATAATAAGCCAGACAGGCTCAGGAGAGAAATAGGGTTTCAACCGACGGTTTTTATGGAGGAAAAGCCATTGGTGATGTTTCTGTTGTCTTTTTCGACGGTAACATTTCGTTGTGTTAAAAGTAACCGGCGTAATATCCATCGGTTAATACACCGATACTTACCAACTTTAAATACGCCGCTTTATACGATGTGTTTGCATATTACAACGTCTATAATGATGAAAAATGCGTCAGAAATTTACCGGCGTAAGATACACCGGTAAATTCGCTGTAATATTACGATCGCATAAAACGCCGATAAAAACACCATAATTTCTGACTTATATATATACGCCGGAAGCTCCAACGATAATATATGATTTTCCTGTAGTGTTTGAATTATGCTATAAGAAGCATATATTGCATATATTTTATTATTTTCTACTAAGTTCACTTCTCATTTAGATGTTTTTATTGTATCATAAATTCTTATTGTTATTTACCTGCTATAATACTTAAATTCGCATTTACGCAATTCTTCGTCTGTGAGTATTACGCCTCACAACATCTCAAGGTTTACACCTCGCCTCACGGACAAAAAACGCCTCGAGGCTTATTTACACAATTTTAAATCTTGGTCAAAAACAATATATTTAAATCCTCCTAAAAATGCTTATAAAAAAGAAATTTAAGCTAAAATATAATTTATAGTATCAAAATATATAGTGTTCGACATATATAGAATAATACGACATACATTTGATATCTGATTACCACACCATCAACATATTGATTAAAAAATATTAAATAAATAAAGAATATGCAAGTTATGAATTAAGTGACATAATGATGATAATAATGGAATTATAGAAAAGTAAAAAAGTAATAAGTAGCCTTTAATTTTGCAAGAAAACTAAAACACACATTTAATAATTAATATACTTAGATTTTATCTTTTTTAACATTTTTGTTAGAAATGACAAAATTTTTCATTACATTAATTAAATTATATATTTTTATATTAATATAATTTAAATTATAATCATATCTCATATTAATTTCA
>NW_021319478.1:776717-788903 GCF_001605985.2 Dendrobium catenatum
TATGGGAGTTCCTTAGTTTTTTTTTTTTTTTAATTCAAGGTTTGATTTTTCAACTTATAGAAAATTTAGAGTTTAAAATTTTTTGAGATTTTTTGTTTGATTTTGCATTTATGCATTAGGAAATATGGTTAGGAGCAAGGAATAGTCAAATACATCATTGCGAAGGGAAGAGAAAAGTGGGTAAGATTGAAGATGACAAATATTTGGCATTCATAGATACAATTAGAGATGAAGATGCCTCCACTGAAGACCCATTTAGTGATGAGACATGATTGGATTTTAGATATTCTTTCTTACTTGTGCTTTAAAAATTTTGATAGACTTCATTTTATTGTTTTGTACTTTCACTATAGAAAAATCCGACATTACCAGCGGATAGAATATGTCGGTAAAGTTAAAATTTCAACGAAAAATTAACGTTTACGTCGCATTTCTGTCGCATTTCCATACGACGGTAATTTGCGCGTCGGTAAAAACATTCCGATGTAAAAAATATGCCGAACCCTTTCCGACGTACTTTCCGGCACACAACCGACGAAAAAGTAGATAGTAGTTACGTCGATTCATCTTCACTTATTCTGGCGTTAAATACGTCGGAATTACCGTCGTATTTGTACGCCGATAATTTCGGCGGAACAACCATCGCTAAATATGCTGAAAACAAAACGATGAAAATAACCGGCGCATTGTCCGCTGGAAATACTAGAGTATAAATATGCTGGAGATCGGTACAAAATTAGTTGTATCGATATTTCCAGCGACTTAGCGACGTTTTATCCGCCGAAAACCTGTAGCAAAATAAAAAAAAATTCCCAAACAAAAATCAGATTTCCAGAGCTGTAAATTACAATTATAAATAAACATCTACATTACAGATTTCCACAACTTCACCAAATATTCAAAAACAACTACTCATAATCATAAACATCATCAAATATTCAAAAATATCATAAATTATTTATTAATATCAACAAATATCCATAAACTTTTCCAAATATTCAAAAATAAAAAAGTTCATATGAAACTGAAAAACTAAACAACTACTCTAATATTGTCGACTCATCATCTGCTGGAGCTACCTCCTTTCCACTCAACTTTTAAAATTCCTTACCAAATGTCGTCTGTGCTCAGTATGTTGAACTAAGCTCCGGTATGAAGGGAACTACCCATGCCCCCAACATCAGAAGCTTTGTTTTGTCAATTTTGATCCCTCCTCCTGCTATACTCTATGCTGCCCCAAGCAGTATTCAGTTCAGCCCATACAATCTCTCCAATCCATGGTGGACGATCGCCAGACTTTCTAATGTCTGTAAACATGTCAAGCATTCAAGTTGACCCACGAATTGATTAAAACATTCACGAGCAACATAATATTCCGCATTGATGCTTAACATCTTCACATCAACGGATAACTCTGAGTGAGTGTTGAACCCCTTCTATATTGGTTATTGGGCAGAATGCAACAAATCATAAAAATTATGTCTCCTTATTTGGTAACTTTTATGTATATTGTTCAGATTGTGTTCCAGTTGCATCATGAATTAATTCCTCAAAATTTTGTCTGATATTTTCATCCTCATCTATATTACTACTTGTAGATGGACCGCATCAAGAATCAAAATGTGGCTCGTGCTCACCATGAGAAGTCCAATACCAATATTATGGCATGAATCCTCTGTGATATAGATCAACAATTACATCATCTGGTCTTAGGTACACTTGATTTTTATGTTTAGAACATAGACATCAAAACATTCCATCTGATATGAAGATAGGTAGTTGTTTCACTATCTGAATGACATTTTTCATCCCATTAATGAATTCATCTGTTAATGTCTTTCGTCCTTGCGTTAATCGGTTATACATCAAACTTCTTTGATTTCTAATATTCATAACATGCAGAACCTACATATAATATGGAACTATTAGATATTATTTGAAAATCTTTTAAAGAGAAATAGATAAATTTTAATGTGTCTTTTATCGATTTTTTAAAGATTTTTCCAACAACAATAACAACAACATCATCAAGCCTTTGTCCCACTACGTGGGGTCGGCTACATGAAGATTATTAGCAGACGTAAGTCAAGCAATGAATGTTAGATAATGTAAGTAAGGAGATGCTAGATAAAGATTATTGGCAAACGTAAATCTAGCAATGGATGTTAGATAATGTAAGGATATGGCAATATTTGACATTGATCGTCAACATCAAATATCAATTAAAGCCCTAGAGTTATATTTAGACCTTTGTGATCTCTCCAAAATCAAGTTAGGTCTCTTTCATGAGATATGAAATTTTTATAAATTCATCTTAACTACAATCCTTCAACATCTGTGGGCTTACAATCCTACATTCATCATAGATTGACAACTTAACTACGATCCTTCGGACTTCCATCGCCCGTCTACTCTCCTTCTAACCACAATCACTTAATTATGTTCTTCCTATAATTATCGCCATTTTATGTGCCCAAACCATCTAAGGCAACTCTCTATAATCTTACCTTCCAATGGACCTACTCCAACCTTATCACGTATATGCTCATTTCAAAACCTATCTCTAAGGCTAAAGCCACTCATCCACCTGAGTATACCCATCTCTGCAACACTATGAACAATAGATCCAATATATCTAAAACTTGTACTCTTATTAACGACTTGCTCGCCCAAAGTCACAATCCCCTCACTAGGTCTAGTACTTCAACTCCCTCTCTAGTCGTATCAACATGAATAATATGATCAGCAAAAAGCATACACCAAGGTACATCATCTTGCAAATGTCTAATGAAAAAATACATGAAAAAATAAAATCTTACAATGGATTATCCTAAAAACAACGGTGGAAGTCGGCGACTGAGGCGGCGAACGTCGGCAAACTAGGTCGAAGTCTGCTGGGTGAAGGGTTGGTCTCGACAGCGACAACGTTCGGCTGAGGCGATGGAGGCAAGTTGAGAGAAGGGAAACAACATCATAAAAAAGCATACACTAAGGCGTTCCGCCGGTGTCTAGTGAGAAAATCATTCTATGCAAATGTCTAGTGAGAAACAGCATCAAAAATAAACATACACCAAGCATACACTAAGGCACAATCTTCTCACAATTCTATGCAAATGTCTAGTGAGAAAATCAACGAAAAAATAAAAAACTTACAGTACATTATCCTCAAAACAACGACGTTTCGCCGACGACTGTGACGGTGAGCGTCGGCAAACTCCGTGGAAGTCCATTTAGTGATGGTCGGTCTCGGCAACGGTGACGTTCGGCTGGGACGACGGAGGTGAGCGGAAACCCTAAACGAAACTGCGAAATGAAATAATAAGCCAGACGAGCTCGGGAGAGAAATAGGGTTTCGACCGACGGTTTTTCTGGCGGAGAAGCCATTGGTGATGTTTCCATTATCTTTTTCGACGGTAACATTTCATTGTGTTTAAATTAACCTGCGTAATATCCATCGGTTAGTACGCCGATACTTACCGGCTTTAAATACGCAACTTTATACAATTTGTTTGCAGATTACGCCTTCTATAACGATGAAAAATGCGTCAGAAATTTACCGGCATAATATACACCGGTAAATTCGCTGTAATATTACCATTGCATAAAACACCGGTAAAAACACCATAATTTATGGCGTATATATATACGCCGGAAGCTCCGACGATAATATATGATTTTCCTGTAGTGTTTGAATTATGCTATGAGATGCATATATTGCATCTATTTTATTATTTTCCACTAAGTTCACTTCTCATTTAGATGTTTTTATTGTATCATAGATTATTATTATTATTTACCTGCTAGAATACTTAAATTCGCATTTACGCAATTCTTCGTCTTTGAGGCTTACGCCTCACACCGTCTCAAGGCTTACACCTCGCCTCACGAACGAAGAACGCCTCGAGGCTTATTTACAGAATTTTAAATCTTGGTCAAAAGCAATATATTTAAATCCTCCTAAAAATGCTGATAAAGAAGATATTTAAGGTAAAAAATAATTTATAGTATCAAAATATATAGTGTTCGACATATATAGAATAATACAACATACATTTGATATTTGATTACCACACCATCAACATATTGATTAAAAAATATTAAATAAATAAAAAATATGCAAGTTATGAATTAAGTGACATAATGATGATAATAATGGAATTATAGAAAGTAAAAAAAAACTAATAAGTAGCCTTTAATTTTGCAAGAAAACTAAAACACACATTTAAAAATTAATATACTTAGATTTTATCTTTTTTTAACATTTTTGTTAGAAATGACAAAAATTTTCATTATATTAATATAATTTAAATTATAATCATATCTCATATTAATTTCATGTGTCCGCATCAATATATTAGAAGGCATTCAAGGCAGTAAACACGTCTATACTCATGCAAGGCCATGCAATCGTATATACGAAAATGAATAGTAATATATAATATCTAAATAGCTAGTGGGAAGAAAAACGTGCCCTTCAAAGGGTGAGATCATGAACCTTCCCATGCACGCAATACAGCTTATCACACCGAATCTCGTCACCCTCATACTTATAAATAGGAGACAAGATAGGAAAAGACAAACCATTTTATATACTAGAGGAAGGCTCCACCAAAATCGGTGACGTCCCTTGATTAGGGTTTGCATGGATATAAAATAATTGCACTTACGTCCTTTCTCCTTTATTTATCTCCTTCATATTATTGAGTACAAGTAATTAAAAAACAAGAATACAAAAAAATATATATAAAATGAATAAATAGATGTTCTCTCTTGTATTGTACTTTCTATCAATCTGACTACTTACTGATTAAGCCTTTAATCTGACTACTTACTGATTAAGCCTTCATGTGAAACGATTTTTTTATTGTTTCTTAAAACAGTTTTTAAATTTTTAAATTCAAAAGCTGTTTTAAGAAGAATTAAAAAAATCGCCCCAAAGGAAGCCTAAAACTCATCTAATATCATCATTTTCATATTATCGGTCTGGTTACTTACTGTATTGCAATGCATATCTGTTAAAAAATCTCAAAGCTCCCTACATAATCTTTTTTTAAAGTTTTGAATCATCCAGCAGGCAACCCAACTGTGGCTTTACCTGACCAGATCACTTGTGTTCATAGGATCCCAAATCGATCATAGGGGACCCACAGTCTGTCTTTATTCCACGTGGACCAGACAGTTTTCCCACTCTAACCAACACCCTCCCTAGTAGGCCTAATCCTTAATTAATTAAATACGGTTTATAGATCCAAGTATACGTAATTAAGCCTAAATTATGATGTCTACGACGATTAAAATAATAACACCTTCCGGATCTGATCCATATTTGGGACATCACATTGATGGGAGTATCGTCACTAATAAAAACATATAAGGGCTGACTGAATTACTAGCTAGGTAAGTGATTAAACATTAAGTGTTGTAATTTTCATAAAGATATTGTGGAAAAAATACTTTTTCTATTATTATTATGAGTAAAAAAGTCAGATATATAAAAGCTTTTTTAAAGCTGTTCTAAAAATGCAATTTTCTATCATGAAATTAAAAAAAAAAAAACTACAAATCTGAAAAATAAAGCAATAGAAAAATTGCTCGAAGTGTCCCCAAATCTTTTTTAACTCACTCTTAAATGAGATATACCGAAACACTATTGTTTGATTATATATAGATTCAAGACATTATTAAAAGAAAAAAACTGATAATCTAGAAGATAATCAGAATGCGTTTTTACTGAAGCTCTGAAAGATTTTGACCCATAAAATAAGGAAAGTGTAACATATGCTTAAATGATAGGATTCTGGAAGACTTGAACCTTTCTAATGTAGAAGTTTTATATTATGGATAGGAAGCAGACAGGTTCTCTCATGTGTCATGATATCCATTTCAAATTTCCTCTGATAGGTAAGAAAATTGAGCGTTGCCGAATTAATAAAACTTATTCCATTCTATGAGCATGACAGAAAACAAATTAGTGTACATCATAAAAAAAATTTGATTGGGATAATGAGGACAACAAGTTTTATTCTACAACTTGGGATCGGCTGTATGAATACTTTTTCTCCCATATATTCTATTAAGAGTCAAATTCTTATTTAAATCCAATAAAAAATGTTATTTGTAATACTTTCTAACCATATGTTTTAAAGTCTATCCCTGTTATTCTTAACACAGATTTAATTTAATACATCTATTCTCCTAACAAGCTCATCAAAAGACATGCATTTTAAACGACCAAATCATCAAACACGACTCTCTAATTTTATCTGCCACTGGAACCACTCCAACCTTTCAAGGGTATACTCGTTTCGCAAAATAACTCAATATTAATTGATAAAATTTTTTTTGAAGTAATTCAATAAGTTTGAACAAAATTTTATAATCTAGGTCTATAAATAAATAAACATAAATAATTATCTACTCATATTTTTATGTTCATGAACATATTATTGTTCAATAAATAGCCAATCAAAAATAATGGAACATATTCTAATAATAAGTTTATTCTACTGAAAATAATAATAAAATATTAAACAAATGAAATAAATTTTTTATCACAAAAAAGTATAAATTATAAAAACATATATTCATAATTAACTTAATTTCGGATAGTTCTACTTAATTTTGAATTGCTCTTCTAAAAAAAATATCAAAAAAATAACTCTAAGAAAAAATTTCATCTGAAAATTTAAAAAAAAAAATTATGAAGGAAAATATGTTTTTTTTTTCCTTTTAAAAATAAAGAAAATATCTATGAAAAGAATTTTTTTAATTTTTTTTAAATGTTGATGTGGTAGTGGCGTCACATCACAAATCAATTGTTATCTGTTACTTTTAATTTTTTTTTTTCATTTTCTATTTTACGGATAAAAATTATAAATGTATTTATTTATAAACTTTGTCAAACCTAATAATACTTTAATTGCTTATTTAATTATTTATTAGAGAATTTCATGTCAATTATCTTATATTTCATGCATTTAAAAATTATGCATATTAATTGAGATATAAATATGAATGAAATAATAAACAAATAGCAAATTTTATAGATTTAATTTTTTTAATAAATGTGTACTTTTTCAAGCAATATAAATCATACTTAAAAAATCATGTAACTTCTAAATTCTAATTTAAACTGACAAATATCTATATTTCATGTTCAGACAACGACTAGTTCTCTTGACAAGTAGCAAATTTTATAGATTTATTTTTTTTTATAAATGTGTACTTTTTCAAACAATATAAATCATACTTAAAAAATCATGTAACTTCTAAATTCTAATTAAACTGACAAATATATATATATATATATATATATATATATATCAAAGATATGTATTATTTAACTTAAAACTCAAACACAACAAGAAAATTAACAAATAAGTATGACCCAAATTCTAAAACTCAACTAAATGCATTTGCAACCCTGGCCCATTTTAAAGCTCTTTAGGTAGGTGAGAAAATTTAGTAATGCGGTAACGCCCCCTGAGCATGAAAAGCATTAATTGACAAAATTTTACTCCGAAGAAACTTGCAATTTCATCAGTTTTACGTAATACTTTATATTTACCCACCTAATTCTTTTACTTTTTCAAATCTGCTAATCTGATAAAAAATCAAAATTATAATGTATATGCAAATAAAGTTAGATAAATTTAATTATTTCAACAAAATAGAAGTAAACTTATACATAAAAAAAGTGTTTAAGCTGTCCATAATATATTATATATTTTATTGGCTTATATATATTTCAATGAATGTATATATGGTTCAAATAACTTATATTTGTGAGAATCAAGGTGCGATAAAATTATTAACTGTAAGATGCCTTCAAAGATAAATCAATCTGTTTGAAAAAAACACTAAAAAAAATGCTAAAATTAGTATATAATATGCTATATCAAGCAATACACAATTAGCTCATCCAACAAATAAAAATAAAAAGTATCACATTAGATACAATGGAGCAATTAAATCTTAGCAGGCAATCTCATTCACACTCTCCTGTTTTCAAAAAATACATATCCGTCAAATTTTCAAATGATTAATTATGATACAAGTAAATAAACGAACGTTATGTGTGGAATCTGATTGTATTGATGAATGACAACTTTATAAAAATAGATATTTAGTAGCACTTGCATAAATCTCCCTATATTTAATTTCAAAGAAAAATTGCATTTAAGATTTGTGGACGTATTAATACATGAAGTTTAATCCACATAACTAAGTTGCTATATTTGTTATTCAAAAATATGAACTTCAAGTCCAGGAAAGGAATTCAAGCATTGCTTCAGGGGAGCTCTTTGATAATTAGAGGGCTAATAGTTGGCGCAGGGAAACTCTGATTAGCCTAAACAACGCATTCTCTACATATCATTTGATACTAAGCCTGATGAGCTCCGAGCCTTTTTTAATTTTAACATTGAGTCGTGGGTTCACACTGATATAAGTAGTTGGAATAAAAACAACAGCTTTCTCGATTTTAGTTGAGAAAAGAGAGCAAGGCTTTATAAAATAATAATTAAATAACAAAAAATAACTAGTAGGAAACCAACCCCATAGCAAGAAAAGAAAGACGAAAAGCTAGTCAAAATAATAGCAAGAACCTACTTACTTGGCCTTAACTCTCAACTAAAGCTCCTCTGATCTCTTTCTCTCTCTCTCTCTCTAGTTAGTCGTGATTTCTTCAACACTGTAATAAAAAAATAAAACGTCAGCAATCATACGAATTTAATTTAAAAAAGGGGCATAAAAACCATGCATGAAGGCTGTTTGGTGAACTGCAGCAGTGATGAGATTATAAGCAATCAGATAATTGGAGAAGGCTAATGTGGTGGCTTTAATATGACAAAGTGCGTGGGGTTTAGCCGTAAAATTGGTGCAAAGCCAACTCCCATACTATCTTCCATTCCCAACTTCTCCAGCAACACTTCACATTCTTTGTCCATGACGCAACTTACCCCACCAAGCTAACTGAAGCACTCAACAGCTCGCATTAGAAAATGTTTTTGCTGTAACATAATCTAAAGGTTCATCTGGCTGTCATAACTCCTTACAAAGATTAAGCTTTCTGAAAGAAATATTGAGTTCATGCTCTAACAATAATTACAGCTCGTCTTGTTTTTGGGTTTTGGCAATTTAAGCAATAGGATTTTTTATGTGCAGCTACTTTTTTTATTTTAATTGCATCATTTGGTGTCTGAAACAAGTTATGATATCAGAAACTGTTCAAGGAAACATATATATTTCCATCACCTTCGCCAGTGATAAAGTTTGAAATTTATAAGGTGGTGCTGACATAATTAGGTTTCCTTATTAGATGGACCATCTACATATGTATAAAAATGCAAAAATTTTCCTTGAATTGCTTGCACTGTCAACCTACCATCATCAAATAATGGCAGAAAAAAAAATACATTTAAACTTCAGGGAAAATAAAATATACACCTCTCAAATCTTCAGTTGAAATAAATAGCTAGTAAATTCATGTATTTGAATCCATCATGATAACCTTAATGAGTATCCATTGAAAGTGAAAAAAATAATATCAAAATTTCGTTTGGGAAGACTTTCTTGTTGTTTCTTAAAAGAGTTTTTTAGTATAAAATTTTTAATTTTTTACTAAAAAGCTGCTTTAAGAATCAACAAAAAAGTTGTCTCAAGTGAAGCCTAAGTTGAAAATTTGTGATGCTCTTGAAGAGATATGAATGGTATTATTATAAATTGAAGTAGTTGTCCCAATACTTTCATGCGAACCATGAATAACTTGCTCTCAACTAATGCAGTATCCCGTTAGGGATTGATAAAAATACTAGTCGAAATACTGATTAATTATCAAGTAAAATAATGCACACGAAGAATATTTATACTACCTAAAACTTTTGCTATTAAAGGCGGACAAATAAATGGCTTCTCAAGCACGTGAGTACGTTGTATTTGAACTGTTATATTTAAAGCAACAACCATCATTAAACTATACACATGTACAACTATTAATTAATCTGTATTTTAACCATCCCAGGGGGTCCCAAATCAGTGCTAGTTTCATCCGATCTTAACTATTTCAATGAAAAGAACATTCTAACTTGTTGGAACACTTCTTAATTTAGTGGGGTTGGACCATGAAAGTCTAGTAGGTATGACTTTATTTTGGCACTGTCAACGTCATAGCATGAATAAATTTTTTCTGACTGGCTGGGAGTTCATAGTACTAATAGCTTGGAGGTATAAGTTTTTAAAACAGTGCATAAACAAAGATAAAAAGTACCAATTATTAGGATAGAATAAACGAAATGGCAATAAATAAAATCATTAATAGTACCTCATGAAATACCTTGTCGTGCAAGTTAAGTGATAAAAATTTCCAGATCATCATGAAATTTAAGTTTCTGTGTTCATATGTAAAGTGATTACTGACAAGTAAAGCCAAATAATCCTTGAAGGTCAAGCTCTTATGGGCTTTACATGCATAACAACCTATCTAAGAAACGACGATAAGCCTTCGAACATTAACCCTTTCCACAAACTCTACATTGGTGTGAGTTTCATGCACTCTTTTGCTCACTTGTGACATCCTACACTCTTCAGCAACAATAATGAAGTTATAATTACTCAAAATTATACTGAACTGAGTGTATTATGAAGCATTTCTTCTACAGACCAAGTAGTTTGGAGTTTAAAATCCTGCATAACTGATAATTATCCACCATAGAAAATTAAATATGAGGTGGCAAGGAAGAAAAGTCATATCAGCAGTTACAATACTGATCACTGAAAACGTTGATTTGATGAGATCAACTAAAAAAATGGAGTGATGATACTATAGAGACACGAAGAAAAACCCAAACCACCAACATAACTGCAAAAAATTATCAGGAATAAAAATTCAGTCTATGCTTAGTTTTCCCAACCGTTATGCCCAAAGTTATGGGAATCGTTATTTTCTATTTCTGTGATGACCAACGTATCCGCTGATGTTGCGCCTTGAGATACCTATTCCTTGTCAGTTTTTATGGCTCAACTACCACTAGCAGAACTGGATGACAGAGACAAAACTCAAGCCTATCTGGGTTCTGTATCAGTGATTAATTTTAGCATCCACACAACTTGACCCTTAAAAAAGAAAAGAAAATTTCGTTCTGATATTCTACTTGCCCATTTGAAAATCCAATGTTGAATATGAGGCCATAAAACTAATCGTTTTATACACTCATCAACTATGCAACAATTTCAAAAATTGTACTTAAGCATTGTTAAACCATTAGAGAATTGAAGTTGAGCAAGTTACACAAGTGGTTAAACTCATTTTTAATCCGGAAATTTAATCCTAAGCATGAGAGCCAAACACTTAATATTTCTACTATATTTCTACACAAACATTTTTTATTCAACTATTCAATGTGTGAATAAATCTAAAACCCTTGCATTCTTAATAATATCTCCCTCACATGAGAGGTCTTCACATTAGAAATCATTTCCTCTAAAATAAAATAAAAAATTAACACCATTAAGTGTCATGCAAGAAAAGCCCACTCAAACACAAGGATCCTTCATCAAAATCATTTTTTTTCTAGAACTTTGCTCAACCATGATACAAGGGGGGAGCCATAAATAGCATGAACCGCTCAATCTTATCTGAATCAATGGCTCTAACACTACTTATTAAAGAGTATTAAATCAAAAGGGAAGTGAGGCCAAATATTCCAATAATCAAATTCGAATTCAACTCAAAAGTTTAAACCTATAGGTGAGTGTTAATTATTTGGTATTTCCACACCAAAATTTTTTTCATCTATCTAATATGAAACTAAATCTATTTCAACAAAAACTGACTGCAACTACTACTAAAAATACATTATCATATTGACTTTATGCTTATTATAGCTGGTAATAGCTGGCTGATGACATGCTTTAGTTTCATATAGAAGCAAATAATCAAGCTACTGTGTGAGTTATGCTGAAAATATGGGTTTACCAAAGAAAATAATAATAATAATAAGCAGTACCGGATTAGAACCATAACCAAAGATAAAAACACCATAAAAATAGACGATACGCAATCAGACATGTATGGTAGCGAGTGCATTAGTGCAATAGAGTCAACTGGAATGCGCAGTATGCGGAAAAACTTTGAAAAGCAAATAGATGAATAATGGTATGACAAGTGGGAAAAATTTTAGATAAAGA
>NW_021319478.1:789256-906426 GCF_001605985.2 Dendrobium catenatum
CCATTCAAACCACTCCCTATTCGCCCCTGATCTCACACCTATTTATAAGTCATGCCACTCCAGAAAAACTATAAACAGAGCTCTCATTCTTCACAAAAGGGGACTCAAGTGAAGAGAGAGAAGAAGAAGAGAAGAAGAGGAGAAAGGGGAAAAAGAGAATCCTCTCCTCTTCGACCACCGTCAGAGCTCTTCCCGCCGCCTGAATACGCCGGAACTCTGCCGGATTTTCGGGAAACGACGGGATTTTGCAGGACTTTGTAAACTTGCTTGAAGAAACGAATTGTAATCTGATTCCCCCGACTTGTGGAACGAATCAGCCATTTGTAATTTGCAAAACACTGGTGGAATTTTTCAACTGGGCGAGGCCCCGTGGTTTTTTCCTTTTTTGGGTTTTCCACGTAAAAATTCTGGTGTTCATATTCTCTTTTCTGTTTGTGTGCTGAATACTAGAACAACGCTCGGACGCGAATTTACAAACTCTACCGCCGCGTATATTCTAGCACGCAACAATAATAATAAGCAGTACCATATTAGAACCATAACCAAAGATAAAAACGCCATAAAAATAGACGATACGCAATAAGACATGTATAGTAGCAAGTGCATTAGTGCAATAGAGTCAACTGGAATGCACAGTATGCGAAAAAACTTTGAAAAGCAAATAGATGAATAATGGTATGACAAGTGGGAAAAATTTTAGATAAAGAACTCATTAAAAATAAATAAAACAAAAAAAATCAAGTGCTAGACAATTGTTCATAAACAACAGGCAAATTTATATAAATAACAAGGCAATCAAACTTTGTCATACTGTGGGCTCCGAAAATTCGACCCCGGCCTCAGCCCGCTTGTTGTTTTTCTTTTTCGGGGGAGTTTTAACGGAATAAGTTCCAGAGTAAATTTTGGAAGGCATATGGGTTTGTAGATAAGACACTACCCAGAGATTTCGCCCTTATTTTGTGAGGACTTCATAATCTGAGTTCTAGTTTCCTATGGGCGCAAGCCCCTATAGTTAATTACCCCTCCGATAATGAAAGAGAACTTTCGATTAAGGCTAGTCATCAATCAGATACGTTATATCCATAGATATGTAGTATCAAGCATATAGTAGAAGCATAGGCTTAGGAATTCAATAATTTGAAGAGTTTGGAGATGTGATATTCAAAATTAAAAATTTCACCACCTCACACTTTAAGCGAATGGTGGGGGAATGGATGATGGATCAGATCAAGATCTCATGGTTCTGTCGTCCTGGGCCATCGTGATCCCTGGTCTACTTAATCAGAGGAGGTAGTCGACCCAACCTGACAGAAGGATATATCCTTGTCGGCAGCCATGGGTTGTTTCGTCCAAGGAGACCTTGTAGACCTGGGATGAGTGTTTGTCTAAAGGGACGTATTTGAATCCACCTTAGCTAATAGAGGGCTTTGTGCCCTATCGATCATATCATATTAATTCATATCTCAAGGATTTGATACCACTAAGGAGTGCATTGGCGGTGGCCATAACCGGTATTTCGTGATGTCATTTGGCGACAAAACCACTCGGTTCAAAGGGCCCTGAGTCATAATTGTTTATCCTGCGGTGCCATTTGGCGGCAAAATTGCCGGTCATAAGACACGTACCACGTCCTCATTGGTAGGAGATTATTTGAGAATGAATCCTAATGATATTTTCAACTACGCATTAGCTCTATGTGAGCTGAAGTAAATTTCAATTTATCCACCCGACAAACTGTTGAGGGTGGATGGATTTTGCTTTAAGTATTTTGATGGATTTATTTCAATTTTAAATATTTTTTGGATTTTGAGATTTTTTTGGATTTTTCTGAGTATTTAGGTGGCATCTGAAATATTTGAAATTAACCCCTCCGGTTGAGATATGCAATCAACACGGCCATCATCGGGGTGTTTGGGGTTATTTTCATTTAAAAGCTTGAACCTTGTCGACCCTATCAACTTGCCGATAGGGAATTGGGTTTCGTAGGTTTTATGCTTTTGTGAATGAATTCTCTTGATTATAGGCCTTAAATGCCTAATATGAATGTATTAAAATGAATATATCGGTCGCCGCAACCGTATATTTGTTTGATGGTTCGAACCCTGTTGACTCCTATTGATTTGCATAGAAGGATCAGGTTCGAACTTGAATTCACTTATTGACCCGCACAGCATCCCTAAACGTCACGTGTGTATCCATAACACGCTCATCGGGGCTCATGCGGGTATTTGGGGGCATTTTATAATTATACCATGTCGACTCCTTTTTACCTACTTAGGAGGATCGGTTTCAAATTTGTTGACCCATGCAGCATCCCTAGACTTCACATGTGTTCCTATAACATGCTTGTTGGGGCCCATGCGGGTCTTGTGATTGCATTTACCCCTTTAGTGTACATATGTATATACAAACTACTACTTTGAAATATTTGAAAACGCCTTTTTGTCCTCTTGCATGGATGTTGCGAATTCGGTGGCGTGGCGCAGCATCTTTTATATTGAGTTATTTGTTGCTTTATACAGGTAAACTGTCGTGCACTATTTGTTGCTTTCTACAATTGGATTATAATACACCAACGAATCTCCTGCTTTTGGATATAGGTGAATCGTAGTGTTATCACCAAAATTCTGCGAGATATTTCATTGTTCTGATATATACTCCCTTTTCTCATATATTCATAGGGATGTCTTCCTGGACTTTCGTGACCACTGCTTTGGAAAGAACTCCTTTTAAAATCTTCAGTGTAGTAGACTTGTTATTTCTGATGTTTGTATATACCATAATTGTTTAGTTCGAATCAAGAAGAAATTTTGGAACATCATGAAGTTTAGTTCGAATTTGCTCAAACATCTCTTCCATTCTGCCAGGAAGTGTCCTTTTTAGTACATCGAGTTTTCTTCATACCCGACATACTTTGCAGCATCTCAATCACCGCTGTTATAGGCGACATCTGCACTTGTGTCCATAGTGGTTCGTTGTGCCTACGATATGCCTACTGTTGTTATCCACAAGCGACTCGCATGTATTTAACGGGACCCGCTGTATTCACTACAACTTCCTTGAAGTGTTCGTAGGAGAGCAATTTGAGTCAGTATCATATCCACCTTTCACCAATCTCAGATGGGTTTTAATGATTGCATTTGTTTGTAGGGACGGATCCTCCACTATCAAACGCCAGTATTGCCTTCTTCAATCAACAGGCATTGTAGGGATTGTCATAGGAGCCTATTACACCATGCTTATACATGTTTGTGATGTATTGCAAATATTTCACATTTGCTCACAAACATGTGTCGAATATACAGCATGCCTCCTACAAAGGATCGTAGGTACTTGCACTTAATGTGTCAATCAACCACCTTCTACTTGCAAGGAATCTACGTGTTTGTTTTTAGATCAGATGATTGTTGACCGTGGAAGTACTATATCATTCATTTCCTCCTACCAATCATCATTCATAGATATATTATTATGAATGTTTAGACTCCCCTGTCACCATTAGCAGGCATTTGCATCCGTTGTGTGCTACACTGAATAAATCCGTAAGAGGAGTTTGATTGTTATCGAATGTGAGGGGGCAATGATGTTCAAATCAGACTCAAGTCTGAGTCCTTTCAAGTCCAGTTCAAATCAAGTTCATAAGCTTAATGTGCAGGCTAGGCTCAGTTCTATGTCCACTGTAATCCAACTCAAGTGCTCGCTTGACTTCAAATTGTTCAAGCCATTAGTTTTTAACTCGAGTTCAGAGTACAAGTTCAAGCGTCCTCTGCAGTCTAAGTCTTGTTCAAGTTTAATGTCCACCACACTTAGTTCATTTGAGTTTGAGTCTGAGCCAATGTGTTCAATTTCAATTAGTTTTGAATTCATTTTAAGTTTGAATTAGGCTCAATTTTAAGTACAGTTCATTGTCCAAATCAAGTCCTTTGTGTCCAAATTAGGTCCTATGTAAGCCCAAATTTTTTTTTGCTTAAGTCCACGATGTCTTCAGTCTAAATTTCGACAACCTCCCGACGTCTCTCCCGTTTAGGGGAAAAATTCGAGAGACTAGCCTTCCTCTAATCGCTACTTGAGTGCTTCGGGTAGGTGTCCAACAACACCGCGGCCTCATTTTCTTTAATCCCGGCCCGTTACATGAGCGTTTAAGGATCTTGGACACCTGTTGAAAAGAGCACAGAGATTTCCCCACGTATGGATTCTTAATTTTGTCCCCCTCAAGCTACATGAGTGGTCCGGGGATTACCCGCTTCGTTGCAAACGCCGTGCCGGTTTTCCTCCCTACTATGCTACGTGAGCGCGTAGGGGGTTTGCCGGTTCGTCGCAAGCATTGAGGATAGGATTTTAGGCGATTGTTCGCCTCGTCGTAGGCGTAGCATTGGTTTCCCTCCCTACCATGTTACGTGAGTGCGTAGGGGGTTTGACGGTTTGCCGCCAATGACGAGAATGGAAATCTAAGTTTAGAGATTATACCTTTGTGTAGGTAGACCGGTGGTGGAGGGGGGTCGATGTAGGAGGAGCATTTCTTTTTTCTTTTTCTTTTTTTTTTTCCTTTTTTTTGTCTCCCCTTACAAACACGCACACACACACATGTATATATATATATATATATATATATATAGTAATATTAATATTAATAATAAATAATATTGATAAAAATAATACTAATAAACCCAACCACTACCTCTATTAAGCTTGGGCAAAGAAGCACGGTTGAGGTGGCCATAAGGGGAAGAGTTCGGTGCATTTAAGGGGTTCGGCCGAAGAAGCTTCTGAAAGGAAGAAAGTTATCTTCACAGAGAGCAAGCTCCCGTTTTTGCTTCCGTCCAAATGTCGTAACTTCCGACCCGACGGGATGGGAAAGTCGTCGGAGGAACGAAGTCGCACAGCCACGAAGAGATCGGAGAAGCAATCGCAAGGGAGAAAGTTTCCATCACGAGCAAGCTTCGGTTCTTGCTTCTGATCCGATAGAGGGGCGGGTCATCGAAGGGAGCTAAGTCGAACAACACGAAGGGCCAGAGAAGCGACGCCGAGGGGAGAAAGTTATCTTCACAGCCGCGAGCTCCTATTGTCGCTCCCGATCAAATGTCGTAACTTCCGCTCGGACAGGGAAGGGAAGTCGCAGAAGGAGCGAAGCAGAGTAGTGCCGAGAGAGGGAAAGAACGGGAGAGAGCGGAGCGAGCGCCAGAGAGGCTGAAGGCCACACTTGCGTCGTGCGGGCGACATGGGGAGAGCGTCGCAGACGTGTCTGTGACATGCTAAGGATGGCTACGACGTGTGACGTGCGGGATGGGGGCAGAGCAGTTATGCGACATTTTTTTTTTGTATTTCATTACAGGTCAACACATACATAACAAAATAATTATATGTTGTCATGTAGTACAAGATTAATGCTTATAGAATCATCTTTTTGTTTATATAGAATACTACATGGAATTGAACAAATATAATGTCTTATAACTTTTATAAAAATGCCTTGTGGTTTATACCTATTGCCTTTTTGTTTATAAATAATTAACTATATTACACTTCTGGTCAAAAATTTTATGAGCTCTTTTTTTTCCTCATTCGTAGTGCAAGGTACTCAAACTAATGAAGAATCTAAGGACGAATAATGAACACAATCTCACCCCTCAATCCTTAGAGGTTGTTTTCATAATTCACTTTTCAAATCACCTAAAAATAAACCTGAATAATTTTCTCCAATATTGCATGTATTTTTCAGGAACTGGATTCAGACAAGAAGATTCGCAGTGCTGAGATAAGTTTTGGGATATATTACATCAAGACACCAAAATCCATATAAATCTTGATTGACTCTAGAAGAATGACTCTCAACAAATTGACTTACAATAGGATGACTCTTAGGAGGATGATTCTTAGGAGCAGCAATTAAAGAACAATAATATGTATACTCAAGAAAAAGAAAGAAAAATCAGCATATGTTGAGCAGTGAGGCACATTTTGCACCTGTTAACTCTCCTTTAATGGATCCAGCAACTGTAGAAATTCATACAGAGGATAAAAATGAGAAGTTCAAAGAGAGAGAGAGTCATCAAATGGTCAAAAAGAATTATGCACCAAACATCCAATCGAAAACTTTCTCTCCTATAACAGATTATCAGACACTATCAAGCCTTCCTTTTCTAGTTGGATGATATACAAATTCCAACCAATATTTAGGAAGTTTTGAAGCACCCAGGATGGAGACAGGCTGTTAAAGAAGAAATTATGGCCTTGGAAAAAACCAAACAAGGGTAATTATGAATCTCCCACCATAAAAGAAAGTTGTGACTTGCAAATGGGTGTTCACTGTAAAGCATAAGGTGGGTAGTAGTGTTGAGAGACTGAAAGTTAGATAGGTGTGGGCTCCGAAAATTCATGCCCCAACCTCCCCTGTTGCTTTCGGGGGAGTTTTATCGGATTAAGTTCTAGTGTAAATTTTGGGAAGGCAGATTAAGTTTGTAGATAAGACACTACCCATATATTTCACCCACAGTTTGCGAGGACTTTATGATATGAGTTCTGGTTTCCTATAAGCGCAAGCACATATAATTAATTACCCTCCCAATCACGAGAGATAACTTTCGATTAAGGCTAGTCGTCGATCAGATACAAAGAAATATGTGTTATATGGCATATAGTAACAACATGAGTTTGGAATTTGAATGTTTAATATTTAAAATTAAAAATTTCACCATATTGCACTTAAAGCGGATGGTGGGGGAACGAGTGATAGACCCAATCAAGATCCCATGGTTCCATCATCCCGGACCATCGTGGTCCCTGGTCTACTTAGTCAAAGGAGATAGTCGACCCAACTTGACAGAAGGATCCTTGTTGGCAGCCATTGGTTGCTTCGTCCAAGGGTACCGTATAAAACTGGGATGGGTATTTGTCTAAGGGGACAAATTTGAATCCACTTTAGCTAACAGAGAGTTTTGTGCCCTATCGATTATATCCTATTGATTCATATATCAAGGATTTAATGTCATTGGGGAGCTTACAGGCTCTGGCCACCATTTGGCTGCGAACCACCAAGTTCATAGGGCCCGAGCCATAACCATTTACCTGTGATGCCATTTGGTGGCAAAACTGCTGATTAGAGGACATGTGTCAGGTCATTATTGACAAGAGATGATTTGAGAATAAATCATAGTGATATTCTCGACTAGACATTACCTTTTTATGAGCTGAAGTGATATTTAAAATTGTTCACCTAGGCAAACTGTTGCGGAGAGTGAATGAGTTTTGATTTAAGCGTTTAATGGTTAATTTTAATTTTAAATATTTAAATTTTGGAGATTTTCTTGGAGTTTTAGTTTTGATGCGCATTTGGGTGGCATGTAAAATATTTAGAATTAACTCTTCCGGTTGAGATCTGCGTTCAACACAACCATCATCAGGGTATAAATGGGGTCATTTTTATTTCGTTACTCAAACCTTATCGACTCTATCTACTTGCCAACCGAGGATCAGATTTGTCACAGGCTTCAGATTTTTATTAGTGAATTTCTCCTGTTATAGACCTTGAAGGCTTAATATGAATGCATCAAATAAATATCTCGGTCGATATTGCGACCGTATATTTGTTTAACAGTTCGAGCTGTATTGACTCATCCCGTCACACATAAAGATCGGACTCGAACTTGGGTTTATTTATTGACCCGCGCAACATTCCTAGACGTTATGTGTGTACCCATAACACACTCGACGGGGCCCATACGGATGTGTGATTGCACATTCATTTCTTTGTACTTATGTATACTTATTATGGTGCATGTGTGGGGGCCTCTCTTGAATATTTAATTTTGCTCAGCTTTGTGGGCAACTGTCATTTGAATGCAACATTCGATTTGGGGGCTTGTGCACGCCTTCTGTCTGCTTATATGAAAGTTGCAGATCCAGTAGTGTGGCGTCGTATTGTGATTATTTGCCCTTTTTATACAGGTAGACTATCGTGTACCACTTGTTTCTTTCTGCAGGTGGATTGTAGTGCACAAACGAATCTCCCACTTTAGTTGTAGATGCTTGCAGATAACAAGTTGAATGTATAATAGGCCTCCTTCAGCGACTCATGGGCATTTTACATTCGATGTAGTCATTTGGCATTTTGTTTGTAGATGATATTTAGTGTATATCGCGGATCTTCTGCAGCAAGGGCCTGTAGGCATTTACATTTGTTATACATCATCTGCTTCTAACTACATTATATGTTTATTATGATTAATTAGATTAAATGTCTTTCTTTTTTCTATTTATTCTCCTAGAATGTATCTATGTAATGATTCCAAAAAAATATAATAGAATTTGAATTTCCCTCTAAACAATTTCTATATATATATATCTGTGTGTGTGTGTGTTTATCAAGTGAAATAAAGTATTACTTTCATTGTTTTAAATCTTTACGAATGATTAGTGGCTCTACTATGATAAATAAAAAAATATAAGCAAGCAATTCTTTCAAATTAAATTTTTACAAATGTTAAAGATGACTTTAATTGATTGATGAGTCAATAGAGCCTCCAAAAAAATTTTCAAGCATTTTTTAATTAGTTTGACTTTTTTCGTGAATTTGCATTACAATGTAAGTGACTAGCTACAAACATAGTTGAAAGTGAACTAGTAAATTCAATGAAAAATTCAAGATTTATTCATAGTATGTGTTTATGTTTGTTTATTCAAATATTTCAATAAGTTTTAAAAAAAATTAAAGATAAATATATAAATGAACAAACTTGAACATTGATTTGTTTTCCCATTCACATTAATAAACATGTTCATTTATTGTTGAATAAATAGCTCACTAAGAGCTCGAAATAACAAATATTAGATCGGTCCATCAAAATTCTACCTTTATTTTTTTAAAGAACAATTGATAATGAAAATATTAAACGAATAAACAAAAGAATATGATAAAAAAATCTAATGTCGTTATTTATAGGACTTCAAAAATAATGATGAATGAATTGTTGACACAAAAAAATTATGAATAAATTTATCGTTTGTAATAAGCTTAACTATTTAAATCACTAGCATATTATTAATAGTCAATTAGATTTGTTTCTTTTTAATTAAAACTACAAATCCTTAATGACTCCAAAGCTCGTTAAAATAAAACATTTGAATCAAAACCTAAGAGACTCAGAATCAACCTAACTACAAAAACCCTACCAAAATAAAAAATAAAAATAGCCAAAGAACCAACGATTAGAAAAAATCCCAGAAGAAGCCACCAGCTGCCATGCAGTCTACTGTCTGCTACCATCAGAAGTAAGTGTCGAACAGCAATAGCCACCCAAGTAATCAGCACTAAACCCACGAGGAGCAACCAGAATAACCTGAAAGAATCTGCAAAGGCACTACAGGAAAAGTAAAAGGTGACATGAAGTGCCTCAATGATCAACAAGAACAACCAAGAGAGAAAAAGCAGCATTACACCTAAAGAAGTCTCAAGAAACCACCATCCAAATAAATGACAATAGCTCCACAACCAATAAATATAACCACCACCAAGACAAAGGGCCAGAAAAAAGAAACCAAATAGCAGCAGTGAAAAACCAAACTATTTCCTTTTTTGTTTCCTCTTATGACGTTTGCCACCACCCATAACAAAAGCATTTTCCACAATGCAATTAACATTCAAATTACAACTCGCGTGAACAGCATCCTCAAGCCCATCGAAGTCATCCCCATCATCCCTATAAGGAGAGGATACATAATCAGCAAGCCAATCGTTTTGTTGCGAACAATTATTATCCAAGTTACTCATTAATTGAGCTTTTAAAACCTCATTAGAAATAAGCAAAACTGGGACATTTATAACTGATTCCAACAAAGGCGTAGAAGGGTCAACAGAAGCCTCAACATCAAAGTCCACCACATCCCCAACTCCACTAGCCAAAGCATCACCCAAGGGATGATAGCCTCCAGAAGAACCATCACTAACATCATCAACTAAAGTAGGCGAAAAATTGGTGGTAACTATAAGGTTAACTTCACAGTTATTAGCATTCATGTCCTCATTATCTATAGGCACAACCACTTCATCAACATCAATAAAAACAGGATTTAAGGGAGCAATATTCGCACCACCTTGATCCCAAACATTCCCAACTCCAACAATATCAAAATGTTCAATATCAACATCAGGGGTAATTCGATGACTCAAGGCATCATAAACCACGACATTAGGAACCAAAGAAATAGGAATACTACCAGTATTATCCAAATTATTTAAATCACTTCCAACATTTCCAATAGAATGAACATTAACAATATTAGCCATAGGAGCATACAGCTGGACAGTGGAGGGAAGAGTAGTAAAAGGAGGACGACAATAACTAATTAAATGCACAATATTCTTACACTTTGCACAAAAGGGGGAAATTCTTCCAATATCAACAACTTGAATGTAACCAAATTTCTCTGGAACCAACCAAACTTTATAATGATAATTTTTAGTAATATCAAGCTCAACCAGCACCCGCGCAAAAGAAGGATGTGACCAATAAAAGTAGCATTATCCACTTTTAGTGGTCGACCAACGAGCAATCCAAGGCCATTAGTCAACTTCATAGAGTAATTGTTAACCATATATGATATTATGATCTATGGCAAAACACACAACTATAAGCTATGTCATTGAGCATTTTAGCCAAAATGTAGGAAGGGTCCAATAAAGTAACAGAGACATCACCTTGAAGCTTAAGCTTGAAAAAAAAACTACGAATAGATTCAAGAGAAGGAAGTGGGAGGGAAAGAAGCCGACTAATTACGCAAATTGAAATGGAGTAGCGAGCACCAAAATCTCCTCATCCAATATCCACTGAGATGGAAGGCAACGAAAAGATGAAGATTTCAGTTTCGAAAAATTCACATTGTAAGAAACACCATATAGAGCTTCGACAAAAGAACAAGATTTGGTCATACCGTCCAAAAAACCAAGACATACCAAATGATTCACCGCCATTCCGGGCAAAAGGTCGGAGGTGGACAAATCAAAATACAAAAAAACACCAAACTAGAGAATAAAAAAGGGGAAGGATGGGAGCTTCCGTAAGCTTTGGACTGGTGGGAGATGGGCGGCCAGGGCCTCCCCTTGGGAGCCCTAGAGGAGTGCTAAAGGAGTCGGGAGCGATAGATGCCTAAACCTTGGTCAGTTATAATTGGTTAAAACTCAACTATAACTTGAAATCAATGTAAAATTTAACAAATTAACTTAAAAAATATTTTGAGGTCATGTTCATATGTTGCTTGAGCTGGATAAAAGAATAAATAAATAAACTTGAAAAATTCAATACTAGACTTGATTCGACTCAATAGATAAGAAAATAAATAAATCCTTGTGCATGCAAGAAGAGACCTTAGTGTGTTAAACCCATTGTGAGAGTTTCTTTTGGGCTTTTCTTTGTTAAGACTTAAGAGCAAGTGTATGTGAGTTTTCGAGAATAACTGATGGATGCCTATGATTTGTACATCATTTGTGACTTTTTTATCAGTAGATCGGATCATCTCCTTTTTCGAATGAACATAGGCTCTATTCAAAACAAATCACATAAATAGTTGATATCTCTTTGGTTACTTAATCTTTATCTTTCTATGAGGAGTTTCCGCATTCAAATTAACTGTTCCGTTAAAACAAAACTTGTTCGATCATGACTCCGTTTACTGATCTAACAAAATAGGGAAAAAAACATTCATTCAAACCCATTTAAAAAAAATAAAAAAATGTATAAATAAATAAATAAATAAAACAGGAAACTGAACAACATTCCAAAACAGTTGTCAAATATAGGAAATACCCTAGCGTGCTTCGCTTCTCAGGATTCTCAGTGTCTCCATGGTTGAGCTAAGAAACTATTGCATTTTCTTCAATCAAACAATGAGAAATCATCAATCTTTAAAAATAGAACTCTCATTCCCGAGGCTGAAGGTTTCAAGTAAACCAATGGAGAGTTTTTAAACAAGAGCAAGGCAAGCCTCAAGTTGAAAGAAATGGCCTAAAACCCAATTCAACCAAAAACCTTCGTAGGCTAAGACGCCTTTTTTCATCTCGTTTTCCAACTCATATAACAGAAAATTAACAGAACTACTTTCAAACGGATAAAAGAAGATAAAGTCAAGCCGTCACAGGCGCAGGAAGATGGTTCCTTTTTAAGGGCGAGCATACCTGCTACATAACGTGGGCGAAGATCGTCCGAAAAGTGAAGAGATGGTCGACTTTCGATCGTCGGAAGAAGATTAGGGCAGAAATCAAATAAGAAGGAAACTGATGGCGGGAAAGGCTTCGAGGAGTTCTACTTTTGAGCACAACGCAGAGGCGGGGCTGCTTTTTTTTTTTTTTCTTTTTTTTTTCACACTAAATAAATTTATCATATAAAAATAATTAATTATTTATGTACGATATTTATCATAAAAAACAAATTGAAGAATTTAACATTATTATATTTATTAATCAAATAAAACATAAAAGATCTATATTTAATTACAATTATGATTATATTTAACAAGTATTTTATAAATTAGCAAATGGCGTGTGATCTCATTGCCTTGCTTCCACTGAAATATCATTATATTTACTATCATTGTTGAAACCTATTAATCTCAATATAATTTCAGCTTACAACAGCACGAATTGTAAAATCAAGTGAAAATTTTTAGCACAAAATATTATTGTTGCAGGCTAGAAAATTCATGATGATAAAATAGGAAAGTATTTTGTCTTGATATTGCACAAATACTCAGCACACAAACAAAGAAAGTAAAACATCAAGATTTTTACATGGATAATAGTAAAAAAGGGGGAAAACTGCGGGGCAACATCCAGTTGAAATGATTACACTATTATTTAAATAAATTACAAAGATCTTCATAAACTTAAGGACAGTCATATTACAAAAGTCCAAGAAATATGTTGAATTTTGTGTGAATGATGGGGATTGGGCAAAAATCTAACGACGATCAGTAGCAAGCGGAAGTTTAGTGACAACCGGTGGCCGGGCGAACGTCCGGCGACAATCTGTGTGGTAGTCAAGGAGGAGAAGCCTGAAGACAAAAAAGCTCTCAAATATCTCTTCCTATATTATCTTATTTTTCTTGCTTATTCCTCTTTCAATGAAAAACGATAGATCTATTTATAATTTTCTAGAGGGACATGACTAGTAAATAGAAATATTATGGGCATATTGGGAGTGTTTTTAATAAACAAACTATATTGATTATTTTGATCATAAATCATTTATCGAATATTTGATTGTCTTAATATTGCCAAATTTTGGCAAACTTGTGCCGTTGGATTCATCTCGTCAAGCAGCTCTAGGGGTGTCAATTCGGGTCGGCGGGTCGGGTTCGGGTCGAACCCGAAACTGACCCGGCACTGTTCGGGTCAACCCGAACCTGACCCAGTTTTAAAAACGGGTCAGGTTTCCGGACCCGAACCCGACCCGATTCGGGTACGGGTCAACCCGACCCGACACGAATGACCCGAAGTTGACCTAAAATTGCTAATTTTCGGAAAATCGGGTCAATATTCAATTTTCGGGTCAAAATTGGGTAAAAAACAGGTCAATCTCGGGTTTTCGAGTCAAATATGAGTTTTCGTGTCACTTTCGGGTCAATTTTGGATTACTGGATCAACCCGAACCCGACCCAATTTTTAAAACGGGTTGATTTGTTCAACCCGAACTCGACCTGTTTCAGGTTCGGGTTGACCTGAACCCGGATTTTTCCAGGTCGGGTTCGGGTCGTGTCAAAAATTGACATCCCTAAGCAGCTCGATTCGATTATAAGCAGACCACATTTGAACATAAATTGGTCATTCAATTTATGTTGTCTTCTAAATGTGCTTATGGTTCTCAATTTGGACCCATCTAAGCTTGGATTGGATTGAATTCGATGTCATTGAATTTATCTTTTCAAGATATTCAATCCTACTATGAGTTTGTTGAAATCAAAGTTCATACGGTTTTGAATTTAATTTTGAAAATTTTCAACTTAAATTTACATCAAGATTAAAATAATTTTTATATGATATATCAACCCTTAACTTTAAATTTATTTTGGGATGATAACACTAAATTTAAAAGTAATTAAAATTTATATTATGCCCCTTTCAAAATTTATCTCATTACTTTTAAATTTATTTTGATCAAAAGTTTAATCAAAATACTGAAGCCATTGTTTTCTAAAAGCTAGCCTTGTACAACATCATCTTACCATGCAGACATTCAAAAAAATAACCCATGTACACAACAATAACAAAAACAACAAAAAAATAAAAGTTTCTTTTCTTTTCTTTACATTAAGGAGAGAAAAAATTAACCAAGTGTATACATATTATATAAACAATTCTACATATTTTTAACATAATATGTAATTAAAACTGACATCAAAATGGGAGCAAATTTAATTTAATTAAAATATTTGAATACCTATTTGACTCAGACTTCATTTGATTTTTTGAAACTTTTGTAAAAGACAGTTTTAATAAATATTGGTTTAAAAAATGGAATTTTCTAATGGAGAAGCATATATAAAAAGCTTTCTCAAAACAGAATAAAAATGAAACAAAAGGAGTTATTGGGAACTTGATTTGACGAACCAAACATTAAAGAAGAAATGAATTTGTCATTTTAAAACGGAATAAGCACCAAAAACTTCCAATCAAACAAAGCCTCATTATCAAAATCAATTTGAACCGAACCGTCTTAAACTCATAAATGATTCGCATTGATTTTTTTTTTTTTTAATTATTGAAGATTTTGAAAGAGTTCATAGAAGGCCATTAAAAGTATTTTTTTAAAAACAAAGATAAAAATAGCAAATTGATGCAGTAATCAATCATAACAAATAAAAAAAAAAGCAAAACAACTTTATTAGAAGACGATATATAATCATTTTCAGAACAGTAATTTAGAAAATTAAGACAATTTACAGAACCACATTGAACGCTGGACTATATAGGGTTTAGGTTGGTAAGGGGGTAACGTTTTGCCGATAAAATTGTTAGATTCAGCGCCAGGAGAGGTTATTGAACGGCCTCATTCCGGAATTCCTGAGTGGCTCCAATTGTAGCTCAGACTGCAAATATTAATACAGAAAACAATGGGAAAAAATTTAACCTATGATATTCTGATCAATTTTTTTAAACATAATAAAGATAAATTCTCACTTGGAGGTCTTTCAGACTGAGAGGTGGCCCAAGCATTTAGTGAATTGGATGATAGTGGTGTGAAACTCGCTTGGGAGGTAACTTCCGCAGGATGAAGAGCGCAATAGAAGATGGAAGAATCTCAACCAACTGAGAAATAACAGGAAGAAAGGCCAAAGGGGTCATCATAATTCTACCCAACTTTCTTTTGAAAGTTATAAACTTAAAAGAGAAATTATTTTGTGTGGAGTCTGGACGGTAAAGAACCGTTCAGATGTGAGTGTACATAGTGTGTACATTGAGTATAATTTTCTACATAGTTTGATTTTTTTATATACTGTGTACACTCACATCCGGACGGTTCTTTACTGTTAGGATTCCGCACGGAACAATTTCACAACTTATAGAATAGTAGATATAATACTTACCATGTAGTACACGAAGTTTAGAATTGGATGATCGAGAACATCAATGTCAGCATCCTTGTCACATTCTGAAATAGCAACCTGAACAAGTACCAAAATTCTTTCAGGAGCTTTTATTTATTCAAAACATCTATATGCTGGTAATGTGCTTTGGAACCTTGAGAGGAGTTTTTCGGTTGCAAGATTTAGCCAACATTTTGCCAATATTTAGTTTAAATATTGCAAAATAATTTTTGAAAGCATAAAATCTACTACCTTCCAATCTCATTTTCTCTGATTTTAGATTAAGGCTTTGTTTGGAAAGGCTTTCTTACCACTTAATACAACTTTCTAGTAGAAAATTTTTATTTTTTGTATTTAAAAGTTGCTTTAAGCAGCAGTAAGAAAGTCACCTCAAACAAAGCCTAAATCCCAAATTTAATAAATCTAGGGAGAAATAAGATTCAAGAGTTTTACACTTCTCCTTATCATGTATATTTTCCTTCTTTCAACCCTAAAATTTAAAATGATTTGCAAATATTTTAATGTCATGTAATCAGATTTAACATCTATCATATTACATAATTTTCAGATATTAATGGCTCAAATATTTATTAAATCTGGATTTATGATATTCAATAAACTTGTAGGTAAATAGCCCCTGAAATAAGAACGTTGGGTACTATGTGAAGTCCTAAAAGTTCAATGGAATCCATGCGAGTAGAAATTGAACTTACCATAATGCACCTTATCAGGAAACAGGTACTGCATATCCCGGTTAAATAACCAACCTGCAAGAGAGCTTGTTGAGAATCACGTTCTTAATCAACAAAGCAGTTGCAAGATTCAATAACTTTTCATGTCAGAGTATTCGTTGTGAAATGACATTCAAACTTGATAGTAAGAAGTGATGTTAAAAGGAAACTTGCTAGCATTAGGAAATGGGACTCAAGCTGAAGAAAGATGTGATCCAAACGTAATCATGGCATTCTATGAAAAATCAAAATTGTGATATAATAATTGAATTAATCCAATTGATCATAGATTCCATAATACGTTTTTATTCTCTGCCATTCTTAGGTTCTTCAATAACAAGCACATATCGTTTCCATTATGTTAATGAAAACATTGACGAGCATGCATACCAATTTAAGCTTGGCAATGTTATTGACGAATTGAATGTTAAGTGTTGTCTGCTCCCATCGCAGCATTCAACTTAGGCTTCGTTTGGGACGGCTTTCTTCCTGCTTCTTAAAGTAGTTTTTTAGTAAAAAATTTAAATTTTTTGTATTAAAAAGCTGCTTTAAGAAGCAGTAAGCAAGACGACCCAAACGAAACCTTAGATTTAATCAAAACGTTCACTTTTAGTTGTTCATTTCATGTGACAAAGATGACTGCGGCTTTCTCTCGTTCTACCCGCTTATTGAAATCCTTCTCCCAGTCAAACACTTAACCAACCCTTAAGCCTTGCTTAAAAGACATTTATCTTTTCAGCTTTCATGTGACTCAAACTTGCAATTCAAAGAAACTCCCAGTTTGGTTTGTAGATGCATTTGCCGCTTCAAGGTGACTTCAATTAGATTGTCATCTAATGGTATCTTAAATGCCAATTTCCCGTGAAATATGATTTTGAATCTTCTCAGAGTTAGCCATGGCCATCATCAAAGCAGAACATTTTTTTTATACATAAAAATTATTATTAAATATTACTTGCAACATTCTCATATGGCTCTATTATTCCATATGAGCCCATCAAAGCAGAACATATTGAGTCTATTTGGAGTGGCTACAACTACTTGTCCAAGTGGCTGAAAATTATTGTAGTAAGAAAAGCAAATATGTTTTAAAGCTATTGTGGGGAATACATACCTTTTTACTTTCTTATAACTATCACACCTAACAAATTTAATTAAAAAAAGCTCATTCTCATCATAGACATCTCTGAAAAATAATAAGCTACAATAAAGTTTAAGGGTAGCAGTGGCCTAAAAAGCAAAACAACAAAAACGTTATCCCAAAAATATCCAATCAGTGACAGTGCATTTTACAGATCAAATGCATTGGAATGCTTGCCTTCTGAAAAGGATATGACACCTAACTAGACCAGCCCATTAATGCCATATATTGTCCCTCAGCTCAACAGCAATGAAGTGCAACTGCAGCTCACCACATGGGCTAGAAAAAGCAATAGAATCTGCATAGCACAACTTAAGAGCATTGCACTCCCTCCTTCAATTGCCCTCACCAAGATGCACACCAGCGCACCAAATGGTGTGCAGGAATGATGGACAGAGTGTAGATAATCAAGAAAGACGATTGCTAACACCAATATTATTCATGAATTGTGTATAAAAGTAAAAGGATGATAGTCAAAAGCAAGAGTTTAAAACTTCGTCTCGGTTTCAATCCATCATGTAATCTTCAATCTTGATTTTTTTTTTTATGATTTCAATGTTGTTTTGTAAACTTTTCTACCACAATAACATCAAGTCTTTATTACACTACAAGGGTCGGCTACATGAATCTTTTTTCTCCATTGTGATCAGTTAAAAGTCAAATTTTCGTTTAAATCTAATAAAGAAATATTATTTCTAATATTTTCTAATAAAGTTTTTTTAGGTCTACCTCTATCTTTCTTAATATAAGTCAAATCTAATACCACTACTTTCCTAACCGGATCATCGGAAGGCCGTCCATTTATGTGACCAAACCATCGAAAGGCCGTCATTTTTGTAAACTTTTCTGCTTTTAAAAAAATATTTTAAAAATAGCTTAAGAATTAAGCTAAAAAAATATTAATTTTAAATTAATTTAAAATGTTTAGAATAATTTATTTTTTTTTTAAATAATAAAATTAAGATAGTTAAATGTATCATTTCGAATGTCTAGTTTTAAGAATAGAAGAATATAATAAATAACTAATATTCTAAAGAATTTATAACAATGATGTTTTTAATTGCAAATTCTATTTGATCTCGTTATAAACGTATTATTATATACTAACATATATCTAATATCAATAATTAGTGATTATTTTTGTTATTACAGTTATTAGTCTCTCTCTCTCTCTCTCTCTCTCTCTCTCTCTCTCTCTCTCTCTATATATATATATATATATATATATATATATATATCTAAAGTAGATAATTGTAGCTTAGCTTAGTGGTTGAGTTGATGCTCTCGATCCCTGGTTTCACTAGTTTTCAAATAATAAAACTATAAAAAGCACACCTATTTTCGCGGTGCTGTTTCGGGATGAAGAAGTGGATTTTGATCCTATTAAATTGTTTCAGTCCGAAATGGAATGAAATCTTGGCCCGCAACTGGCGAAGAATGCTAAATATTGGCTCTTGTCATGTAAACCCCAGACAAAAAACGGGGTTTAGGATGGACACTTGAAACCAATCCAAATCAGATTTTTCAAATGGATCCCTTTCAGATGATGATAAAAACCATCGTAAAAAAGGCTGGCATCGAGATTCTGTAACCCATATATTTAAAAGCACTGTAGGAAAAACTTCCATCAAACGTTATTGTTTAAGCCATAATGTCCTCCCTTGGGAGCTGTTTGCCAAAAGTAGGATTTAACTTTAGTAGGGTTTAAATCCTATAAATCCTGGATTTAGTAAATTTATAGGATTTAGTGATTTACTAAATCCTAAGTATGTTAAATCCTGAAAACTATTTGATAAAATTTTTGTTAAATTCTATTAAATCCTGCAAAACTATTTGACAACGTAATCCAAAATTTATAGTGATTGGTTCATTTAAAATTAAATTTAATGTATTATGAATTTAATTGCGTGTTAAGTACAAATTATTTATTAATTCTAATTTTAATTACAGTCAATAAGTTAAAATAATAAATAATTTAATAAGAAGTTAGCTTATTTATTAAATAGTTTAATTACTAATTATAGTGCTACTTATTAAATTACTTATTTAGGTATTAATTTAATAAGTATTTGATATCTAATTATTTAATAATTATCTAATTAATTAAGTAATTATTTTTTAAATTAACTAATTATGTAACTATTACCCCTACTATAATTAATTACTTTTAAAAATATTATTTAATTAGTTTTAATTATTAATTATCTCATTAATTATTTAAATATTTTACTACTAATTAATTATTTAATTATTATATATAATGTTATATAATAATTATTCATATTTGAAATTATATCAATTAAACTATTTATTTTAATTTTTAATTACTAATGATTTAATTAATTTAGGGTTTGCTTTTGATCTCCATTTCTTTGTTACGATTTATTTTCCTCATTGCCATTTCTTCGTGCCTGCTTTGGCCTCGCGAGCTTCGCTTGAAGTGCTCTGTTGAATAAAAAAGCTTCATTGCCTCCGACGATGTCTGATCAAAAGCCACGATGGGAACTCGCTTGCTATGAAGGTAACAATCTTTATCCCTTCATGCATATCTTCGACCAAATCTCATAAATCCACCAAATTATAGGATTTAGTAAAACCAAGATTTATGACAAAAAGAGGGAAGTAGAGGATTTATTTCACCATGAGATTTATATTAGACCAGTCCAAGAGGGACCAACCTTTGTATACACCAGGCGGAAGTATGGTTCCGCCCAGGGTATTGTCCACCCCCTTGAGGTGGGGTCCACACGCTAATGAAGAGAGAGGAGGGGACGGGTGAGAGTGAAATTTGAATTGTGGGGGTTGTTTTGGTATTTTACTTTGAATTGTATGCTTTTAACAGTTGTTTTCACCCTAAGGTTAGGATTTATGCTTGATTTTGGTTGAAATAGTTTGTACTTAGGGAATTTTGGGCTCTGGCCGCCGTCCAGGGTTTGGGAGAGTCGGATCTTCCTCTCCAATTGAAGATCCTTCTATCTTGTTGCTTTTTTCCGTAATTCTTGCAATAAAAATGATTTGAGGGGTGTTCTTCCAATTTTCGCTAGTGGTTCGTTGTTTTGGGTTGAAAGCTATCCTATTTTCTATCAAGTTGGTATCAGACATATGGCGGCGAAGAAGATGGAGGTGTTGGAAGGTGAGATAGAACAACTCAAGGTCGGCATGGAGGAGAGATTTTTCGTAATGGAGGGAAAATTCACATCCGTGGAAGAAAGATTCACATCCATAGAGAATCACTATTGAAACAAGGAAGACATAGAATTTGATTGAAATGCAATCGAAGACTTTGTCGGTTATTCCTACAGCTGATTGAAAGGGGAAGACAGTTCAGGAAGATGTTGATGAAGCAGAGAATGTTTTCCCTCAAGGACCACCTAGGGGGATTTCGATGGGAGGTGCATTGGTGTATCCCGAAAAGAGGGAAACAAGAATAGGGAAATCTGAACCCTTTTAGAGACCACCTAGGCAGGAAGGAAGGGGGATCGGAGGAAGCAATGGTTGGACTGAATCTGGGGTCCAAATCCGCCAAGGGAAGAAGGGAGAGAATCGCACCACCATTACACAGGAGGAACCAACGGTGGGAGAAATCATTGGGGTATGGATGCAAGATCGAGGAAGTTAAGATGTCGATCTTTAAAGGGGAAGATGCTCAGGGATGGGTGTACCGAGTGGAGTGTTACTTTGCTATCAATGGGCTGACGGAAGGAGAAAAACTTATGGCGGAGGGTTCCAATAAAGGGAGGCCAGACATCCGATCTACTCATGCGGATAATTTAAGAAGTGTTGGTTGGAACGTTTCCAAGCCATTCATGAAGGAGACTTCCATGAGCAGTTTTATGCCCTAATTCTGGAGGGGGCAGTAATGGAGTACCGGGATAAGTTTGAGTTGCTTTCAGGAGACAGAGGAATCTCTAAGGAAAAATTGGAAGGGATTTTCATGGACTTAGGGAGGACATACGAGCAGTGCTCAAGGTGTTTAGACCAAAAGGATTGAGAGAGAAGATAGAGCTAGCTAACAGGGTGGAGGAAAAATATCGAAGGAAGAAGACCAACAGAAGCAACATCATAGGAGGGGCTTACAGGAGCACCTCTACGACCTTAGCACCTATAACCCAGACATTGTCCTTTCAGAGAGAAGCTCAGAAAAAGAAGAGCAATGAAGTTCACCCGGGAGGCAACTTCAAGTGACTTACAAAAGCAAATGTATAGGATAAGCGGACAAAAAGGTTATGTTTTAGATGTGATGAAAGGTATACGCTGGGACACATGTGTAAGAACCGAACTCTTCAGATTCTTACTATCTGTGATGACAAGGAAGCTGAGGAGGGAGGTGAGAGTTGGGAGGTGGGAGGGAGGCATCAATAGAGGAGAAAAAGTTGCATTTAAATATGGTAGAGGTCTCCTTGAAATAAGTGGTGGGGTCACTCCGAATCACATTATGAAGGTGAGAGGAGAAATAATAGACAGGGAGGTAGTGGTGTTGATAGACAGTGGGGCTTCCCACAGCTTCATCTCTAATCAGGTCGCAGACCAATTGGGGGTGAAACTGGTGGAAGCAGGGTGTCATGGGATGATGATGGAGACTGGAAGATGGAGATAGATAGAGTAGTGTGTAGGAGAGTGGTCCTGACTATACAGGAAGTCCAGGTGAGGGAGGATTTTCTCCCATTGGAGCTAGGGAGCACATATGTCATCCTAAGAATGAGATGGTTGCAAACCTTAGGGGATACCAAAGTAAATTGGGGAACGCTGACAATGGAGCTAATGATGGAAGGGAGAAGGGTGGTGATTAGGGGAGATGCAGGGAGCACATATGCCATTACCAACGCCCCTGCTACCTTCTAGTCTCTCATGAACAGGGTGTTTTGACCATACCTTAAGAAGTGTGTTCTGGTTTTCTTCAATGTATCCTAACGTACAGCAAGTCTAAGGAGGAGCATTTGAAGTATTTGAGGGTGGTCTTAGGGGTGTTACAGGAGCATCAAATGAGGGCTAACCTAAATAAATGTTGTTTTCCACATACTAGTGTAGAGTACTTGGGGTACATATTATCTTAGGAGGGGGTGGCCATTGATTAGACCAAGATTGAGGCCATGTTGAAATGGTCGCTGCCTTGGACTCTAAGGGAGCTGAGAGGATTCCTAGGGTTGACTGAGTACTATAGGAGAGTCGTGAGGGGGATGCAACACCATAGCTTGGCCACTAACCAAACAGCTGAAGAAGGATAGCTTCTTGTGGGGAGAGGCAATGACCCAGACCTTTGAGAGGTTGAAGACAACCATGACCACGGTACCCGTCCTGGCCCTACCTGATTTCAGCCAGATGTTTGTGGTCGAGACTGATGCATTAGGATGTGGATTGAGGGCAGTGCTCATGCAGAACCACCAGCTTATATCTTACTACAGCCATGTGTTGATAACCAAAATCACACTGAAATTGGTCTATGAAAGGGAGTTGATGGTCATTGTGTTAGTTATTCAATAATGTAGTTATTCAAAAATGGCGACCTTGCTTTTTGGGCCGACACTTCATCGTTAGGGCAAATCAGAGGAGCTTGAAGTACCCGTTAGAGCAGAGAATGGTGACCGAGAAGCATCAGAGGTGGCTATCAAAATTGTTGGGCTATGATTTTGAGATCCAATATAGGCTAGGGTTGGAGAACAAGGGCCACAAGAAGGATGATGCCTTATCTATATGAGAGGGGAGCTCCAGGAGTTAGCCATTTCGATATTATTGATGTTGGATTATGGGGCTATTAAGGAGAAGAGTGTGTAGGGCGGGAATATGACGACCCAAGATCCGTGTAGTGAAAGGATTCATCTGATCGATCATTCATTTTCTTTTTCTTTTCTTCATTTATTATTAGTTAGCCATTTCGATATTATTGATGTTGGATTATGGGGCTATTAAGGAGAAGAGTGTGTAGGGCGGGAAGCTGAGAAGGATCAGAGCGGATCTACTGAAGGATGAGAATAGCCACCCTGGCTATTCCGTATGTGGGGAGAGACTGTTGCACCAGGGGAGGTTTGTGCTGCCCCAAACCTCGATCCATACCTCACACTTGCTACAGGAGTTCCACGGGAGCCTTTTTTAGGGGTCACTCTAGTGTGCAGAAGACATACAAGAGATTGGCTGCAGAGTTATATTGGTAAGAGATGCACAAGGATGTAGAGGAGATGATGTCCAACTGTGAGGTATGCTCGAGGAACAATTACTTGGCCATGGCTCTGAGGGAACTACTACAACCCATGGCTTTTCCAAGCAGAGTGTGGGAGGAGGTCTCCATAGATTTCATAGACGGGCTACCCCAATCTAAGGGATTTACGATTATTTTGGTAGTGGTAGTCAGATTGAGCAAATGTACTCATTTCATTCCCTTACGACACCCTTACACGATAGTGACAGTGGCGTCGGTGTCCATTAGAGAGGTGGTCAGATTGCATGGGATACCATAGTCTATAGTGTCCGATCGAGACAAGGTGTTTCCCAATCACTTTTGGAGGGAACTACTTAGGCTGCAGAGGACCGCGCTGAAGAGGAGCACCATTTATCACACTCAAACAGACGGGCAGACAAAGGTGGAAAACATAAGCCTGAAGACATACCACAGTGCTTTGCTTCAGAGACACCTCGGCTATGGGCCAAGTGGCTAGCGTTGGTAGAGTACGTACAACGCTTTGTATCATTCGGCTTCCCAATAACTCCTTTCAAAGTTTTGTAAGAAAGAGATCTGTCTCATTTGGTGCACTTTGGTTAAAGTAGCACACCAGTATTTTTAATAGAGCAGTACTTGGAGGATAGGGATAGGGTGCTAGAGGAATTTGACACTTGTCGACATCCCAACATATCATGAGAAGGTAGGCAGATGGGTGCATGAAGGACATTCAGTTTGAGATAGGGGTTAGGGTGTATTTGAAGCTTCATCCCTGCAGACAAAAGATGGTGGCTAGTAGGAGGAATAAGAAGCTGACCCTGAGATACTTTGACCCTTATGAGATATTGTAGAGGATTGGAATAGTAGCGAATCGATTGAGGTTACCACCGACCGATACCTACACCCGGTATTTCATGTGTCACAGTTGAGGAGAGCTATAGGGAATCATGCATCCAGTACGGAGTTATCGGTGATATTTACGGAGGTTTTGGAGGTGGTTTTGGAACCACTAGAGTTGGAAGGAGAACAATAGAGAGAGAGGAAGTAAGGAAGTGTTAATAAATTGGAAGAACCTAGCCGAGTACGACGCCACGTGGGAGCCGCATTGAGGATGAAATATTAATTTCCGTCCTTCCACCTTGAGGATAAATTGGTTCGTTGGGAGGGGGGGTATTGTTAGACCGGTCCAAAAGAGTCAAGTCTTTGTATACACCAGGTGAAAGCCTGGTTCCGCCCAAGGCATTTTCCGCCCCCCTTGAGGTGCAGTCCACACGCTAATGAAGAGAGAGGAGGGGGCGGGTGAGAGAGAAATTTGAATTTTGGGGGTTGTTTTGGTATTTTACTCTGAATTGTTTGCATTTAATAGTTGTTTTCACCCTAGGGTAAGGATTTATGCTTGATTTTGGCTAAAATTAGTTTGTGCTTAGGAAATTTTGGGCTCTATACGCCGGCTAGGGATTGAGAGAGTCAAATCTTCCTCTCCAATTGAAGAACCTTGTATCTTGTTGCTTTTCTTCATAATTCTTGCAAAAAAAATTATTCTAGGTATGTTCTTCCAATTTTCGCTTGTGGTTTGTTGTTTTGGGTTGAAAGCTCTCCTATTAAATATTATCGGGTGCTCAAATTCCATTTGGTAGGATTTAGCATAAATCCTGATCAAATCCTGCATAAATCCGGTTAAATTTGGTCCCAAACAGCCCTTTGGATTAAAAACAAAGCAGCATGTAAGTTAAAAAAAGTCATATCCCTCCAATAGATAATTAACAAAAAGCTAGAAAAACTGGGGGTTGGTAATTAAGAAAAATGACGTATACGGAAAAAAAGTCACTCAATCCATAGAATATAGGAGAAAACCAAGTAATGAAAATATGATCACCTCATTCAGCTTTTTGCTTCGGCCTTTGGATTCAATAGGAAAACGCCACAGCATAAGGAACAATCTTCAAAAGCAAAGTCTAAATGAGGAAAAGGACATAAGAGCACAATACGGTAATATTTAATCCGGATGTATAAACTTACCTTCCACCATATATTAGGAAGCCCAGAGCAGCAAAGAACGAGAGAACTAACAAAACAAACAGCCAGCATTACATCATATGCATCCCAACTAGTGCTAAGAAATTGGAAGTTCTTTGCTCGTTCTAATAAAGAAAGGGCTAAGCATGTTGTCTTAAGAATGCTCTTAAATGTAATTAGAGAGAGAAAAAATGCTGGAAATGGAGAATTGCTAGATCAGTCAGGTGGCTGTCATTAAGCCAATAAAAGCCTATCTTCTTATGCTGTGAAGTTAAAAGCGAAAAATATTCTTTTCTTTTTCCGTAAAAGAATATACAGATATATGAGGAATTGCGTAAGAATATCCTGATTTACGTCAGGAAAGGCTTAATAGCCCTTTGGATTTATGCTGAAATTAATGGTAATTATAATATTCAAGGGATACACGAATCTTAACATAAATTCAATAACTAGTAAATTGCGTCAAGCTATCCTTATGCAATTTTTTCCCACCACTCTTGCATTTGCATAAGACTGGACTGCATGTATTTAAAATGTTATGTGGAGTTTTAACTGGTACTCCTTTTAGACCAGGATGATAAATCCAGGTCAGGGATGTTTAGATCCCTAGTTGGAGTTAAGTTATAAGTCTCATCATTGTCTTGTATTAAGTAGGTCGAGGGCATTAATACTGAAGGTACAGTACGTTACTAAGGGCATAGTATGTCCCTTATAGATCAGGCTGGCAGTATGAGTATATCGCTACATGATTTATCGTTGGGTGAGCTCTTTATTCTTGGGAGGCTATAAATCTCACTTATCCACGTCACACTTATGACATCTCTTCTATCTTTCTCTCTTGATGCTTTATATGTGATGTCTCCTTTCTTAATTTTTTCCCCTCATACTGACCGGATGATTGCATGATCCTTGAGCGTGTTGAATATGATGTTGAGACTATCTCCTTTAGATTAGAAAAACTTAAGAATCCCACTAAGTACCAAACCAAGAAGAGAATGAAATAACATCACTAATCGAGAATATTCTTAGGTCAAAACCTAAAATGAAATTAACTATAGGGGCTTGCAACCGTTGGAAACGAACACCCATATCAAATAAACCTCACTCAAGCTGATATATCTAATGGGAGAAATTTCGTGACTATTTAATTATATATATATCATTATCCATCGAGATGTGTATCCAAAAGACACTATTTTTCATGGATAATCATATGTATAATTCTATTTGCTCTTCCATTGGCATGCTTACATTGAGTGTAAAGGTCTTTGACCGTTTGTCCTACAGAATATTGCAATCATATCCATTGCAGTCTAATCCTTGCTAGCAGTTTCACTTTCGAAGACCCACAATATACTCTTCCTTTTCCCATGCCTCACATGAAGTGAGCATTAGGATCTCTCAATAGTTCCCTTTCCCATCTCCCGTCGTATTCAACCTGCCTGTTCTCCTCTTTCACATTCCCTCCAACCTCCATATCCCCTATTCATACCCCTCCTCAATAAAGGCTCAAGGGTTTGTGTGTGTCGACGACATTCAATTGGGTCGATCAAGCACGATCGAGTCTAGTCGGGCTCGATCGGGGTCGGGTTGATACGAAAATATTCGTCAACACTCTTCTCCTCCAATTTTCACCTCTTTGTCTTCCCTCGGCATATCACTTTCATGATTCCCCTTGCTTCCGACGGAGCCACCTTATCTCGATTCTTTAACATATGTTTCATTATATCATCGAGATTTTTAAACCTTCCTTCTATTGCTAAAAAATGCTCATCCACTGCTGAAAAATGTTCATCTATTGCTCCCAAATTGGATTGCATATGTCCAATTTCCTCCAGCTTCTCTTCCAACGCCTCAACTCTTCTTCTTGCTATTTGTTCCAAGAAATTGCTCTAATATCATTTTGTTAGGACTTGAGCACCAAAATCAACAAACAAATAGTAAAATTCAACAGACCAACATATCATATTGATAATAGAGAAAACACGAACAAAAAAGATATAATGGCCCTCTTTCGAAAGAATAAACTTCTCTCCCAAACTCTAGACGTCGCTAGATTCCCTTACAAAAATAGTGCACAATAAGAATACTCACAAAATCTGCATGAAGAAAAGAAAAATACAACCAAAAGACTTTAAATATAACTCTCCATATTTTATTCCCAAAACATGAATTTACTCTTTCATGCATTTCCCCGCATTCTCCTTTGATAAGTGATCTCACTCATTTAATTATCCTCCCTTTCCAACTCCCTTTTCAACCTGACAGCCGCCCACTCACGTAATCCCACGTCCTTGACCGTCTGGCCTTCCCACCCCTGTTCTAAGCCACCCGCTTGTTGGGTTGTGACGGCCCTATTTTGGACCAACTGTAGTGAATGGACCAGCTCAACCGGTCCATCAATTTGTTTTGGTCCCTTTGCCATTATTTACCACATAAAAGTCCATATTCGATGATCCAAATTGATCCCTCCTTTAACTTGGAAATGATAGGATGATCTCATCTTTAGGATGATCTGTTTGTGCCACTTAGGTGATCAAAATGGGCTATGTTTCAGATGCGATGAAAAATTTACACTAGCATAGATGTAAAAATCGTATATTGCAGGTTCTCATTATGTGTGATGAGGAGGAGGTTGATGATGCATAGGCAGCAAGGGAGGAGGTAGAGGAAGAGGAGCCCTTACACTTCGAGTTGGCTGAAATTTCATTGAACTATGTAGTGGGATTCACCATGAATCACACTATGAAGGTGAGGGGATAGATAGAATGAGAGGCAATGGCAATCCTGATGGATAGTGGGCTCACAATTTCATATCGAACAAGGTGGTGGACAAAATAGGGTTAAAACTAGTGGACACGGGATGTTTTAGAGTGGTGACGAGCACAAGAAAGGTGGAGAAGAGTAGAGGGATCTATCAAGGATTGGTGGTAGAGTTGCGGGGGATTAACATCAAGAAAGATTTTCTTTTATTGGAGTTGGAAAATAGTGATTTGATTTTGGGAATAAAGTGGCCACAAACCTTGGGGAAGACTAAGGTAAACTGGAAGGCATTAGCTATAAAGACCCAGGTGGAGGGTAGAAAAGTGGTACTTATGGGAGACCCCAGTTTATCCAAAGCAATGGTTTCTTTAAAAACCATAGTTTGTACCATACAAGGGGAAGGAGGGGGGTTCTTGGTGGAGCTCTAGAATTCAGAGAGAGGAGAGACAGAGGAGATAGAGGACATTCCAGACATTGTCCAGCCACTTCTTTAGTAGTTCAGGGAGGTATTCCAGCTTCTCCAAGGATTGCCACCCCCATGGGAGCAGAGAACTCTATTGTTCTAAAGGAAGTAGTCTCTCCCATTAGTGTCCGGTCATACCGCTACACTCAGATTCAAAAGGATGAGATTGAGAGACTAAATTCGGGAGATGCTTAAAGCTAAAATCATCAAGCCCAGTTTGAACCATTTCTCTAGTCCTGTATTGTTGGTGAATAATGGAAGTTGGAGTTTCCCTGAACAAGGAAACTGTACCAGACAAGTTTCTCATACTAGTCATTGATGAGTTATTAGATGAGCTGCATGGATCTAGGATGTTCTCCAAGATTGAATTGAAATTCGTATACCACCAAATCAGAATGCACGAGATACCCATAAAACAACTTTTAGGGCGCACAAGGGATACTATGAATTTTTTGTGATGCCTTTTGGCCTCACTAAAGCACCGGCCACTTTCCAATCTCTGATGAATAGGGTATTCCATCCCTACTTGTGAAGGTTTGTGCTAGTATTTTTTGACGATATATTGGTATATAGCAGGTCTAAGAGGGAGCACTTGGAGCATTTAACACTTTGTTTTTCAATTGGAAGAAGTGTTCTTTCGCCCAGCCCAGAGTGGAGTATTTTGGGCATGTGGTATCTCAAGAGGAAGTGAAAGATGACCAGAGTAAGATTGAGGCCAAGCTCATATGGCCCATACGCAAGACTTTAAGGAGCTAAGAGGATTCTTGGGAGACAGGCTACTATCAAAAAAATTGTGAAATGATACAATTTTATAGCAGGGCCATTGACAGAATATCTAAGAAAGGACAACTTCAATTTGGGAGAGTCAGCCACCTAGGCTTTTGAGGAGTTTAAGAAGGTTATAACCAGTGTGCCAGTATTAGCTCTCCCAGATTTCAGCCAGTCTTTTGTAGTTGAGACAGATGCCTCGGGTTTTGGGTTGGGAGCGATATTCATGCAAAACCATAGACCAATGGCCTAGTTCAGTCATGTGTTGACGGCTAAAGCAAGACTCAAGTCAGTCTATGAGTGGGAGCTGATGGCGATTGTGTTGGCCATTTAAAAATTGTGGCCTTATTTATTGGAAACATTTCATCGTCAGACTAGCCAGAGGAGTTTGAAGTTTTTGTTGGAGCAGAAAATAGTTACTGAGGAGCATCAAAGGTGGTTTTCCAAGTTATTGGGCTATGACTTTGAGATTGAATATCGATCTGGGGTTGAAAACAAAGCAACTTATGGTTTATCCAGGTGCAACGGGGAGCACTAGATAATGGCATTGTCTGTGACATTAGTGGTTTATTGGGAAGCATTGAGGAGAGAGAGCGAACAAGAGGTAAGATTGAGGAAAATTAGGGAGAAGCTGGTGGAAAATAAGGACAGTCATCCGGGATACTCAGTGGTGGGACAAAATTTGCTTCATTATGGGCAGTTTGTGCTTCCAAAACCTATTATTACATTCCCTGATTGCTTTAAGAGTTTCATGGATGGCCATTGGGGGACATTCGAGGGCCAAAAAGACATCACCGGCTTTCTGCAGAGCTGTATTGGGAGGGTATACAGAAAGATGTCAAGAAGATGGTGGCTAGCTGTGATATATGTCAGAGGCACAAGTATTTAGCAATGTCTCCAGGAGGGCTCCTTCAGCCGTTAGCTATGCTATAAAAGGTGTGGGAGGAGATGATCATGAACTTCATTGAAGGGTTTCCAAAGTCAGAAGGATATACTACGATACTAGTGCTAGTAGATCGATTGAGTAAGTATGTCCATTTCCTTCCCCTTTGCCACCCCTATACAACAATATCAGTAGTGATAGTTTTCATAAGGGAGGTGATGAGACTACATAGGATATCGGAATCGATTTTATCGGATTAAGACAAGATCTTTCATAGTCAGTTCTGAAAGGAATTGTTCAAGATGTAAGGGATCGTTCTGAAAAGGAGAATTGCTTATCATTCTCAAATGGACTGACAAACATATAGAGGTGGTCAATCGTAGCGTGGAGATTTATCTTCGGTGTTTAACATCATATATACCAAAGTTGTGGGTTGGCATGGGTAGAGTATTGATATAACAATTCATACCATTTGGCAGCTCAGACAAAATCGTTCAAAGTGTTATACGGAAGATCCGCCTCACTTGACATATTATGGATAATGTAGCACACAGGTGGCATTAGTAGAGCAGTATTGGAGGATAGAGACATGATCTTCGTGGAGTTTAAGGGGCATTTGTTGAGAGCTCAACAAATTATGAAGAGACAAATAGATGCACAAAGGATAGACATTCAATTTGAGGTGGGGGCAGGGTTTACTTGAAGCTTCGACCCTACATATAGAGAACCTTGGCACGGAAAAGGAATGATAAGTTATCACCCCATTATGTTAATTGTTATGAGATAGTGAAGTGCATTGGTGTTGTGGTATATCACCTACAGTTATCATCATCGTCAACCATCCACCTAGTGTCTCGGTTGCGACATGTGATAGGAGAGCACATGCTATTCTCTTCACCTCCCCCAACTTTGATGGACAACATGGAGGTGTTGTTAAAACCATTGGAGGTCAAAGGAGTATAGATGGACCGACTAAGCAAGCCCATTCACTACAACCGGCCCGAAATAGGGTTGGCTCAACTCAGCAGGCGAGTGGCTCAAGGAAGGCTAGGCGGTCAAGGATGTGGACCCACTTGAGAGGGGGGACTGGCAGGTTGAAAAGGGGGGTTGGAAAGGGAGGATAATTAAATGAGTGGATCATTTATCAAAGGAGAATGTTGGGGGAAAACATGAAGGAGTAAATTCAGGTTTTAGGGGAAAATAGGGAGAATTATATTAGGCCTTTTGGTTGTATTTTTCTTTTCTTCATGTGGATTTTGTGAGTGTTCTTTTAGTCCACTATTTTTGTAAGGGTTCTAGTGGCATCTAGAGTTTGGGAGAGAAAATCCTCCTCTCGAAAGAAAACCACTATATCTTGTTTGTTCGTGTTTCCTTTCTTATCAAGAAAATATGTTGGTTTGCTGAACTTTACTATTTGTTCGTTGATTTTAATGCTCAAGTCCTAACACAACTTTATAAATATTTTTCTACACATTCAAGGCAAATTTTCAGCTAACAGAGTTCTTGAATCATAAAGAATTTCAAAACTTCAACCATCGTTTCAAATAACAACCTAATGTCTTTGCTCTTTTGCTCTTTCAAACTTCTCCTTTAACTTCCTATTCACTTTGTCTCAAATCCCAATAGATTGCCTCCATATCCCAATCTAACATCTATCACCACTTTTGTCAGAAGTAAATTGTTAACTAACACCCAATGAACATCTTTTGTCACTTGACATCTAAAGTCATCAAATTTATGTTTGATGCCCTCAATCAACCGACATCCATTACTTGTCATCAAATGATCTCCAATGCCTATCTTTGCAAAACTTTCAACACTCATCGTCGATTAAAGCATGTCGCATGTCGCCTATCATACATCTTCATACTCCCACCATCATTGCTATAAGGGACGTATCCCACAATACTACATATTTGAATCAATCTTCCTCGATTATAGAGGGAAGGCATTTGTAATTCTCAACTTAAACTTGCAGAAGCATTTTAGCTAACCTAGATCCTATAATTTTCCCCCTTTCTAGATTTCCACATAAAAATTTATGTTTATCTTGTGCATTGCTTGTGACTATTCTATTTGTGTGTGGGATGATCTTCATACAACATTGAAACGAAAAAACTATCTATCATCATGAATATTATGGCACATATCAAAAGCAACATGTTGCTAGAAGATTAATGAAAAGCATGGAAAAAGATAGAATATTCATAGAAATTTTATTTTTCTTTCTTTTTAGAAGAGATGGCATGATAATTTACATCTTGTGGGTTAAGAATAAAGTGAGTGTCGAGATATGTTAGAAATTACAAAAAGTCATGTACTATTGAAAATTAACTAAGATGCATGTTATAAAGTGACCAAAGAGCTCTCATTTGCAAGATGGTTATATCAAAAATCAATAATAAGACCATATTCATTGAATTAATTTTATATTATTTTAAATGATATTCAATGTGAGATATCTTGGCCTAATAGGTGAGACCACTATTAAAAAGGTGAAAATTTTGAACAACACCAATAATAAAAATAATAATGGGCTTAGAATTAGTAAAATAATGACGGAGAATATGAAGAAAGTTGGCACTTTTAATGGGTCTGAAGTTAATAATGATTAACCAATATTGTTGAAGAATAATGTGATATATACCTGTGCTAAGTTAAAGTATCTTCAATCTATTTTATAAAAATTAGCAATGTAAAAAGAAGATATAACTCATAGAACTATGGTTGGATGGCTAAAACAAAATGCCTTAAACGTATATTACATGAAAAGAGAATATCATAAAAACTTCCAAAAAAAAATTAAGAGTTTGTTTGGTTGGCTGAAAAAAGAATGTAGAGTAAAAGGAATGTACTGCAAAAGAAATACTTTGGAGTTGTTTGGATAAATTGTAAAGTAAATGCAAGTGATTTTTTTTTTTTTGTTTACTTAGAAGAAATGAACGTAGAGTAAAGTCCTAAATGGCAGTGGTGGACAGCAACGGTGGCGTCGGGGGAGGTGGGCGGCTGTAGTGGCCGGCGGAAGCTGGCGGTCGGGGGCGGCGGCTGGTGGTCGTGGTCGACAGTGGTGCTCAAGCAAGGAGCAAGCTGTGTAAAGCGTTCTCGCCCATAATTGGGGGAGAATGCTTTATCTAAAAAATGAACTAAAATGAAATATCGTACATTTACAATACTTTACTTTGAATTTGCTTGTCACCCAGTCAAACACTAAAAAGTAAAAACGCAAAGCGAAGTAAATGCTTTGCATTCACTTTTTCTCCAACCAAACAACCCCTAAAGCAAAATGACCCACAATGTTATCGAACATGAGAAAAACAACCATTATACACAAGAGGATAGAAAATGCCCTAATAAGATAAGAATATTAACTTAACATCACCAAAAGTGCAACGATACTTATGCAAGCTAAAATTAACAACTCTTGCCGATTCAATTATAAGGAATGAAAAATGAATTTTCAAAAGAAAAACTCAAATAATTGAGGAAAGGTAATGATAATGATGAAGGTACAGTTTTCACCAGTGAACAAAATCATGTAAAGCACCTGATAAGAAGAGCTTAGCCATATCACCAGCAATAGACCTTGGACTAGCTTTTATATATACCCAAATCCAAATCTGCAGTAGCAAGTTTAAAAATAAATTAAGCTTACTAAAGCATATTGTTTCAAATATGAAATATTTTCTCACCTGTATCACATACACGATAGTATTAATTATTATATAGGCAGGTCTAAGCTTATCAGCTGGTTGACTTCGAGCCTGAAATGAATTCAAAAAGAACAAAGTACAAGGGTGACAAGTTTACCATGATTTTCAACGAGTAAACATCCATATAATTGCATATACCTGATGATATATTTCTGCCCAAAACAGCACAAGTAGAGTGTATGTTGAAAAGAAGAGTAGACTGGGAAGATCAAAAAGTGCTATCTCAAGAACCTGAAATAATGAAATAATAAGATGAAGGTTATATAAGGGAAAGCAAAGGAAGGGCTAAGGCCTTGGCGACCTTACTTAAATAATTTATATCTTATACCTAAGGCATAAGGATAAATTTTGTTCAAGGAACTGATATAGGTTTTTTTTTTTCCGAACACTCCAGACCATTCTCACAAACAAGGGAAGTCCTGCTCTTGTGAGGGCTAATTATTGGTCCTACCATATATTTCAAGATCAATCTTCTTTAACTCTTCTTATGATACTCAGCCTCTTCTCTCATAGCATACTTTCCCAACCATTTCACCAAAAGTTGATATTCAGTGCTATGTCATTGTTACATCTAGAGGAACAGCTAAATTTTCAAATACATCAGAATCGCCATTTGGCATGAAATCACTTATGACTGCAGCATTATTTTACCCAGAAAATATACTCCTAGTGGATGCATATCAGAAAGATCAAAAATGAAAATCATTTATACGGTTATACCTGAAGGAAATTTAATCGAGCAATCACTTGAATTGATTGTCTACATAGATTTTGCATGCCCCAAACACCTGCAACCTTAAATTATGCTGTTTCCGAAATATATCTACCACGTAGAAAGTGCAAAAATAACACGTTATTTCTCCTTCGACGTTGAGTTTCCATAACAGCGTTACTTTCTTATTTAGCTTTTAACGCAGCCCTCGCTTCCTTGTGTCAACTTTACAGTATCATCAAAACCTTTTGCATCATTACTGAAGTGATTATTCTCCAGTAAGTGCGCCATTTGAGTCATAAGACCATATAAAGCTTCAAATGAAGATGTCTTAATAATTCTCTCACATAATAACTACATACAAATTCAGATTGTGGAATCACGATTCTCAACTCAGATGATGTTTCCCAGCAAGGCATCAAAACAATTTTCTAGGACCCCTACCAACCTCTTTCATTTGCCATATGTTTGTGGCCTTACATGCGCATAAGTACTTCAACCGCAGAATTCTCCAAGAATATCTCATGCATAAAACATTTAAAACTAAAAGGCTGGGAACAACATGCAGCAGAAGTATTCATTCAATAAATAACTTAAAAACAAGAAAAACATCAAAATTTTAGAACATCAAGCAAAGTAATGTTGTAAAAAAGCAAGAACAAGAGGAAAGATAGCATCATGCCCCTTTGTTGAATTTGGAAGTTCCAAGATAAATTTTTTTCTTAAATGTATCGTTGAGACCTCAAAAGGTTTATCCTCTTTCACTAGATTTTTCAGAATGATATATCTACTTTCTCATTTGGTAATGGTTTCAGGTCCTTCTCTTTTCAAAAAACAGATAATAATATTTTTTTGTGCAGGAAACAAGATAAAAAGTGTCATACCACATGCATTTTCTCAATGTCCTCATGATCATAGGGAAGACATCTCTATTTAGCAATTTCCCCATACATATAAGAGTCGTAGTGACTTTTTTCTAGCCAAGGATCACATGCCAGCAACAGCAATAGCTCATTAATTAAAAAATATGTTCAAGAAGTAGACAAGATTAATATTAGATTCAAAACACTAGCAATTAATATTAAGCTCAACAGAAAAAATTTGTACCATCCTAGAGATCAGATTATCTAAATGAAAGATTAAAGCATATATGAAAAAGAAGATATCCCTTCACTTCTCCAAATAATGAATGACTATAGCAAGATGACTTCTCGATATATCCTAAAACTTCTTTCCAAGTCATCATATCCACCAGATGATAGCCTTAGCTCCAACTCCTCTTTCCTCTTCCCATTTCCCTCCACCACCATCATACATAAACCCCCAATTGAAGATTAGCCTCAAGACATCATTAAATAGGCATCACCAGATGATAGCCTTAGCACCATCTCTTCTTTCATCCTCCCATTTCCTGCCACCGCCATCATACATAAAGCCCCAAAGATTAGCCTCAAGATGGCCTCTGCTTCACGTTCACTTCATCCCCTAATTAAATCCTCGAGATATCTCTTCACACAATGCTTTTGACCAAACTAAAACAGAATTTTCCATACAATTTGGCCAGCAAGTTTTGGCTCCAGCAAACTTTCAATTAGTTCATCATATCAACTACAGACAATTTATCAACATTGCCAGCAAAGTGAATCACTCAAACCAAACCAAACGTTCCAGAGAGCAAGACATGAAACAAAGCATCACAAATAAGCAACACCCAAATAACAGATTATTTACTTTATCAGCATATACAAGAAGGATTTATAAATTTACAATCAGAGAGAACAAACTTCACCTTCTTATAGTTTTAAGAGATGCATGGCATAGCACCAATATGCAATCGAATTTTAAAAACATGTAGTTGTACAGGAGTATAGAATAGATCTAATGATGAGAAGGAGAAGCGTCTAATCATACTTACCATAACATATTTCACCTGCGGGCTTCAATGTTAACATAAAAATAATTCTTAGCGATGAAGAAACTTACCTTAGGTTTGAGAACAAAAACATTCGGGTAAAACCCAAAGAGAAGAGCACGCACTGTCAATAAAAATAAGGCTTAGTAATTAGAAAAAAGTGTGAAGCATGAACACTGTGAGAAACTAAGGATTCATGACTTATCATACATCCATTGACAAAAAAATTCATCAAGTGGAAAAGTTTTTGAGTTGTCCAACCATATTCTGGAACTCTGAACTGTATGCGGATAATTTGCACCTGATAGATGGGTTTCAGCACGCGTCAGAGAGCAAACCTCCCATAATTTAAGAAAATATTATGGTTAAATGAACTTGAGAGAGATTAAATCAGTATCCATATATTAAACCAAGATCCAAACACTACTATAAATGGTTGAATCAAGTTTGAGCTTGAGGTCAAATAGGGTTTTTGGCAAATGAATTCAAGTTCAAGAAAGCTCATGCTCAATTGAACTTGACTGATTTACATCCCTATTAACAATGCAACTAAAATTGAATCTTCATACAACTGAACTTGAGAATAAAAAAATAGCATTATAATCAACATTGACTGGTCTAAAACACAAGTATTTTGTATTTCCACGCCAATATTTTTTTAATTATATGATGTGTGATTAAACTTAATACTCTCATATGTCTTAACCATCTCTCCATCACATAAGAGATATTGATGCAACCTAGGATTCCTAAGGCTAGTAGGAGAACACTAGATATGCAAATAAATATACGTCTTCCTTTTTCATAGACATCACATAGACATTACAAACTTAAAATAAAGACACACTACAACTTAAATATATATTTTTTAGAAGAAAGATACAATTGGAAGGGTTACCATGGCGAGAAGAAATAGATAGAAGAACGAGACGAGGTATAATAGAGGAGGTAGAAGAATACTAGTTCGCAAGTTAAGAAAACTCTCAGGTTTTTACTCCAAAAATTATCACATAACTCATATTTAAAATAGCCACAAATAACCCCTATAAATAGGGAAAAAGGGACTCAAAAGACACCCAAAACAGCCGCCCAAAACAGGGGAAAAGGAGCCCAAAAGGCACCCAAGCAATCGCCCAAAGAAGCCCACCCGAAGAGCCAAAGAATCGGGAAAGCCAAGCGACAGCAACAGGAACCGAACAGCCAAGGCCAGGGGAATTGGGAAAGTCAGGGAGCAGCAGCAAGAACCGAATAGCCAAGGCCAGGGAACCGGGACAACCACAGAAACCGAACAGCCACCAGGGGGTGGACTTGGTTACATCAATTCTCCCCTGGGAGAGTGTAATATCAGATCTGCTCCAGGATCGTCCGGGCCGATCTGGATTGTCCCGGGACGATTAGGGCAGTTTTTGTTCCAGTTTCTGTCCAGAAGTTACAGGAATGATTTCCTGTAGGGATCGTCCGGGCCGATCTGGGATCGTCCCGGGACGATCAGTGTATGGCAAAAGTCAGAGAGCAAATCGTCCTGGAAATTAATTATCGTCCTGCGAAATCGTCCCAGGACGATGTGGAATTTGTTCAGATCGTCCAGGACGATCGTGCGATCGGCCGGGCAATTTTGACTGTGATCTGACTCTGATTTCCGTACGATTCTGTCTATTCTGATATGACTTCTGATCTGATATGATTTTAATCTGATTTCTGATTTTTGTACGTTCTGTCAGTTCTGATGTGATGTATTTCTGCTCTGTTCTGATTTGCTCTGATCTGTACGATTCTGTTCTGATTCAATATATGATTTTGTTCTGATTTCTGTTTGGATTTCTGTCTGATGTGTTTGATGTGGACTCTGAGGATTTTGATTGGAGGTTTGATATCTTGCTGAGCTGTTGTAGCTCATCCTTGTTTTCTGCGTGGTTTTCAGGTTCTGGGAAGGGGAAGGAAGTCCAGGAGTAGAGTTCAGAGTCTGATCCGTTATAGGTATTTTTGTCTTTTTGATTTTTGTACAGTCATGCCTTTTCTGTTCTGCTTTTCTTTCTGTCTGAAAGTCATGAGCTGTATTTGTATATGATTCTTTTGAGGAAAAAGATAGATGATCTGTTCCGCTGTCTATTGATGTTTATAGTAGCTCTGTGTGTCTGTTTCTGTGTGTAATGTTTGAAAGAAAGTTCTGAAACAAATTCAAAAGCCAGATCCTGGAATCAGTTCAGTCAGTCTGAAAGTTCAGGCCTCACGACCCGATACGAGCGGGACCCGTCCCGGTCGGGTTGGGTCGTGACAGAGAGAGTTCTCATCTCCTGATGAGATCGAATCTGAATCTCCTTTACACGTTGAATTAACCTTATCCAACTCTAAAATTAAAGCAGCATATTTTTTTTGGATTTTTTTCTTTCTTGCTTAAACTGGGCCTGAAGAAGTTGCTTTATATTATCGTATTTTTCTGTACACAAGCGCATTTTATGTTGAATTTTGTTAAGCTCGTTTTGGATGGGATCGGTAGAGTTTCCTTGTGATGGGACCCATTTTCTTGTTGAAATTTGGACTTCAAGATTACTTGGTTGATCATGATTTTCCATTTTTTTTAGAAGAACGGAAGACTAGAACGACATCCTAGGGCTCTGATACCAAATTGATGAGAACTAGAAATCTTAAAGCCCAATGGAGAACACAAAAGAAAGTACAATACAACTTGATCCAAAACTTTAGTAAGCAAATCACCAAATAATATTAAACAAACTGAAATTATTTTATAAGAAGAAAGAAAATCAAAAGAAACTACCCTCAGAACAACCAGCTAGTGGTCACCTCACATGTAACGATAAATTAGGTAAATATAATGCTCAATGACATGCAAACTAATGGTCCACCACAGCAACTTTGATCCAATCCAACGTCTGCCACAATTCCTCCGGCAAATCCCAACAAAACTTACCAAATAACACCACTCTCAATTTTAGAATAAGGATATAATGGGGTGGAAACTTGTGGAGAGAAGAAAGGGTTAGAAGACTTGGAAGAAGAAACAAGAAGTGAAAAAGTAGCTCTCAAGCTAGAGAATAAACACTCAGGTTTTGACTTTGTTTTCACTTTCAAAAAAAACTCCTCACAACAGCCCAAAACTCCATTATAAATAGGAAAGAAAAGGAGGCAAACAGCCAACAACAGCCGCCCCCCACAACCAACCAAAAAGGGGAAGAAAAAGGCACGGGAGAAGCCAAGGGACAGCAATAGGAACCGAACAGCCAAGGCCAGGGAACCGAAAAAGCCAGGAAACAGCAACAGGAACTGAACAGCCAAGGCCAAGGAATCGAGGCAGCCAGGGAGCAGCAGCAAGAACCGAACAGCCACCAAGACCAGGGGAACCGAGAAAAAGGGGGGGGGGAGGCTTACTTACATCAATTATCATACACCATAAAAAGGGGGCGCTTGCTAACATCAGATATCCCCTGGGAGAGAGTTCTCATCTCCTGATAAGATCGAATCTGAATCTCCTTTACGCGTTGAATGAACCTTATCCAACTCTAAAATTAAAGCAGCATATTTTTTTTGGATTTTTTCTCTTTCTTGCTTAAACTGCCTGAAGAAGTTGCTTTATATCGTATTTTTCTGTACACAAGCGCATTTTATGTTGAATTTTGTTAAGCTCGTTCTGGATGGGATCGGTAAAGTTTCCTTGTGATGGGACCCATTTGCTTGTTGGAATTTGGACTTCAAGATTACTTGGTTGATCATGATTTTCCATTTTTTTTAGAGGAAGGAAAGACTAAAAAGAAACCCTAGGGCTCTGATCCAAATTTGATGAAACCTAGATTTTTTTAGAGGAAGGAAGACTAGAACAACAACCTAGTGCTCTGATACCAAATTGATGAGAACCAGAAATCTTAAAGCCCAATGGAGAACACAAAAGAAAATAGAATACAACTCGATCCAAAACTTTAGTAAGCAAATCACCAAATAATATTAAACAAACTGAAATTGTTTTATAAGAAGAAAGAAAATCAAAAGAAACTACCATCAGAAAAACCAGTTGGTGGCCACCTCACATTTAACGATAAATTAGGTAAATATAATGCTCAATGACATGCAAACCAATGGTCCACCACAGCAACTTTGATCCAATCCAACGTCTGCCACAATTCCTCCGGCAAATCCCAACAAAACTTACTAAATAACACCACTCTCAATTTTAGAATAAGGATACAATGGGGTGGAAACTTGTGGAGAGAAGAAAGGGTTAGAAGACTTGGAAGAAGAAACAAGAAGTGAAGAAGTAGCTCTCAAGCTAGAGAATAAACCCTCAGATTTTGACTTTGTTTTCACTTCCAAAAAAATCCCTCATAGTAGCCCAAAACTCCATTATAAATAGGAAAAAAAAGGAGGCAACAGCCAACAACAGTCGCCCCCCACAGCCAACCAAAAAGGGGAAGAAAAAGGCAGCATTAAAGGCACGGGAGAAGCCAAGGGACAGCAACAGGAACCGAACAGCCAAGGCCAAGGGAACCGGAAAAGCCAGGAAACAACAACAGGAACTGAACAGCCAAGGCCAGAGAATCGAGGCAGCCAGTGAGCAGCAACAAGAACCGAACATCCACCAAGACCAGGGGAACCGAGAAAAAGGGGGGGAGGCTTGCTTACATCAATTATCATACACCATTAAAAAGGGGGCGCTTGCTTACATCAAATATCCACATCCACCATTAACCCTTCCCCCTCAAACTTTTTTTTTTTTTTTGCAACATCATCAAGTATCAGATACCAAGTGTTCACGCAACCAAATGGACGTATCATGGGATTCAACTGCTCTTGAACTTAACTCAACTATAGTAAAATAAAGCAAGGCTCACAGGAGTCATAAACTAAATAAAATATGGGATCCCGGTTGAATCATTGGCACTTATAACAATTGTTCAAAAGTGTGGACCAAAGATGATAAGTTTTGAGCTAGATGCACCAATATACAAACTCATTTTCAACCTAAAAACCTCTAACCTATAGGTGATGGCCAATTTCATGTATTTTTATGCAAGCACAGTTATACGATATCAAATGTAGGACTAAATTTAATACTCACATAAGAGCACTCCAAATCTATCGTCACTCGCCTTCAAAAAAAAAAATCTTTTAAGCATCAGTATCATGCACCAAGGACTTGCTCAACAACATGAAGTCATCATGGAAATCACCTTCTCTTGAACATAAACCATTTAGAATGCATAAAAAATCATAGGAACCATAATGAGCATATGCCACATGATCCCAATCAAAAGTTCAAAACATCAACTCTGATGTGACTCATTGCAGAGTGAACATCAAATAGGAACAAGAATTTAGCCTACTACACCATGACACATCTTCAACCCAAACATTTATGCCCATGAGCGAGAAAAAAATCACTTAGTATTTCTGCCTCAACATATTTTTTAACTATATAATGTAGCAAAAAATTAAATACTATAGTACGCCTTAACATTCTGATGTAGCCGCCGGCGGGAAGTTACCTGAACAGAGCTTCAATGGAACAGTAAAATGGAATAAGCGAAGAAGAATTTGTATTATGCCCCTTACTTCTCCTTCACTACAACTTATATGAGTAAAGCTTACTTACTACTAATTACTTGATTTAGAGAGACAAACTATAAAAAGGACAGTACTAAATATAACAAAAAGGCAGAAAAGAAAATGGACCGTTAGCAGCAGGTGTGTGGCAGCAGAGGCGTGGAGGTCGAATGGTCATATGGATGACCTGGATGGCCACATCAATTCTCCCCCGGCTCCGAAGAGCTCGACTCCGACGAGATTTCTGAAATTGGTATGTTGTCCGGCGGGTGATAGCTGTAAATATCAGCTACATTGAAGGTGGACGAGGTGTGTATATGGGGCGGAAGATCAATCACATATGCATTATCATTAACTTTGTGAAGTATAGGGAAAGGCCCAACCTTTCTTGGACTCATCTTAGAATAAGTGCCTTGTGGATACATTTCTTTGCGCATTATTAACATGACCAGTTCACCTTTGTCGAAGACTTTATACCGCCTATGGAGATCAGCCTTTGCTTTATACTTTAGTGACGACTGATTCAAATTGTCTTTCACCTTTTGTAATGTTTCTGCCGCTTGGGTTACCATTCGGTTGGCTGTAGAGTGTAGATCTTTAGGTAGAATGACTAAATCTACCAAATGATTGGGTTGTTTAGTATAGACCACCTGAAAAGGGCAGTGTCCAGTCGATCGGTTTGACATAGAGTTATAGGCAAACTCCGCTTGGCTTAATGTTTCTTCACACTTCCTCGGATTGTCCTAAACAAGACAACGGAGCATGTTGCCTAAAGTTCTGTTGACAATCTCTGTTTGGCAGTCAGTTTGCGGATGATAAGCCGAACTAAGCTTTAACTCAGTGTTGAGCCTCTTCCATAACTCATGCCAGAAGTGACTGACGAACTTGACGTCGCGGTCCGACGTAAGGCTACGGGGTAACCCGTGTAACCTTACGATTTCTCTAAAGAATAGGGCGGAAATGCGGACGGCGTCGAATGTCTTCTTACACGGACTGAAGTGCGCCATTTTGGAGAAACGATCGACGACCACCATGACAGAGTCTGAGCCTCGTTTTGTACAGGGTAGACCCAAAACGAAATCGAGAGTGAGATCTTACCAAAAAGAATCCGGTGTGGGTAATGGCGTGTATAAACCAGTATTTTGAGCATTTCCCTTGTACACTTGACAAACAAAGGACTTTTTTATGAACCTTGTAACATCCCGTCGAACGGCCAATAGAAACGAGACTGAATAAGCTCCAAGGTTTTGTCTCTTCCTAAATGGGCAACCAAACCCCCGCTGTGGAGCTCTCTAATGATTTGCGGACGCCATGAAGAATCTGGAATGCATAGCACATTACCCTTAAACAAGAAACCTTGTTGCAGTGTGAAGTCAGATTGGGGTTGTCCAGCTACACAAGCACTCCACACTTGTGCAAAGTCTTTATCATCAGCATAGAACTCATTCAGTTGTTGCAGCCCAGTAATTTCGGTGTGGAGGTGAGTCAACAAAGCTGATCGACGACTTAAGGCGTCCGCTACTCTGTTGGTTTTCCCGGCTTTGTGCTTGATCACAAAACTAAATCTTTGGAAGAAGACTATCCAACGCGCGTGCATACGGTTGATGTTCTTTTGACTGTTGATGTATTGTAGCGCTTGATTGTCACTACAGAGAACAAAATCCTTGTGCAAAAGATAATGCTCCCACTGTTTGAGAGCTCTGACGACGGCGTATAGCTCTTGTTCGTACACAGACCAATTTTGCCGATTAGTGCTTAGTTTTTCACTAAAATACTCAACCGGATTGGTGTCTTGCGATAACACAGCGCCTATGTCGATCCCCGAAGCATCTGTGTCCACTTGGAATGGCTTATCAAAATCAGGGAATGCCAGTACATGAGCGGAACTGAGGGCCGTCTTAATGCGTTCAAAGCTCCTTTGTTGTGCGGCTGTCCACGCGAATGCGGCTGCTTTTACAGTTGGTAATAGGGGATATGATGTTGTTGAAGCCTTTAATAAAGCGGGGATAGTAATTGGCCAACCCATGAAAACTACGAACTTCTGTCACGGTTTTAGGAACGGGCCAATCTCTGTTCGCGGCAACCTTCTACGGATCTGTATGAACGCTCTACGGAGTTAGGACAAAGCCCAAGAAGTAGACATTGTCTACTGCAAAGTGGCACTTAGCTAAATTGAGGAAGAGTTGATGATCACAGAGAGCTTCTAAAATCAGCTTTAGATGTGTTAAGTGGTATGTAAGCGAAACACTGTATACCAAAATATCATAAAAATAGACAATACAAAACTTGTCCAAGTAAGGCTTAATTAGTCTCATAAAAGTTGAGGGGGCATTACAGAGCCCAAAAGGCATAACTTTCCATTCAAACAAGCCCTCGATGGTCTTGAATGCTGTCTTCCATTCGTCACCCGAGCAAATGCGTATCTGGTGGTATCCGCTCCTTAAATCCAGCTTGGAGAAGATCTCGGACCCATGAAGCCTGTCAAGGAGATCGTTGATTCTAGGAATTAGAAATCTGTATTTGATAGTGATGCGGTTGATGGCTCTGCTGTCAATGCACATCCGCCACTGTTCATCCTTCTTCGGTACAATCAACGCTGGAACAGCGCAAGGACTCATACTAGGTTGAATGAATTGTTTCGCCAACAATTCCTGCAAGATCTCCTGAAGAATTGAGTGTTCACGAGGACTCATTCTATAATGAGGTAGGTTGGGAAGGGTTGCACCCGGAATGAATTCGATCTGGTGTTGCAAACTTCGCAGTGGAGGTAGAGACGGTGGTAGTTCGGAAGCTATAACATCTGCAAAAGAATCAAGCAGTTTAAGAACATCGGAGTGACATATAGGAGGAGTTACCGGTGTTGCATCTCCAGCCATCAACATGAACATTGGGCAATTCGCTTCCTTCATTTGTATGAGAGCATGTCCGGATATCACCTGAGCTGTTATCAGGTTGTTGGAAGATGGTTTACCAAGAGTCTGATTAGCCGGAACTAATTTCAGCTTCTTCCCTTTCCACTCTATGGTGTACGTGTTGGCTCGGCCGTCATGTATGGCTCCATTGTCATATTGCCAGGGCATACCTAAAATGAGATGGCATACGTCCATATCAAGGACATCACATGTAACTTGGCAGAGATAGCTCTTGCCGATGGTGAATGTAACTTTGCATAGTTCTGAAACAAGGAAATCTACTCCATTCTTAACCCAACCAATCTTGAAGGGGTTCGGATTTTGGATAGTCTTGATCTGTAGAGCTTGGACAGCAGCTCGAGAAATGATGTTTTTAGTACATCCGCTATCCACCACCAAATCACATACCTTCCCATTAATGGTGCATTTAGTACGAAACAAGTTGTTTCTTTGAGTATCCACAATTTTACTTGGGGCTATAAGCACCTTCTCCATAACACATAAGATAGGCTCGCCTTCGTCTGCAGATAGCTCTTCCACTAGAACTTCAATTTCATCTAATGCTCCCGATGGTTCGAAGTCCTCATTGGCTTCGGCCAATTGTATCTGATGGCGCATAGGGCATTCATTAGATTTATGACAAGGCTGTAAACACCTAAAGCATTTAATAGTGGAAGGTTTGGCATAAGGATTGTCTCTGCTAGTAGCCTTGGGCTTGAATTGTCCTCTGGTCTCCGGTTGTTGTGTTCCAACAGGCGGGGCGCTGGCTTGAGGAGTTCTTGGGGACGACGAACTGGCCTTAGCAGCTCCATAATTACCATCTGTGAAGGTTCTCTTAGGAACATAGGGTCGAGCGGATCGCTGCAACTGTACTTCTGCCTTCAAGGCGAAATTAACGGCTTGAGAGAGAGACCACACATAATTGAGTCCCAATTTATCCTGAAGTGATTCTTTTAATCCGCTGATGTACCTCGCCACTAGTTGATTTTTCGATTCCAAAAGATTGTTGCGAGCACTCAATCTATAGAACTCTTCAGTATATTCATTTACAGATCGAGCCCCCTGTTTGCAATTTTGATAATGAAGGTAAAGTAGCTGCTCATAGTCGGTAGGGAGAAAGTGTCGTCTCATTAATTGCTTCATTCGATTCCAACTACGAATGATTCCCTTACCCTCACGTTGCCGACTTTGGAGCAATTGCATCCACCATGCGTTAGCTCCCCCTTTGAGGCGGCATGCCACATACTTTACTTGTTTATCTAGATTAATCTTCATATATTGAAAGAAATTCTCTATTGCACCTTCCCAATCCAAGTAATCCTCTATATGGAGTCTTCCATCAAAGAATGGAATATCCATCTTAATTCGAGCTCGCTCACTTTCAGGGTGATAATGCTGATGCCGTCTCCTTCTATTAGGCCAATGCGGACGACCATCTTCGACGGTACCGAACAACTCATTGGCAATGTGTTCACTGTCTTCAAATTCCGAACTATCTGGAAGTCCGACCATTGTCCTCCTCTGCACTGGTCTAGCTCGCGCCTGCAGGTGATGCCCCGGTAAGGTTGTCGGTGCAATGGGACGTGCTACTGGATTTGCAGTCGTCCTAATTTGCCTCATCTCATCCCGCATTTCGTATGTGAATCGAGCGAAGGCATTAACCAGTTCGTCCAATTGCCTGGATGTTTGTTTGTGCGTTTCCCACAACGCATCAAGACTCCGATCGCCGTCGGGTCGGGGGTGGTTACTTCCGTCCGCCATGAATGCGCCAACCTAGCTTTGATACCAAAACTGATGTAGCCGCCGGCGGGAAGTTACCTGAACAAAGCTTCAATGGAACAGTAAAATGGAATAACCGAAGAAGAATTTTGTATTATGCCCCTTACTTCTCCTTCACTACAGCTTATATGAGTCTAAAGCTTACTTACTACTAATTACTTGATTTATGGAGACAGACTATAAAAAGGACAGTACTAAATATAACAAAAAGGCAGAAAAGAAAATGGACCGTTAGCAGCAGGTGTGTGGTAGCAATGGCGTGGAGGTCGAATGGTCATATGGATGACCTGGATGGCCACATCACATTCTCTCTATATCAAAACTATCGTTAGCAAGATTACAATAATTTCCTTTAAAATCCATGGAATGTACAGGCAGATGGACAAATCATCATTCATCCCTTTAGTAGTTCATGATTATTCCATCGTTGGTTAGATCATTACAATGGAAGACTAGATGTCTAATTAGTAATTACCATTCCAACTGTTACAACGACCCTGTGAATGTGTGGATCCATCTGACAAATAATTATCAATATTTTGGAAGCACAATACATAGGTTCAAGTTAAATTGTAGAAATATTTGCTCTAACAGAAATAACCTTTGGTCAATTATAGCAGGGGATCGGAAGATTGTGCCTCTCCTCTTAGATTTCACATGTAAGCATGATTGAGGAAGCAAAGTGAGGAGGGGAATCACGGCAATGTTAAAAGGATTTGGTTTTTGCAAAAAACACAGGTAGGTGGAGGGAAAGAAATTCATACAATTATATTTTTTATAACAGCCAAATAATCGTTGCTCTAACAAAAGGAAAATATATATGCGTCCAATTAATTGTAATATTAATTCTCTTTTTTAACTATTAATCAATAATGGAATCATAATTTTCTTTTACTTATTATACCCTCCAGTTAAAAATAAAAGAATACAAATCCTTTCTTTTATTTTCTGCCCTCCACTTTAAATCAGACTGTACACGTGAACTAATTATCAAGTAAAAAAGGCAGGAATGAATTTCAATCAAAAACCATAAATTCTTCTAATCAACATATTACAATCCCCATTTTTATTCAGTCCATACAACAACAGATAAGGAATAATTCCACCATTAAACCAAATCATGCCCTACCTATCCAGACAAAAATAATAATAATAATAATTGAAAAGCACCAATCAACTTCCAATAGAATCTCTAATCCCCCAGGTCCCTCAAATTCTTCCTCTTAATCCCGAAAAAAAAAAACCCACCAGTTTAATCGACAATGGGTACTTCCACCACCCTATCAAAACTCTGGCAAAACAGCATACAAGAAATACCCCAAAAGGGAAACAAATGAGATTACCAGCGCAACGAGAGATGTAAAGCAATAACAACCACACAGGGTATAGTATAACCATCGCTGCCATTCATCCGATTCGTTAATCTCGTTCCACCACTGCAATCCCTTTCCAGCGATCGCATTCACCAATCCCACCGTCGCGTCGGCCTCAACAGCCCAACTTATCGCCCTAGCAGTCCGCATTTCTCCTGCTTCCCTATGAGGGCACAGGCCGCTGAAATCCTATGAAGGAAACGAGGGAAAAAGGCAGGAGCGAAAGGGCGAAGGGCTGCGTAGAGAATAAGGGAAGCAAAGAGGGCAACGTGGATCGAGATCGCTGGCACCGCCGGATTCTATGGCGGCGTTTGCCGCCTCAGATGACAATGAAGGTGACAGTAAACATAAAGCAAGAATAATGTTTGCTTTCTAGAGCGGTTTGTTCCAAAGCTTCGTTACATTTTAACTTTAGATTAATTATTATTGAAAAAGGTATAATTAAAAATGTGAACAAATAATTTATAATAAAAAACGTAAAAAATCATAAATTGTCTTAAGGCTTTCTAGTATATTTTGTTTTGGGGGATTTACATGCTATATTATTTTATTTACATGTATCTAAAATAAAAAATTTTAATATTCCATGTCTATTACTTATAAATAATTTTAATATTAAAAATATTACTACTATATTTCATTCCTATCACTCATATCACCCTATAAATTTTAATATTTCATTTCTTGCACTCATTTTTAATCTATAAGTGATATGATTAAATATTAAAGTTTTAGATATTAGATATATAAATAGCATGATATAATGGTATATATGTAAATCCCCTTTTTTAAATTAAGATTATTCATGATATTTTAAATATTATCGAAGATAAAACAATGCATTCTCAATTGGATTGTATTAGAGAGATTTATAAAATATAAGTAAATATTTGCATTCCAAAGAGTAAAATATGGCATATATAAAATGGTGCGGATCACTAACACAAAATATTATGATTGTATGTGATTGTCTTAACTTCAAAATTGTTATGATCGTCAAAAAATAACGACTTGATTAGTCATAATTTTCTATGCATATTTGAAATGAAAAACTTGTAGAGTTAAATTTATGATCATATGAACTATGATTTCATTAAACTTATAATAGAATTGAATTTCTTAATTATATGATCCATTTGACTGTAAATACAATCCGATCGGAGTCCAAATCAACGTAGATAAAATATTTGAAACATCAAGATATTAATTAGGATACCAAATAATCTAACAGTCTTAGAGTCTAATTATGTGTTTAAACGAGGCAACCCCAATAACCATCAAATCAAACATCCTAAGAGCTCTTAAATAATGAAATAATGGCTTATGGTCAAGTAAATCAATACAACAAGGTTTATGATGTCATAACCAGACCCGATATCGCACAAGTCGTACCATGTCCGATTGTGGCAAGATTTTCTCCAATATTTGGTTGGAGAAATGCTGAAACAAAACTTTCAATTTATTTACTACACATGGTCACTATTAATTGCATCTCAACATGATTTTTCGATATATTATTCAAAACATATATAATATGAAAATTATTTACAACAATGTTGAGCAACAGAGAGGATAAAAAAAAAATTAATTAATAAAAACATGCCTATATTACATATCATATCCTGCTATCCCAACTACTAAGCTCGCTCCTTACCCTTCCCCAGATCTGAAAATAAAAGAAAAAGCAAGAATGAGTTAACACGGTGACTGAGCTATCGTAGTCTAAAACAAAGATTAAAAATTAAAACTAAAAGAACTGAGATTATTGTGCTGAATCATACACTGAAATTAAATACAATTAAATAAACACTAAAATAAATTGAAAAGCAAATACTTCATAATAGAATCACACCTCGGTAGCCCATTGGCTCCGGCATAACAACACTTAGGTCACAGAATCTAGCCAGTATAACAGAATCCCAGCTCAATTGAATCCCACATCGGTCGCCCACTAGCGCCAGCATAACATAATCACATCTCTTTTGCCCACGAGCGCCAGCGTAACAAAATCTCACATTGGTCGCCCACTAGCACCTCAAATTGCAATTTCTTTTAAATCACCCGGCAAAAAAATTTTAAAATATATTAAAATGTTCGTAATCACAATCTCTATAATATATAGTCGTGAAAGTTTTACTAAAACAAAGTTATCGTCATTTTTCAGTAACCGAAATGTAAATTGAATAAAAAAAATATCAAAAATACAAAATTATTGAAAATATGAAATTTGCAAAATGTAACCTACCTCGAGAGAAACACATTTCCCAACTAGGTCAACAGACAAAAATCGCTCTACTGTCAAAACCTAGCTTACTTCATTCTATGTCCTCTCTTTCTTCTCAAAACGCTAAAAAACTTTCTCTCTTAACGGTAATGAAATGATAAAAGGAAATTTAAATAACTTTAAACTTAATGACTTTAGATATTTTATAAATAATAATATAATAATAATATTCTAATGAATTTTTAGTATAAAACTTATAAAATTATTTTAGGGGTTTAAAAAATTATAGAAAATTATTCATAAAATAACTTATCTTATTTTAAAAAAAAATTAGTGAAATCAATTTGCAAAATGGCCATCTGACGCTCCTAAAACCCTCACTTGTACCGTTAGGTGCCGATTTCTTAAAGAATTTCAACACTGCCCAAAATCTATGAAAAAATTAGGAAAACTAAAACACAACAATGGAGATATTATGAAGAAGATAATTTATGATTTGGGACTATAACGACTTCTGAATAAATTATTGACTGTTGCAGGTCAAAATACAATTTTTAAAAAATTGAGTTAAAACAGATAAGGGTTCCAAATTTTGCCTATATTTATAAGCTATGATACTCTAAAAAATATATCTCACTCTCCGCATAATGGGAGGATTAGGGAAATAGCCTAGTTTGAGATTCAAGAAAACTCAGATGTTCTAAAAATCATAGAGGTACACCTCAACACCATTATCAGACACCTCCCAATCGCTACTATCAAACTACTGCCCAACCTCTATGATTAAAACATTATCTGACCATTGTTGTCAAACCACATCCTTAATCAAAATTGGTTGACCATTGTTGCCCTCTTATGATCCTTCAATTACCATTGCCCTTATTTCAGTTCTCCAACCATCATTAGTCGATAATGGTCTTACGAGCTTCATCAGTCATCTTTGATCCCAGTCCATCACCGCCCGACTATGTTTCTCCATCCTCGTCACATGACCATGATAATCCAAATGTAGCCACCTAGCCATATATACTTTATATAATTTATAGCATATTATTTTATTTTGTCTTGCATTGATTTTAGTCATAAGATTTTAGTTACTTTTTAGGCTATGTGCTAATTACATGGTTTTATATATTTTCATGAAAATGGTAATGATCATATGATATGAAGCTCCGAGCAGGATAAAAATATAATCATATTTCTTTCTGATTTTTGTTGATAAGTTATAGTTAAATGATTAAAGTTAAATATATATGTAATTCTTCCAATATAGATCATGAAGTGTGACACTTCCGACCATCGTCGCCATATTACGGTTCTTTCAACCTACATTGCTAGGTAACTATAATCCTGCCAACCATACGAACATGTCAACATTGATTATTCCAAATCCTACCATGTAATGCACTCTACATGATGTATATTTGTTACATCAAACTAGGACATTCCTCCCAAGAAGGAACTCATCTGTAATCAACAGCAAACACCAGTGGATTCATTTAAACTAGGTGATGCCTTGAATTTTCTTCCGTTTTTCAGCAGTTTTTACATAAAAATTCTGGTGTCTCTTATGAATGATATACCATATCTTTTATCTGATTGTGCGCTGGAGCTAAGATGTTAAAATTTATATTTCTTTATTGCCATGAATATTCAACGACACAACAATTAGATAAAATTTAGTTATTGTTTAACTACATGCATTTATTATTGGATGATAAATATCCTATTATTATTAAAATTCGTGTATGATCACTGAGTTAATATTACACCTTATTATATTTTTGTATTCATTAAAGAAAATTATTACCTGCGGAATTCGGATATTATTTAGACTTCAATTATATGAATACATTAAAATTTTCTCACTTTTATACACTTATATACAAGAGAAAAAAAAAAAATCAAGAACGAAAACTACTCCGCCGGTGACAATCTCTCCTCCGCCAATGCCAATATTCTTTCAGAGCAATACGTATTCGTCGATCCCAACATCTATCTGCCAAAATTTTTAGGTGGCGGGTCGGTAACCTAAGAAAATATATTATGCGAAGTTACTAGGTTGGACGATAGGCGTCAAAGTCTCCATTTTTTTATAAAATTGAGCACCTGACATTTGCCTTCTGCATATCAAAGGCATCACGAAAGAGTACGCTCCACTGCTTTCCCCAGTTTAAAACGACCTCAACATTCCCTTCTCTCCACAAAAAAACCCCAGCTTTTCCCTTATCCTCATTTTCCGACTACCTTGCCGCCGGCATCGGCCAAATGCCGCTACTTCCGTCTCCATGCCTCAGCTTCACGGCCTATCGAGACTGGTGCTACAAACGCTCCTTCATATCCGCCGGACTCCGCCTCACCGTCCTCCACCTCCAGGCAGGTCAATCCACCCTCTGTTGCTGGACCCCTCGCCATCCCGACCCCCAAACTCGTCCCTCCCTTGTCCTCCTCCACGGCTTCGGTGCCAACGCAAACTGGCAATGGTCCTCCTACCTCCGGCCTCTCATCAACGCCGGCTTTGACCTCTACATCCCGGACCTTCTATTCTTCGGTGGATCCTACACAACCCGATCGGATCGCAGTGATAGCTTCCAGGCCGAGTGCGTCATGGCGGCGATGGAGGCGATGGGGGTGAATCGGATCCGGGCGGTGGTTGGGGTTAGCTATGGAGGGTTTGTCGGGTATCGGATTGCGGCGATGTTTGAGGCGATGGTGGAGAGGGTGGTGTTGATCTCTGCCGGGGTGTGTTTGGAGGAGAAGGATTTGAGGGAAGGGATGTTTATGGTGGATGATCTGGAGGAGGCAGCGAGTATTTTGTTGCCGCAGACGCCGGAGAGGCTTCGGCAGCTTATTCGACTCTCGCATTGCCGGCCGCCGCCGGCTTTGCCGACGTGTTTTTTGTCGGACTTTATACATGTAAGTTATGCAAAGCCCTAAGTTATTCATATAAGTTTATTCTAGAATGTGAAATGCGTGGCGGAGTTTGATTGGGTTGGGGAGTCTACGATTGGCCCATTTGAGGCACATGACTTGATAAATATTTAGCTGCTTAGTCATAGTTGCACTTATTTTTAAACATATGTTATTCAGGTAAAATACAGATGGTCGAATAGGTCATAAGACCTATCTATATTTCTACAGATATTCCATTTCCACTCGGTTGGCCCAGGCGAATTTGTTAATTACTGTGTTGGATTCAAATTTGTATGAGCAACACCCTGTTCTTCGCGCAAGATCTTTAGAGACTCTATAAACAAAATAGGTGGACAACAAGAGAGAGAGAGAGAGAGAACGTAGAGATTCAGACATGGGAAGCTCTATAAATAGGAAGATCCTGTCACCTTTTATTTGTGAAATATGCTACACACATGATGTAGGGATCTGCAAGATGAAAAAAGCAAATAGAAGATTTGATAGAACAGTAACTCTCAGGTTACTGCGAGTAGTATTAACTAGAAAATTAGTGAAAACAAAAGCTGCCCCTTCCTCATGTATTTCCTGCCTAAGTAGTTTCTTCCTTCACCGCCTAATACCAAAGTAGAAACAAAGCAGCAAAGGCATAATAATTACTAAAACACTAATAATAGCAGTAGTAGTGGAGTATTCCTAACAAACTACTTAGAGAGCATGTGTATAGAATGTTCCGTAGGTCAGCTAGCTTAATATGCTCCTCATCATTCATCCCCAGCGTGAGAAAGACTATTGTCTCCTGAATCAACACTAACCCCGCCGTCATTAGGTGGGTCACACGGATATATGTCAGCAACATTGGAGGTATGCGAAGTGGTCAACTCCCTCGGTAAATCAATAACATAAACATTGTTATTGATTTGGTGTAGCACAGTGAATGACCAAAATTTTCGACGACTAAGTCTAGAATAAGCTCCTGGGGGTAGACGTTCTTTGCGCAGCCGCACTAAAACCAGATTGCCTGTGTTGTAAACTTTCTCCCTTCGATGTGCGTCAGCTTGCTGTTTGTACTTTTCATTAGTTTGTTGAAAGCTTTAAACGGACATTAGATAACATATATGTGAATTGCTCGGCCAAGTTGAATGTCACCTTGTTGGTATATTTTGGAAGCACTGCAATATCAACAATAGTATTGGGTAACTTAGTGTAGACAATACTAAAAGGGCACGTACTCGTCGATTGATTGGGCATTGAATTGAAGGCAAACTCGGCATGTCCCAGCACATCATCCCAAAGCTTTGGCTTTTCCTGAACCAAACAACGGAGTAAGTTTCCTAGTGTCCGATTCACAACTTATGTTTGGCCGTCAATTCGTGGATGATAAGATGAATTGAGTTGAAGCAGTGTGTTCAGTCTTTTACTCTTTTCCATAGCTCCCGTCAAAAATGACTTTTAAATTTAATGTCACGATGAGGTTAACGATCGGGGCACGCCATGCAATCTTATGATCTCCTTGAAGAATAATTTAGCGACGTTCAAGGCGTCAAAAATCTTCTTACAGGCTATAAAATGCACCATTTTAGAGAAGCGATCTACTACCACCATGATCGAGTTGTTGCCACGAGGTGTGCGGGGCAGTCTCGACACAAAGTCTAAACTTAGATACTCCCTTATAAAATCCGGCACATGTAATGGTAAATAAAGCCCAATATTTTGTCCGCTACCTTTATAGCTTTGGCATATAGAACACCGTTCCACAAACTGTGCTACATCCTTTCGTAAGTGCGACCAAAAAAATCTGTCCTATAGCTGTGAAATGGTGTTATCTCGGCCGATATGAGCTGCTAACCCGCCTCCGTGCACTTCTTTTATAATGAGTTACCGCCAGGATGATTTATGAATGCAAAGTATGTTGCCCTTAAATAGAAACCCATGTCTGATGGAGGAATCCTCTGAATTCTCTTTGCTGATGCACTTGTGCCATACTTCATTGAAATCCTTATCATATGGATATAATTCCCTTAAGCAATCCAGCCCCATGAACTCGGTTTGCAGTTGTGTGAGCAAAACGGCTCATCGGCTTAAAGCATCCGTCACTCTATTTTGTGCCCCGCTTTTATGCTTATAACAAAAGTAAATTTTTGAAAGAACATGATCCATCGCGTGCATGCGGTTGATATTTTTTTGAGTGTTGATATACAGTAGTGCCTTATGGTCGCTGCACATGACAAAATCTTGTTGCAGTAGATAATGTTCCCACTATTTCAATGCTGTAACGGCTGCATATAACTCCTATTCATAGACTGTTCATTTCTGCCTTATTGTACTTAACTTTTCGCTAAAAAACTCAATCGGCTTATTTTCTTGAGCTAACACCACACCAATCCCTACTGACGAAGCATCAATTTCCACAAAAAAGGCTCATTGAAGTTTGACAATGCTAAAACTGGCGCTGTTGTTAATGCATATTTGATGCTCTCAAAGCTCCTTTGTTGATCAGTTTCCCAGCTAATTTTTTCTTCAAAACATCAGTTATGGGTGCCATCAGGATGCTAAATCCCTTGATGAATCTTCTATAAAAATTCACTAACCCATGGAAACTACGAATATCCTTAAATGATTTTGGTGTCGGTCACCCTTGAATAGATGCAATCTTAGCGGTTTAGTACTGATTCCATTTGCTGAAATCTTGAAACCCAAGAATGAAACAATTGGCGTGGCAAATTCACATTTTGATATATTAAGATACAATTGGTTACTCCTCAAGGTATCAAAAATACCTTTTAGATGCTCCAAGTGACTATCAAGGGATGAACTATAACCAATATGTCATTGAAATAAACGACACAACATCTATTGAGAAAGGGCTTTAAAATTTCGTTCATTAAGCACATAAAAGTCGACGGGGCGTTACACAAGCCAAAAGGCATTACCTTCCACTCGTAGAGGCCTTCTCTTGTTTTGAAAGCAGTCTTCCATTCGTCAGCAGGTCTGATTCTTATTTGGTGGTAACCACTACGAAGGTCCAGCTTGGAGAATATTTTTTATCCGACCAACCTTTCCATCATTTCTTCCATCCTGGGCCTGGGAAACCTAAACTTAACAGTAATCTTGTTAATTGATATACTATCCATGCACATTCGCCAGCTCCCGTCTTTTTTTGGCACTAACAAAATCGAGACTGCACATGGGTTTAAACTATGTTGAATTAGTTATTTTTTTGACATTTCATCCACAATCTGTTGCAAAATTTTATTTTAATTGGGAGTCAGCTTGTAGTGAGGAAGATTTGGTAAGGTGGCACCTGGTATAAAATCGATTTGGTGCTGAATAGTGATAGGAAACACTTGAATATTTCAAGTAAATCCTATCAATGTAGATGAAAAACATCAAAATGCTCCACAAATCCCGTTAAAAATCAACAAAACGGTAATTTTTATTGAATAAATCAAACTAATGGAAGAAATAAAGCAAGATACAATTGATCCTCTATTCGAGAGGAGGATCTAGTTCTCCCAAATCTCTAGATGCCGCTAGAGCCTAAAAAAAATAAACCTAAGAGATCTCAAATTTTAGTCCAATTCAAGATGAAAACATAATTATAGCATTAGCCACTAATTAAAGCAATAGGAGAAATACAAAATTCCTAAACTGCCCCTAATTCAAATTTCCCTCCTAAACACACATTAAATTAATTGTTTGGGACCACAAGGGCATCCACCCTTCTCCCTTGGTTCCACCCCCCCTAGTCCGACGGCTGTAGACGTGAACCAATCCAGGTTGGACTAGGGCGACTGGGGCTTGCGGCTATCTGTGATCGGGAGAGATAAGGGGGGGGGGGGGGGGGGGGGGGGGGCCCGGGTTTCAAGTGGATATAAATTTAATTATATATATTATATTTTATTATAAACATAATTTATTATATTTGTTTAATTTTAAAATAATTATAAAAGATATATAAATATTTTATTTCCTCTTTTTTTAATTTAAACAATAGTAAAAAGAATAATGATAATAGTCGCACTTTTCTTTCTTCTCGACACGTGTCAAACAACACCCAATTCGAGCACGAAGTGCTCGTTTGAAAGATCTCGACGATCCGGACGCACTCGCGTGATCAATTTCGTAAAATGAGAACCCAATCCAAAATTATTGCGCACGGAATGAAGATGATAATAAAGGCTCAAATGCACATAAATTACAAATCAAATCGTTGTCGGCCTGCCGCACACATTTTAAAACAAAAATAAAGGACAACATGCGATCAAAAAGAGTAAATCCTAAGGCCGACGACAAACCGATGTAAAATACGTAACTTGACCCTTTACCAGACGCAACGGTGCAACGCGCATACAAGTGTATCAACATACAAAATGTAAGTGAAAAGACCGTGCAAGTGACCGATGCCAAAAAGGAGGTCAACAATGTGGTTCATTTTTTTAATTTTGCCTTGCCTCTAATAAACTATAAAGCGTAGGTCGTTGTTGATATAGAAGTTGTCAAATCTAATGATTATTGTCATGTCTTATCCAAACTGTTTGGTGATGATTTTATGAATACTCCTTTTCGTTTCTTTTCTTGAATTATCAAGATGATTCAAATGAGAACTGCTAAAGATATTCTTAATTTGCAGGATTCAATGATTTTGGTTGGCTGTAACCAATAAGTAGGGAGTTCATTAACTTCTGCTGAAACCTTGCTCATAGGTGCAGGTCATCTTTAAATCTTTGTGGATAGGATATGCATGAAGACGGTGATAATGATTTATAATTCTTCCTAAAAAATGTTAGATGAACCATAAGTTTAAATAATTTTTTATTTCTGAGATGCACAACTATGCCTAGTTCTATAGTGACATCTAAAGTGCAAGTTTCATTTTTGGTAAAATGAAAAGTAGGTGGGAAAGGAGTGATAATTTGAAGGCGAACAAAAAATTGCCACCCTAAAGTTGCAATATGCGCACATAACGTTTTTATCTGAGCAAGAGTAAGTGGTAGAGAATTTAAACATAAACATCCTTGTTCATGAAACCTCGTATGAGCAGCATATTAAGAAATTGCAATCTAATTGGCACTATGGAACAAGAGAAATTTATGATAGATAGTAATAACATTAATTATAATAATAGATGTATTACTAACAAAAACATTAAGGATAAAAAAATGAATAGTAATGTATTAGTTAATTATTATAATGGAATGTTTTTTTATATTTATCCATAATTATTGCACTTGTTTAATGTATAAAATGGTATTATTAATCTAACAGCTATGTTGAATATTGCTGAGCATTTTTGTCATCTATTTTACAAAAAGAACTCTATTGTTTTTCTCATGATAACTCTTCCTTGTTGAATTACATAGAGGCAGTAAGCCGAGTAGAAGGAAGATGAAACAGAAAACAGGGATTGTATTTTCATTGCCTCCAAGTACAGACAGACAACGCTTTAAATAGACAAATACATGACTAGACCGAACCTCCTAGAAACCAGAAATAAGAATGACGTGTCAAATCATTTCTTGTTTCTTGTTTAGTTAACATACCCCGTCAAACTGATGATAAGGATTTATCGATCAGTTTGTCTGTCAAATAAGAAAAACGCGAAATTGATAAGGGTTTTGTAAACACATCAGCTAATTGATCTACAGTAGAAATATGATGTACATGAATTGTTTTATTTTTAATGCATTCCCGGATAAAATGACAATCGATGTCTATGTGCTTGGTTCGGGCATGGTAGACTGGGTTGTTTGCCAGTGCTATTGCAGACGTGTTGTCACAATAAAGCGTTGTAGGAGCACCTTGAGAACAATCAAGTTCTTGAAGAAGACGACGAAGCCACATGATCTCGGTAGTAGCTGAAGCAATAGCGCGATATTCTGCTTCCGTAGAGGAACGTGCAATCGTGGCTTGTTTCTTTGCACTCCAAGAAATCAATGTAGAGCCTAAAAACATGCAGTACCCGGAAGTAGACTTTCGGTCTTGAACATCACTTGCCCAATCTGCATCAACATAAGCACGCAGAATGAGAGAAGAGGAAGAACTAATATGTAATCCGTAAGAAAGAGTTCCACGAATATAACGCAGAATGCGTTTTAAATCCGTAAAATTTGATTCGGTAGGTTGATGCATATGTTGGCATGCTTTATTGACAGAATAAGTGATGTCCGGACGAGTAAGAGTGAGGTACTGAAGTGCACCTGCAATTTGACGATATAATTTGGGATTAGTAAAAACGGAAGAAGTAATTTGAGCTGAAACTTTTGATTGAATAGGGGTAGAAACTGGTTTGCTATTCAGCATTCCAGCACGTTTTAAAATTGTTTCAGCATAAGGTGCTTGATGGAGCAATAAACCATCGGACGTGTGAATAGTATGGATCCCGAGAAACTGATTGAGCGTGCCAAGACTGCGCATATGAAATCTTTGTTGTAACTGACGGAGAAGATGATCTATAGCATTCGAATTATTACCAGTAAGGATAATATCGTCAACATACACCAGAAAATACATAACATGATTATTGCGATGATAAATAAGTAACGAAGAGTCAGAATGACTTGTCGTAAAGCCTTGTTCATGCAAAAAACTAGTTAACGTCTCAAACCATTGCCTAGGAGCTTGTTTTAGGCCATAAAGAGCTTTATTTAATTTACAAATAAAAGTAGGTTGGTTCGCATCAATAAATCCCGGTGGTTGTTTCATATAAATGGTATCTTTGAGGTTACCATGAAGAAAAGCATTAGAAACATCTAGTTGATGTAAATTCCAATTATTATGCAAAGCAAGAAGTAAAAGAACACGTACAGTAGCAATTTTCGCAACAGGGCTATAAGTATTAGTGTAATTTAAACCATACTCTTGATTGTTACCCAAGGCGACAAGCCTAGCTTTATACCGAGAAATAGTCCCATCAGCATTGTATTTAGTTCGAAACAACCACTTGCAGCCTAAAGGATTATCAGAATTAGTTGGTGAAACAAGCTCCCAAGTGCCTTGAGATTGTAAGGCTTGAAATTCTTTGGACATAGCAGCCCGCCAATGCTCAGATTTAGAGGCTTGAATATAAGACGTAGGATCCGAACCAGTTAGTTGATGAGTAAGATCGAAAACAGGTTTTAGTTTAAGGTTACCAGTGCGGGATCATGTAGTCATAGGATGAGTGGGACGGGCCGGAATAGATGAAGGTTGAACAGGAAAAGAGAGCGTGTGCTGATCCGAACTGGAAACGTCAGTAGTAGAATGGCAATGAGAATTCTGTTGAGACGCAGATATAGGAGCAGAGGCATGCTTAGTTGTGGACGAGCTATTAGTCAAGGGAACAAGTAACAGAGGTGGAAGCATAGGATTGTTCTTGTCTGGATGAGTTAACCGCTGAAGAGATTATTTAAAAGGAAAGATATGTTCATTAAAAACCACGTGCCGAGAAATATATACACGATTAGTGTTAATATCTAAGCACCGATATCCTTTTTGCATTTGAGCATATCCAATAAAAACACAGGGTATAGATAGAGGAGATAATTTGGATTTGACGTACGGTTTTAACCAAGGATAGCATTGACATCCAAATGTTCGGAGATGAAGATAAGATGGATGACTGTTGTAAAGTTTAAAGAAAGGTGTTTATTGATGAAGAGTAGTAGTGGGAAGTCGATTAATAAGATAAACTGCCGTATGGAGAGCTTCAACCCAAAGATTTGACGGGGTGTTAGAATGAATAAGAAGACTCCTAACCGTTTCAAGAATATGTCGATTTTTCCGCTCAGCTACACCATTTTGAGATGGTGTATATGGGCAAGTATACTGATGTGCAATGCCAAACCGAATGCAATAATTCCGAAAGATAGTGTTAAGGTATTCTCCGCCACCATCAGTTCGTATAGTATAAATGTTTTTATTGAATTGACATTGTATAAATTTATGAAAATTAATAAAAGTTTGAGCAACTTGAGATTTATGAACTAAGGGAAATATCCAACAATATTTAGAATAATCGTCAATAAATGAAACACAGTAACGATAACCTTGATAAGACGTAGTAGGGGACGGAACCCAAACATCAGAATGCAAAAGTTCAAAAGCTGCAGTAGTAGTAGTTGTAGAAGGTAAAAAAGACAATCGTTTACTTTTAGCTAAACAACAAGTATTGCAAGAAGGATGAGAATCAGAAGTACAAATTTCGAAATGTAAACTAGCTAAACGACTAATAGTAGAGACAGCAGGATGTCCTAGGCGAATATGCCATAAATCGGGTATGGTTTGCACAGATAACAATCCCAGATTTGACGAATTGAGATCAGAACAGATCTTGTAGATGCCGTTGTGGCACGGTCCGTGAAGAAGCGGCCGTTTGTTCGTCGCATCCTGTATTTGATACCCAGTAGAGGAAAAAGTTACAATGCAATTGTTGTCAGTAGTTAACTGATTCACAGAGAGAAGGTTAAACGCAAGATTTGGAACATGAAGTAATTTGTTGAGATAGAGATTACCTGATGGGGTAGGCAGAATACCCCTATCTGTGTTGTGAACGGGAAGTTGATGCCCGTTGCCGATGATAACTTGAGATGAACCAGTATATGGTTCAGTAGTACTTAGCTGAGAGCCGTCCGAGGTAAGATGAACAGAAGCACCGCTGTCCAATACCCATTCAGATGGATGAGAAGATTCAGGTGTGCTGAAGAGAGCTGTGTTGTTGGAGTTGTCGGTATACGTCGGATCTGCGCGATACCAGCAACGAATGGCAGAATGACCTGTTTTAGAACAAATTTGGCATGTAATATTCCGATAAGAGGGCTTCTCTGTGCGGCCATTGTTCGGGAAGGGGCGTCGGCCACGATTACCATGCTGATTGTTTGATCGACCTCGTCCTCGACCACGTGACGCGGTAAGAGCAAGATTGTTATCGGAGAGCTGAACGGCTTGAAGCTCACGAGTTGCTTCTTGTAAAACAATATGTTCTTCACTACAGAGAAGACTGTACAGATCATCCAACGAAAGCGGTTGCAGATTCGTGTGAATAGCCGTCTTGAACGCTTGATAGGAGGCGGGAAGGCCATTAAGCGTATAAAGAATGATATCCTCGGGATCTATGGTGTTGCCGCTCATAGTGATGGAATCAACTTTAGATTTTACTTCAAGAAGATACTGTTGCATAGTTTTATCACCTTTGGTAAGATGATGCAATTCATTCTTCAGTTGAATGACACGGGATCTCGTCGTAGATTGAAGCCGAAGGGAAAGTGTGGACCATATTTCATGACAATGAGACAAGGAGAGAACATAAGGAAGAATAGATGGAGAAATGATAGAGAACAAGGCAGCAGCAAGATTTTGATCAAGAAGTGACCAAATTTCGTGAGGAGACGACGTATTGGAAGAAGACGTCGGATCAACTGAATCAGAGATCGGAGGACATTGATTCGTTCCATCAAGAAAACCATAAAATCCATTGGCGTAAAAAATTTTCTCAACTTGCGACTTCCAGATAGAGAAGTTATCGGTATTCAAGGAATTTGGAACAAGATTTTTGATGCTGTTCATCAAAAATTTGAGCTGAGGCGGGATTTGAATCGGAGAACAAAAAGTTCTGAGATCAATAGACGGAGAAGAAGAGGAAGATCCAGCCATAATCACGGATGCGAAAAGAAAAGAAAAGAGGAAGAGAATCAATCGATTAAGAGAGAAATTCAGAGGAAAAAAAAACGCTCTGATACCATGTTGAATTACATAGGCAGTAAGCCGAGTAGAAGGAAGATGAAACAGAAATCAGGGATTGTATTTTCATTGCCTCCAAGTACAGACAGACAACGCTTTAAATTGACAAATACAGGACTAGACCGAACCTCCTAGAAACCAGAAATAAGAATGACATGTCAAATCATTTCTTGTTTCTTGTTTAGTTAACATTCCTCATTTTGGATATAAAATAGATTAATGTTGTAAATATGCTTTCCTTTTTAAGTCTGAGAATCTACTCATTTTGAGTTTTGATAGCTCAAGAAAACATGCAAATGATGCTTTATATATGCCTTTGAATCATCTACCGACTGAAATTGCTCTCCTTGACAGGTAATGTGCACAGATTATGTGGATGAGAAGAGGGGATTGATTTTCGCTTTAATCAGGGACAGGAAGCTTTCAGATCTTCCAAAGATTTCTCAGGTGAGCTGGTAATGCTTTCCTTTAGTGATTGATCTGATCTTTTCCCACCGATCTTTCATACACCAGATTGCTGCAACCCCACAGCAGCGGGCCATGTTTCTTATTTATTAGCACCTGACAGGACAAGTGGCACATTGTCATGCTCTTGCTGCCACCGGATTTGGATCCTTTCCAGTCACTCAGTAGCTGAACACATGACACACTCCCATTTAAAATCGCTGAGTTTTCAAACGGAGAATCCTTGCCTTCCAAAGTGAATTTGATGGCCAGAATTAACAACTTTGTTCAGTTAGTATGGCAACTGGAGAGGATCCGAGTCCTGGTCAGGATTCTACTAGGTGGTAGAGAAATAATCTTAGGGGCTGTTGGTTTGCTCCATTTGGAGTGTAAAGTAATCCAAATGCAGGGGTTTTGAGAATTTTGTTGTTTGGTTATGAAAAGTAAAGTAAAGCAAATGCAGTGTTATCCATTCTAGTTCATTTTTGGTGTATTTAGAATTCCTCATATTTGAATGATTTTCAAATATACTGTAAACTCAAGGGCATTGTCACCCCTTGCCATTCATCTACGCACGCCTATATCCACCTCCGGCAGCCACTGCCGGCCACCACCGACCGCCACTGCTGACCACCACCGCCGGTCACCACGGCTGCCCACAACCTTTTTGCAGTTTACATTGCATTCACTTTACTTCATACAAAAAAAAAAAAAAAAAATGAAGTCATGTATTTACTTTATATTCATCCAAACAACTCCAAAATATTCCTTTTACAATGTATTCTTTTTTCAAACAATCAAACAACTCCTTAATAAGGCTGAAATTAAATGGAATACCGAGCCTACTATTTGTTGGAGAATCTTAGTGGTAAGAGTAGTTTCTCTCAATGTAACTTTGAATAAAACCAAAGCTGGCAATATATTGACTCCTTCCAGCTTTCTTCTTGTATGTTGTTATATTTGGTTGATCTTTTTCTCTTACTTGCTCCAATTAAGCCTGCACATCGAGCAGTTCAACGACTTATTAATGAGTGATTTCTGTGTTCATGCAGCCAACGCTAATTATTTGGGGAGAGCAAGATCAGATATTTCCTTTGGAGTTGGGACACAGATTGAAAAGGTAAGTTAAGCATGGAAGGAACAATAACATTCTGTATTTTCTTAAGTAAAAAATTCAATATGTTTGCTATAGGTCTGTTTGACATAATTTTCTGCTTCAACTCTAAAATTCTTTAGGCATTTAGAGGAAAACTCCCAGCTTGAAGTCATAAAAAACGCAGGCCATGCTGTTAATCTCGAGAAGTCCAAGGAATTGTGCAAACTTTTGAAAGCATTCGTCTTACATTCATCCGAACAAGAATACAGCAAACGTAAGGTAATCAATCTTCTTTAAATCCAGCATGGTTGATTTGTTTTTTCTTGGGGGCTGTTCGGTTCAAGCATAAGTAAGGTATTAAATTTTATGTTTTTCTGCCTTTCATTTTTTTTAATGTTTGATTTGAAGTAAAGGAAATACAAAATAAACTTTTGAGAGATTTGAGATATCTCAAGCCATATATTTTCTCTGCATTTGAAAACCACCCAAATCAGTTGACTTTCTTCACATGAATACTGGAGCCCACATCGGAGGACCGGGCTTTTACCGAATAATGACTGTCTTGCGACTCCTTCAGGGCAGTCTTCATCTGAAGACTGGAGCCCACATAGGAGGACCGGGACTTTTCAAATCCCGCGCTGCGCTGCTCTCGATTTCCACCCACCACCGCTTGTTGTTGCTAGCTCTAGTCCATGCTCGCCCTCATGTAATTTCAGTGCATCTGATTTGCAATCAATCAATCAAACAATTCCTGCATCTCTAAATTGTATACATTCCATTACTCTACATTTCAACAATATATACATTTTATAAATATCTAACCAAACAGCCCCTTAAACTTGAATAAAAGATATAGCTAAGAAATGCTTAATGTTAAAAACTACACATTTCTGATACTAAACAACTCTCTTCCTAGAAATTTTAGATTTGCAGCCCTTAATTAAGCGACAAATTTCTTGTTTGTAGGGTAGAAAATGGCATTCTGCAACCAAGTATGCTGGCGAGGGTGTGAAGAAATTTGCTGCAAGTCTTCCTTTGCTATCAGGACAGCGAGAGAAGGCTTGAAGACTTCACTTGTTGCGGCCTGCATATTGTTGTGAATGATAAAGAATGTAATTTATAACACATGCAAGATGTGACATCAGCCGGATGTGGCAGATACCTCATCGATTCAATTGGTTGATTTATAGATGGAAAATGTTTTTTATAAAGCTGAGTACTTTTTTGTTTTTTTTCTCTTCTCATTGATAGATCTGAACTTTTTATTTTTAAATTTTAAAGGGTGTTTTGAAAGTACTAATTAAGAGCTTCGTTTCGAACAACTTTCTTATTGCTTATCAAGGCTGCATTTGGTAGGCTTTCTTATTGCTTCTTAAAGTTATTTTCTAGTTAAAAAATTAAAAATTTTGTACTAAATAATTGTTTTAATAAGCAATAAAAAAGCTGCCCCAAATGAAGCCTAAAATAGAATTCTAGAATTTTTATACTAAAAAGCTATTTTAAGAAGCAATAAGAAAACCGTTCCAAAAAAAATTGTTTGATTTGGTTAGAGAAATTTTGCATGTGAATATGTAATAGTTTTCTCACATGCTAATGTATATTATAGTTTGAAAAACTTTGTGAGTGTAAGAAGCTACAAATAAAAGTTCCCGGCCAGGCTGATCTTGTCATCTTGATTCAAGATCGCCAATGACAATTTAAGATGAGTTATAGAGGTCAGTGAAGAGTATTCAAATAATAGTGATTGGAGGGTTATAGTTAAGCATTGAAGTTTAGAGGATTATAGTCAGATGATGGTGATTAAAAGATCAAAGTTCATGATTATGGCCATTCGACCTTAATTACGTAATGGTGGTTGGAGGACCATCGTTGGCGTATGGTGGCTGAAGGATTATAGTCGGTATACGATAGTTAGAGTACAATAGTTGGATCATGATGGATGAAAGACCATAGTCGAGTGGCCAAGGTTGGAGAACCATAGTTAGTTGGGATGTGAAAGTAAATCACGCAATGAAACAAACATGAAAAAATACAATGCATAAGAAAAGTAAAGGATCATGATTTAAGGTGGAAAAATCTGAAATTTGGAAAAAAAAAAAAAAAAAAAAAACAAAAGCCACACCACCCCAAACCAAAAATATACTAATAAATTTGGGAGAAATAGATACTAATCTCTCTTTCTATATTCTTTTAGACTGTTCTTACACACTAAACAAAAAGACGAAAATCTCTATATACCATCAAGGGATCCGAACCTTGAAAAAAATGAGAAATAAAACTATCAGGTCTATCTCAAAACACAGCAGCGCTAATTTGGAGCGCTGTTTTGCAACAAATATGATTTAATTTTAGTAGGATCAACTAAATTCTGTAAATTCGAATTAAGTAAATCTTGACATGTTAAATCCTAAAAATTGTTTCACAACATAATTATTAAATCCTGTTTATTTATTTATTTATTTATTCTATTTAAAACTGTTTTTTTATTTTATAAAAGTGGTCATGTGCACTTTTCCTATTAAATCCTATTAAAATGTTTGGTAATGTAATCTAGGGTTTAAGTTGGTTCGTTTATTTAAAAATTAAATTTAATCTGTTTTGAATTTAACTGATGTGTTAAGTACGAATTAATTATTAATTTCAATTTTAATTACCGTCAATATTATAATGATATATTGATAATTTTCTAATTAATTAGTAATTGTTATCTTGAAATAATTAATTATTTAACTAATAAATCCTACTAAAAATTTAATTAATTTAGTAAGTATTTTTAATTAATTTTAATTAAAAATTATACTAATAAGTATATCATTAATTACTTAACTATTCTATTACTCATTATTTATTTAATTATTATTTATAGTGTTAATTATATAATGAATATTTTCTATTTCAAATTATATTAAGTAAGCTAATTATATTAATTTTTAATCACTAATAATACTACTATTATTTAGTTAATATACTTAATTATTAATATTTTAAATTATATTAGTTAAATACTTAAAAGTAGATTAATTTCGTCCCATAGTCGAGCGTATGAGGCGTCTAGGTTTTGCTTTTTCTCTATTTCGTCGTTGTTGTTCGACTTCGCTGCAACTTGCTTCGTCGACGTTCCTTTTCTGTCTTTATAATAATTTTTTTTATTTTAGATCATATTTAATCCTATTAATTATTTTGAAATAACTAAGTATTTAACTAATAATTTTATCAATTATTTAAATATTATTTAATAAATTTTACTTAATTATTAATATTTTAAATTATATTAATTAAATTATTCAACAATTAGTCAATTAGAACTTTAGAAGTTTCTAGGTTTTACTTTTTCCTCCTGTATTTCGTTCGGCTTTGTTCCTTCTCACCTAAAATTTTCAAGAGTTCTTCATCGTGGCTGTTCGACTTTGCTCCTTCGACTACATTACCTTCCTGTTGGATCGGAAGTTACGACATTTTTTTATCTGAAGCAACAACGGGAGCTCGCTTGCTGTGAAGGTAACTTTCTCCCTTTCGCGCGCTTCTTCGGCCAAATCCCGTAAATCCGCCGAACCAAAGGATTTCGGAAATCCGGGATTTAGAGCGAATCGGCGGAATTTTCCGTCTACGGAGGATTTCGTTTGCCGTGAGATTTGGATTTGCATTTTAGGCCGTTTGGCTGGATTTCGCCCAAATCCGGCCTTAAATCCACATACCAAACAGCCCCTTAGCGGGCGCTCAAATCCCGTTTGGCAGGATTTGGCTTAAATCCTGTTGCCAAACAGCCCCGTGGTTTGCTTTTCCTCGTCTCCATGTCTCCGTTCTGCTTCGGCTTCGCGTGCTTCGATGTGAGGTACAGTTTCGAAAGAATTGCTAAAGGAAGCTGCTTCGCCCCCTTTATTCCTGTCGAATTGGAAGTCACGACGGAGCTCGCCGCGACGGTAACTATCTTTCAAACCTTTCGAGCGCTTATTAGACCAAATCCCGTAAATCCGCCGAGCTATCTGATTTATTAAATCGGGGATTTTGGAAAAAAATGTGGAAAATGCCGTAAAATGGGGATTTAACTTACCATGAGATTAATGGTGGAATTTCTTTCTCTGTTTTTGTTTTGATGAAATATAAATTGGTTTGTGATATGTCTATTAAAAAAAATTGGAGGATTTATGGTTTGAGATTTTTGATTGAAGTTCATTCCTGCCTTGTTTACGTGATAATTAGTTCTTATATACAGATTGGAAGTTGAGGGAAGAAAAGAAAAAAATGGATTTATACTTTTGTTTGGGAGGTATAATAAGGAAAAAAAATTCCATTTTTTATTAGCAGTTAAAAAATGAAATGAAGAATGTCTTTCCTAATGCTGAGCACAAAGATTTGGTATAAACTTGTTTGCAATAAAATTGTATACAACACAATTTGTGTTAGGTAGGAATGAACTTGTGGACTAATGTTAAATATTTGTTGCCGCTTAGAATTGAACTCATGTAAGCTATAACAATTTGTGGCGGTCCACACCAATTTTTGCAAATTGTGGCTATCATCACAGTGAAAAAGTTTTTTAATATTTTTCCAAAGGTGTCTCATACAAACTCTGTGCTCGACATTAGAAAAGACAGATTTAATTGCTTCACCAATCCCATTCTCCATATCTGATATGAATGCTAAATGTTCTATATCAACATTAAAAGCTTGGGACAAATTCATCAAAAACCACTTCCTACTTTTCTTTGATTCAGATTCAGCAACGACAAATGCAATATTAAAGTGATCATTGTTTCCATCCAAACAATTAGCGGAAAGGAGCACACCTAAATATTTTGATTTTAGATGACAAGCATCTATGCTGATTAAATATCTACAACCTGCAAAGAAACCATCAATGCAGACCTTGAAGACAATAGAGCATACATTGTTGCACTCCACATGTAAATAAAATTAAAAATTGTATCAATCAGTTATAAATGATAAAATACATTTACTGTAGATGCTTTGGAGAAGAAGACAGTAGCTAAAGAAGATAAGTTAACATATGTAAAACTTAATGTAGATGAATACAATACATGAGTAAATGTAGGTATAACTCAAGAGAATAAGTCTACATTTCTCTTATCTGATTTAAAGTAAACGATTCAGATTAAACCCAAGGTAAAATAGAAAGCATATTAGTAAAAGCAGTGTAGAGCAATAAGCTTTAAATATTTGGAGCTTTCTCGCCACTAGCTGGAGAAGACGCCAAGTTGCAAAGGAAATAAATGCTACATATTGATAAAAGCAGAACATATATTAGTTAGAGCTGCAGAGGAATCAAAAGGTGCTGCAGTTTCGGGTTGGCCATAGAGGCTTTTTCTTTTCTTTATTTTGTCGCTGATTCTACAAAACCTATTTTTTCTCTACTGTAAAAATTTGACACTGATTCAACAAGTGGAGAAGATGCCAAGCAGAAGACTTCCTCCTTCGATCTATTAATCTCGCCTTTCTGTTCTAGGTTGAATAGTAAGTGAATAAAATACGTAAAGAAAAGGAATGCATGTGTCGCCACTAGCTGGAGAAGATGCCATGCAGATAGATTCATAAAAGGAGAAGAAGAGCGGGTGGGATTCGTGAACTGTGTGATTCAAACAAAAGAAATGCCTGTGTTGTACTAGCTGGAGAAGACGCCAAGAGGATAGATTCGCGAAAGCAGAAGACGAGTGAGTGGGATTCGTGTACTGTGCGATTCAACTCGAGAGAGGAAGCTGCTCTGCTCGAGTTAGGGGTTCCCGCCCTCTTTCGTGGTTTGGTGTTGACGGAAGGTGACAGAATGTTATTTTTGATGAGGGTAAGGGTTTTAAGGTGGTATATTGGTAAATAAGAAAGTTTAGGTGTTAAATAGGTAAATAGATTTGTTTTAAGTGCTAGGTAGATAAAAATCCCTAAATTTTTTTAAATTACAAAATTTTAACTTTTTTGATATTCCCATAATATCGTAATGAAACATAACGCGTAAGAAGGCTTATTTAGGGTATTTACACGCCCGGATGGTCTAGGGTTTTATTTTGATGAGCCGTTTCCCTCGTCTTCTTTGCTTACGAGACCAGGAGAGCCCCTCATCTTCTTGATTTACGCGATCAGGGTAGCCCCTCGTCTTGTTCATTTACGCAACAGTCGAACCCCTCGTCTTCTTCGTTTATGCGGCTAGGCATGCAAGTCCAGCGGAGAGCCATGACCAACTACACAGTTCTGCTTCTCTTCGACTCTTCGTCATTTCGAGGTGAGACCAGTCGAGCAGTCGATTTGAAGCTCGATACGTCCGGCTTGATTTGAAGCTCAATACTTTCCCGGCTTCTTTATTTTTGCAAGCAACTATTCGATGGTAAATAATTTGAGTTTTTTTGCAAGCAACTATTCAAACCTTTTTGCATCTGAAATGTGCTATAGTTTAGTACTTCAGTGATAGGTTAATTTAAGACGGGCTATTGTTACTAGGTTTTTCAAGAAGTATATATAATTACTTAACAACTATTATGTTCATTCTATGTTCTATGCAATATATATATATCACATTTAAGGGGTATTTATATACATGATACATATAATTTGTTTATTTACATATTTAAGATATAAACTTTACTATTGACTTAACTTATTACGCCATGAGCACTGTTGCTCCTATTTGTGATCACGAATTCATGCTGAAAAAGAAGTTGGAATAGGTTAGATTGTGTATTGAGTTTTATTCTGAGGAAAATTGTATATTTGTTTGCATATGGTTGGCTAATGCTAAGACTTTATTTCTTCATTCCATCAATTTTTTAAAAGCAAAATGAGCTGTAGTGGTGGTGGAATTGGAAGTGACGATGGTTCAACAGAGACTTCTGTAGAAGCCATTAAGCCCTTATGGAATAATGTTACAAAGTTAGGTAAAACTTTTGATGATGATACTAAAGGCCAAGGACAAACCTCTACATCTAATATTATTATTCCCTTTACTGAGTAGTTGAAGCTTGATGTTGTACTAAATGTTTTTTAACTTATATTTTTGTGGTTATAATAGACATTTTGTACTAAACATTTTATATTATAATCTAGACAAGTTATTATGATATTGATTTATTATTGTTTGTCATTTCTAATATGATATTACATTTATTTCTATACACTATATAACAAAATTATAATGTCGTGTGAGCAATGTATATGTGTTATATATTTTCAAAAATAGTCGTGTCCCATGTACGTGTTGTGATGTGTCCGTGTTGTCGTGCCCGTGTCTGTGCATCATAATAAAAATAAGGATTTCCTTACATTCACTGTCATGTTTAGGGGAAATTTTGAGAGTCTTAACCTGCCCGCCACATCTGAGAAAGACATGTATGGTCAGTGTCGAGCAACATCTCGGCCATAGTCTTCAATCCCGCCATGCCAGAGAAAGGCGTGTATGGGTCTTCGGGAGCATTTATTTGAAATGCACTATTCTTTCCCCGCAGGCAAGACGACACATACATTGGCACTTAGGGTTATCCTTGCCACGCTAGAGAGAAGCGTATACAAGGCTTACCAGCCTCGTTGCGAGCGTCGCACCGGGTTCCTTCTCATAATACTAGAAAAAACGTGTATAGGTGATTTTCTGGTGTGCTGTGAGTGTTGAAAACGGGATTTGGAGGCTTTTTGAGTTTAAGAACTATTTATACCCGAGTGAGTGATGACGACAAGAGCGATGGTGTCAAGGCGGCGGTGCCGTAGAAAAAAAAAAACAAAAAAACCTTTTCTTTTTCTTTTCTTATTATTCTCTTTTTTTGGACGGTAAGAATAATAGCACTAATAAATAATAATATTACTTAGTAATAATAATTAATAATAATTATGATATTAATATTACTAATTAATAATAATAATAATATTAATAATATTAGAGAGAGAGGACTTAGAGAAAAGGGCTGATTTTGAGTGGGCTGTTGAGAAATGGATTAAGTAATGTGGATTTGGGCTTGGGTTGAGTCGGAATTGGTAAGAGCTGGTTGTTGGAGTATGATCTGGCTACTTCGGTGGGTTGTGGGCTTGATAGGAAGGGGGTTGATGTTGAGGTGAGTGTAAGGTTGTATTTGTGAGTTGTTGTAGCTGGGGGATATTGTAAAGGGCTGAGTTCATGGGTTTGAATGAAGTTGGGTAGAATTGTGAGTCTCAATTTCAATAGGGAGGGAGACGGGTAGGGAAGGTTTGGGATATGAGATCGGGCTATAGTGGCTAGAAGTTGGGTCAACAAATGAAACAGATCGGGATCGGTTGCCTGTGAGGAGGATGCTATGTGGGTCTTGGGTTCAACGTGTAGACGGAAAGGGAGATTGGAATATGGCTGAGAGGGCCGATCGGGCAGAGTATTGTGAAGACCGGACTGGGCAAGGGTGCAGCTGGGTTCGGCTCTAGCTTGCGTTGGATGCTGGAGGAGTGCTTGGTTGCAGGCGTCGGATTGAGCAGAGGAAACATGAGTGTTATCGAGTAGAGGGTTCTCAAATCGGATGGTTTAGGCAGAATCGGAGGAGGCATGTCAATTTCGTGATGCGCGCACGCTTTCAGCTGTGGAAGGAAGCAAAGGGTTGAAGCTACAGGAAGATCGACAGATTGAAGCCACCGATCGACTGTTAGTCGGGACTGTGTAAAGGGATGAATGGCAGCTGCATGTAGTTTTGGCTGTGAGCGACTGAATGAGGGAGTTCAGATAGCAGAGACACGATTTAGAGGTGGCCCGCGGCTTCGGGCTATGTGGGTAGAGACTAAGGAGGTGTGGGTCGTGATCGGGATTGGAATCACGGTAGGGGTCTATAGTTTAGCACTTGTAGATGGATTGGAAGGCTGAGATGTTGAAGGCAGTGAAAGAGCAAACGATTGAGAGGTCGTTTGAGTGTCGGTTCTTTTCGCTCGAGCAATGAAGCAAAGAAAAATGAGTGATGCTCTTTTAGTTTCATTTTAATGACGAGAGCAACTATGATCGAGACCTCGATTTATGCAGAAATTTTGGGAGTAGACGCAGCCAGGATATCAGGGATTCAAACAGAGTTCACGGTGATAAGAGGTATTCGATTGATTTTGATATTGTTATTTTGAATAATAATAATATTATTATTATCATTAAATAACAGAAGTCAACGGGCCATTATCTCGGCTTATGTATTCCTGCCTCGAAATCTGTGCTTTTTTTTTTTCTTCGCCTTGGAAAACATGTCGATTTCCTCGTACAAATTTCATTGGGTTAAATTTCAGTCAACTTTAGGTATTGTCGATGTTTTGAACGCGATGATGAAGTCTGTTTTGCTACCGGTCCTCATTTGGGCGTCGCGTGTCAATTTTGGATGTCGGTCGTCGATTTCGATCGTTCTTGCTCGATTCGAATGCGAGGAGGTCCCTCTCTGGTGAATTCGACATTTTGATCACAACGACGCGATCCTTTTGGGGATTAGTGGTCATTTGACCCTTCAAGTGACTCACTGCGCCCGTCGACTGTCACTTGAATTGCTGTTTTCGTTCCTTTCACGCGTTTTGTTGTAGTGGTCAACAATGATTTTATTGTTTTTATTTATTTCTTTGTCATGTATCGAATTTATGCATGTATGTACTTATTTTTTGCACACTAAATTTTTCTTTGAGTGCAATAATTATTGCTTTCATGAGCTTATATTTTGAAACATGTACTACTTTTTGGAATTTGTTTGTAAAAGTGTAAATACTCAAAATAGTCCCCGACTATTGATAAATACTCAAATTAGTCTCAGAATTTTGCATTGCCTCAATTTAGTCCCCAACTATTAAAAATTATCCAATTTGGTCCATCAGTTAGATTTGTCGCTTCATCATGGTATTTTAGTAAAAATACTTGTTACATGCTCGCCTTCATGCTGTAAGCCCTGTATGCAGAACCGAAGACCTAATTGTGCGAGTGAGAAGCTGCGAGGAAGATGACATGTTGCGAGCAAGCCACGAGTGAGATGCTCTACGAGCGAGTCGAGGTGCTTTGATTTGACATCCAAAGTTGCATGTGGTTGCGAGTGAGATACATGCTGTGGCGAGCGAGATGACGAGTGCTGCAGCGAGCGAGATGACGCGTGCTGCTGCGAGCGAGATACCCTTCAAGCGAAACGACACGCTTCGGCATCTAGACGCCAGTTGTTGCGAGCGATCACGATGAGCTTTGACATCGTGATATTGAGACGGTGAGCAATGCGCGACATCCACAAGGAGACAGAGACACAGCTAGCTTTGCTATTTATCTTTTAAAATCTAGTTTAAACAAACTAGGCTTGTTGTATGATATGTTTATCTACTTAAAGCCCTCTTGAGATTTAATTGTCTAGAATAGTTTCTAAAGTATAAAATAAATTGAGACATAGCTGTTTAACAAAGCATATTGAATTTAAAAATGTTTATGTCATTTAACACGTTTAACAAATCATATCAAATTCACAGCTGTTTAACATAGCGCTTTATGCTATCATTGAAGATTCAGGTACTGAAATAGAGGGTAATATATTGTTAGTATTTAGAGATTAGATATTGGTGGGTGAATGATGATTTTATATCGTTTCTTTATTGTTGTATGATCTATTTATCTGCTTAGAGCCCTCACGAGATTATAATTTTTTTTTTTCATTATTTATTCACGCTTATTATGTCTGCATATCAAATATATACTATAATATATGAAATGATAAAATATAATAATATATGCATTAAAATTAAGTTTAAATACAACTAGGTTTGCTATATTATCTGTTTATCTGCTTAGAGCCCTCTTGAAATTTAATTGTCAAGATTTGTTTCTAAAGTATAAATTAAATTGAGACAGTCGTTTAAAAAATCATATGGAATTCACAACTGCTTAACACATCGTTTTATGCAATCATTGAAGATTCTGACACTAAAACAGAGGGTAAAATATAGTTAGTATTTGGAGATTAGATATTGGCAGGTGAATGATTATTTAGTGTTGTTTCTTTATTGTTGTATGATCTATTTATTTGCTTAGGAGCCCTCTTGAGATTTACATAAAATATAAAATTTTTCATTATTTATTCACCATCACCATTATAATGTTGTAGATTAAATATGTATTATAATTTATTAAATACTAAAATAGAGCAATATAAACAATGTAATCTCATATCCACTTGTAATACCTAATATATCCTTCATATTTAACTTTGGAGTTAACCTTAACTCTTACTTTAGGTTTTGAGACTAAATTAGATCAATTTTAGTAGTTTAGACACTAAATTGGGGCAATGCAAAACTCTGGGGCTAAATTAGACATTTATTAATAGTCGGTGGAATATTTTGAGCTTTTACTTGTTTGTAGAATAATTTTTTTTGTATTCCTTGATAATTATTCTTCTTTTTGTGGTTTTTAAGATGACTCCGGTGATGTAATATAATATAGTTGCCACCATAAATTTGCAGGGCATCGTAATCAGTTCAACCTAAACTTTTTAGCTGAAAGCATTGTGGTGATGGGTGATAATATGCATATAGAAGCTCAGGAGGATGAAGAAGAGGATGACCTGGACTTCAATCCGCTTTTGAGAGGAGAAACACCTTCAGAAGCCTCTTCTAGTTTGAGTTCTGAAAATGAAGGGCCATGTGATGATGTTTGTAAACGTATCCAAAGCTCTTCAGATGGAAAACTCAGCTCTTCATCTACAAGACTTGAGGAGAAGACATATATCTGTAGCCAAGGATCCTTAGATGAGGTTGAGGAATCTATAATGCAATTTGATGATGCTGCTGGGAAATCAATCAAACAGCTACAAATGCTGACTTATATTAAGGAAATTTCTGCTGTGAATGGAAGTGATGGTGCTAGTGTTCCTTCAAAGAAAAATGTGCTTGATGTGACTTCCAATCAAGAAAACATCAATGAGCATATTGTGCATGATAATGATGATGCTATTTGCAGGCGTACCAGGGCTCGACACTCACTTGCAAACTACACGCTTGAAGAACTAGAGACATTCCTTCAAGAGTCAGATGATGATGATGACCTTCATAATGTTGACGAGGAAGAAGAATACCACAAATTTCTTGCTGCTGTTCTTTTGGAAGGAGATGGAAAAGAGCAAGCAGGTCAAGGAGAGAGAGCTTTTGATGAAGATGAAGAAAATGATGCTGACTTTGAAGTTGAACTTGAAGAAGCGCTTGAGAGTGATGTTGAGGAAGCCACTGGCTGTAGCACAGAACATAGCGGAAAGCAATATGGAGAGGCATATGTTCCAGAGACCAGACAAAAGAAACGACTAAAGGAGTTTGCAAAAAGCAAGAAGTTTCTGTTGGGACAATCTTCTAAGGCTACATTACGTCCTATATTGCCATATGTGTCCGATTTACAAAGATCTCATGTTCCTTCTTTTGCATGGAAGATGCCTTCACCTAATTCTTTTTCTCATTGCTCTGCATCTGTTTCTGGTACTGAACTTATCAATGGGTTTACAGCTTGCCAAATCGGACAGCTATACTGTTTAATACATGAACATGTTCAACTTCTTCTCCAAGTTTTCTCTGTTTGTGTTCTTGATCCTTCAAGACAGCAAGTTGCCAATGATTTGCGGAAGTTGATATCAGAAATGATTGAAAGACATGAAATGTCACTGTCCTGGAGGAAGATTCCTTATCCTATGTTCTGTTTTCAATCTTCAAATCTTCATTCCTCGGTACAAGTTGATTCAAATCAAAGTGCTAGTTGTTCATGGACACCTGTAATTGATAATAACACTGTTTTGTCGATTCTTGATCTAGCTCCGCTTCGGCTAGCTAAGAATTACTTGGCCGATGTTAAAGAAAGTTGGTGACTAGTTGGATTCCCAGCAGTTTTAATTTTAAGCACAATGCTTCTTGTTTATACTATGTGTTTAATATTAGTTTTTTATTGACTTGGCAGCCGTATCAATGCACAGACAGAGTTGCTTGGAACATGGTACTATAAAGAGTCATTCGTGTAAAGAGCCTCTTTTTTCCCTACCAATTTCAGCCTCTCTAGATAATGCAGGCAGCAACTTTCCAGGAGAATCCATTTCAACACTGACAACCGTTTTACCCAGTTCATCTTGCCCACTCCAATCTGGTCAACAACAACCTAAGAAATCACTGGCTGCTACGCTTGTGGAGAGTACCATGAAACAGTCGGTTGCTCTTGTTCCTGCTGATATTGCTAAGTTGGCACAGAGGTTTCTTCACTTATTTAATGCAGCACTTTTTCCTCATAAGCCTCCAACACCAGCTGTTGCAAATCGTGTGCTATTCACAGATGCAGAAGATGGGTGCGTACTTATCATACAATTCGGCATGTATCTATTAGAACTAATTATGTGTTTAACTTCTTTGTATATGCCAATAATAAGGTGGTTGCACTATGCAAAACTTATTCGTTTCTTATACCTTAATAATTTATGCCCAAATTTTCTGGCATGTTTTAAACTGTCATTACATCATTTATTTGGCTATTGTTATTCTTATTTTGAAAATTGTCGTCATATCATTTATATGATAGGCTGCTTTGCGCTATTTTATTTAGATTTTTTTTATATTTAAACTCTTTTTATATTGTTTTTATGTCCAATTTATAGTGCTTATGTAGTTACTGCTGATCTAGATGTCGTTATTTTAGAAGAGAAGTGGCATTTGCCGATGTATAATGGTTATGAAAAAGGCTCTATGAAAGTTGGATGTGCCAAGAACAGAATTATTAACGTGTTTCATTTATGTATATGCTGGTAATTATTTTTATTTAATCCTTTCGGGCTCAGAGCTTGAGGTTTTAATAAGCGCTGTTCACATTTTCTTGCAATATATACAACCATATTTTGTCAAGGTTTCTTCAAGCTTCTCTTGCTTCTTCTATTATGGTAGGCATTCAGTGGAAATTTTTTATCCTATCCAAAAAAGTGAGCCTCATAATTGAATCCTTCATTTTGTATACTAGTATTGGATGTTTACTGTATAACACTTTTTAATTGGTATATATTGTGGAATCCTCTATCTTCACTGTTTATGTAAATATAATGCAGTTTGTTAGCTATGGGAATAATGGAGCACAACAATGATTGGTTGGCAATACAACAGCACTTTCTTCCGTGTAAATCTACTCATCAGGTTATTTCCTTTGTCAACCACTTTTAAGCCTAATAATGTTGCATATCGTTTTTTACATTAAAGTTTATTTTTGCTGTTTTTTCCTAGTATTTTACTCTATTTTATTCTACTTCATTCATAATTTTTTTGGAGTCAAAATTTTTTATTTTATTTTATTTGAGCTTTATTATGGTTTGCTTAAATCTAGAGCTAGTTTTTCCCCTCAAAATGTTGAACAAACTGTTGTTTTCTACATTATTCATTTCATTGTTGGGTTCCTAGTTTTTGCCAATCTTGTTCAAGTATTTTTGCAATAAATTGTATCTGTTTCGGCTTATTTTCATGTGCCTATTGATCTATGTATGCAGCGTGCATCTATTTTTTGGGTATTGCATTCATATTTGATTTCGTATCCTAAATTGGTGTTTGTATCTGTAGTTTGAGTTCATGTGTGGATATGTTTTTTATATGATCTTTATGTGTGCATGAATTTGGGTTTGTGTGTCTTTGCATGTACTCGTTTAAACATGTAATATATGTAATGTGCGCTTATGTGGGACATTTGTGTATGGATGCACCTTAATATGTGCATGCATGTGTGTTTGTGTACATTTGCATGTGCACACTTAAGCATGCTAATCCCTTACTGCATTCATTTTTCCTCTAATCAAATTAAGAAGGCCCAAAGAAGATCAAAATCACTTGAAGCAAATATAGACAGCTAAAAGCTAAAATAAGTGAAGGTGATGCATTGAAGGAATGTAAATGCGTTCCATTGTAGTTGAACATTAAAGTTCCTTTTGCTTAAGCAACTGACAGCATCTTTGCCTACTAAGATGGGACAACACCAATAACATTATGTGGTTCATGTCCGATATCGTAAGCTACAGGATCCACAGTTCTCTCTCTGGAGCTTTTTTCAATATATTTTACGTGCATGCAAGATATTTTTTGCGGGTGATAAATGACTTGTAAAGCAACTTCACTTAGGTTTTTGTATATATAGGATGTATTTACTTTTTCATAATTTATAATGCAAATTTCATCACTAGATCTATGTTTTGTTGCAGATTTTTGTCAGACAGAAGAACCGTAGCTCTTCAAAAGCTCCTGAAAATCCAATAAAAGTAAGGCATAAATTTGAAAGCAGTGAACCATTATCAGTCTTTCGAATTTTGACTTAAGTTGATGGATTTATTATATGTGCATGCATTCTTGATTCATTGCTTTAGAGCTGGTGTTCAGTAACATAATTCTTATTTATCTCAACTTCTGATTTAGATATCATCTCCCTGTTTAAGTTGGATATTTAATTTTGTTTATCTTTTTAATATAGTAGGGCAGTTTTCAGCATCTATTTTGACCCTGAGTTTACTTGAAATTTTTTTCAGATCACTCAGGTTTGCAATGATCAAGTTTTTTCACTTTTTAATGGAATAATTTTTTCACTGGTTTCTGATTGTGTAATCATAATTAAAAATTTTCTTTCATAATTTTTAGGATATGCTATTTGGTGTTGCTGAATATACATCTGATTGAAAACTATGAAAAAATATCAAATGATGCCATTAAAGTAGGATGTATAGCATTAACGGATCTTTATGCTGACCTTTTATATGCATTGGTCAAATGATGGCTGAACTGTCATCTTTTCCCTTTTCTTTTTTTGAAATAGTTGGCATTATATTCTCGAAAAATAGCTGTTATAGAGAAATGAGTTACATATAATACGATTGTGTTGGTGAATTTCTGTTGCTGCCATGACAGCAATAGAAACAATTTTATGAGGAAAGTTTGAGTAATTGCATGCTAGAGATGTGAGGTATGAAGCTATGATTAGAGGTCCAATTAATTGTATTTGGTTGACAACAAAATATGGAGGAAGAGGCCCACGGATCAATGGCAATTGGCTTCAGAGACTGAAATCTGGAGCATAAGGATTCTTGGAGCTTTAGGAAATATATATATTTTTTTATTGTAGTTTTTACTCTTTCAATAGATGTTTATATATCTCTATGTATAAACACTCTTTGAATGACAATAATGCAAGCACGAATTTGTCATTCTCCTATTTTCTACATGTTATTAGAGCTCTAGGTTAGGGCCCCAATTTCTGATGGCTCATTTTTTTGTCTTAATTCCGTTTTTTCTTCTCCATGTCAGAGAATTCAAACTCTATGAGAGTATCAACCATCATGAAGGATATGAACTAAACTAATTCAATCAAAGGAGAATTCCAGGGATTACAAATCTTACATTGGCTGATTGGAATAAATTATCTAAATTAGTCTTTAGATTAAGAAAGACTTTTTTGAAAGAAAAATGGAAACTCTAGGATATTTCCTGGATCTTGATTATCCAAAGTTCATAGAGTGATATGAAGGAGATTCCATGATCATGCCATGATTGTGAAATTCTATGTTGCCCAAAATTCATAGGCTTTATATATTCCTCACAACATCATATGAAGTCTGGCATCTTGTGATATTAATATTAGCCAAAGGTCAATGATGATGCTCTCATTTATAAAGTTATGAGAAAACTCTTAATCACAAAGCAAGTTCTATCTGTCATTGAATGTTTCAAAGCAATGAAGGTTTTATTGTTAGAGTTAGATTACTACCTAGATCTTAAGATAAAATATAGTAGTGATATTGTGATTCTGAAAGAATATGTAGAAAGAAAAATGATTATTGAGTTTCTTGCTAGACATACTATATAATTTGATAAGTTTGTATTAAAATCTTGGGCAAGGGCCAGGACATCACGCTCTCTCGTAATAAAGCTTATTCCTTGTTTGGACTTCAAACTGAAGAAGAAATAATGATTGTAATTTTGAAGACACCTAACTCATAAGGGTTAGAAATGACAAGCATAAACACTCAAGATAAAGGATTGATTACCACTGGCATTTCCAAAAATGAAGGACAAAAAATCCACCAAACTGCCAACTTATGGTGCAACTATTACAAGAAGAAAGAATGATTGCAATGTTGAAAACACCTAACTCATAAGGGTTAGCAATGACAAGCACAAACACTCAAGGTGAAGGATTGACTACCACTACCATTCTAAAAATGAAGGACAAAAATTCCACCAAAATGCCAACTTATGGTGCAACTACTACAAGAAGAGTGGCTTGTGGAAGTTCTTTTTTAGATCTCAAGGCATAGTGGATCCTCAAAAAGTCAATCAAAAGGACATGCTAATTTCATAGTGATTGGATGACAAAGTTCGGGAGAAATTGAGATGCTAAAGAACCTTCTCAATTCTCTAGAAAGGTCATCTGTTTCTTGCTTTATAGTAAAAAATGGTGAAGTTTCTAATCTTGTGTTTTTAATACCTCAAATAGTTCCTCCAATATCTGAGTAATTGGGTGCCATTGACCACATGACACATTCAATTAATATTTTCAAAACCTACCAACCATGTCCTAGCAATAAATTGATCAAAGTGGTCAATGACTTCATAGCCATCACTGCAAGACAAGGGGATAATACTGTTCTCCTTCTCACCCGCAATAATGTTCTACATGTTCCCCATCTTATTATAATTGTTTTATCTATTCTTTAAATAACCCAATATCAAAGCTACAAGATATTTTTTATTGATCATTATGCTTTTCATGACCTAATTATCGGGAAGATGATTGGACAAGCTAGAGAAAGAAAAAGACGAGCTATGTTTACTTAATGATAACAACAATTGCAACAATTATTCATCTTTTTTCTTTATGCATGTTTTTATCCGTCAGTTTTATCATTAAAGATTATGATATTCATCTTTTAAAATTCTCAAATTTGTGTTATCCTCCTTATTAAAAAATGTTAACATTGAAAATTTTCATTATGAAACTTCTACAAGTGCTAGATGTCATAGGGCATTCTTTCCTTTGAGTGAATCTTGATGTACTCAATTTCTGTTAATCTATTGTGATATTTGAGGATCCTTGAAAATCTCATTGATATGGTTTTACTCTAATGACATTGATTTATCTTATGAAACAAAAATATGTATATTCTGCACACCTTTGTTATAATAATAATAGAAAATCAATTTGGTGTTAATATTAAAAAGTTTAGGAAAAATAATGTTTGATATTAAAACATTCAGGAGTAAGAATGCCCCTAGATAAAGAAAGGCATTATTCACTAATACTCATCCTGATAGCCCACAACAAAATGGGGCAGTTGAAAGAAAAAATAAACTTCTTTTTGAGATTATGAAGGTTCCTTTCTTCCAAAATCAGGTTCTCAAGGATGTTTAAGTTATTCAAATGTCGACATAGTTGATTATTAGAATACCTTCAAAAGTGATTGATTTTAAACGTCCTGTAAGCTACCTCTCTAATTTTTTTTTTCTATGAATAATTTATTCACAAAAATTCCTTCTAACATATTTTGTCATCTTATGTACACATTCATAAACTACATTGGATAAATTAGACCCTATAACATTTATGTGTATTTTCTTAGGATATTCACACAGTATCTTCCAACTACTAGAAAAGTCCTCATATTAAAGGTTGTAATATTTAGTTGAAGTAACCTTTCTTTAATCATGCATATCTTCAAGGGCTGAATAGTGAAAAAAAAGGGGCTGAATAGTGAAATAGAAGATAATTCTGATGAACTCAATGTCTTTTCCCCTTGACTATTTAGCCTATTAATACACATGAATTACAATAGCTTGATCCCTCTAAGATTAACATTTTGGTTACTAAACCGCTCCAAGTTCATAAAAGAAGGATAAATCCTATCAAAACTCCCTTGCTAAGTTCAAGACTTGGAATCAGTATCTAGTAACCTTCCACATCTCCTAATAATGATCTTGATCAACCTATTGCTTTATGAAAAGATACTGAACATTCATTGTCTAATAACTTGATACTCTGAAAACTTCTCTATGCACATAATGCCTCTCTTATAAAAATTAATATCATTATAATACTGCTAATCTTGTTTGAGGCATTAGGAGGCATTAGGAAAGAAGAATAAGAAGAAAGTCATGAGAGAATAGATGAACAACCTAAAAAAGAACCACATTCGGGAGATAGTTGAGTTGCTTTAAGGAAAAAGTGATTGTAAGATGTAAATGAATTTTTTACATCAAAATATAAAGCTGATGGGAGCCTAGAAAAATATAAAGTTAGATTAGTAGCAAAATATTATACTGAATATTATGCAATAGGCTGCTAAGAATCATTTTCTCTTGTTGCTAAAGTAAATATTATTCATTTTTTTATTTTTTAGTTCTTAATTTTAGATTGTAACGATATGGTGTGAAAATGCTTTTTTATACGACAACTAGATACTGATGAAGATTCAATTACTCATTATAAAAAAAATGAAGTATGCAAACTAAAAGAAGGCGGTGCATGGATTAAAGCAATCTTCAAGGATGTGGTTTGGAAAATTCACAAAAGTGATGAATGGGACGGGATATTGACAAAGCCAGGAAGAACATACTCTTTATGAAATACTCTTGTAATTTTTATTGTATATTTTGATAATATAATTGTTACAGGTGATGATGCCGAAGAAAAACAATTATTCAGGAATAAACTTAGTACAACATTTAAGATAAAAACTCCATTTTTAAATGCTCATTGACGTAGAAATGTCTTAATAAAAAAATGATATTTTTCTCACAAGAGGAATATATCATTTACCTATTAAGAGATATGACTACAGTAGATTGTAACTCGTGTAAGCTCTTATAAAATAAGTCCATAAACTAGATACTGATGAAGAAGGAACCGAAGTCAACAAAAGATAATATCAACAATTACTTAGAAAACTACTATACCTAACCAATACTCGTTCATATATTGCATTTGTGGTTAAGCCTCGTAAATCAATTCATACATAAGCCAAATGGATCTCTCCTTCAGTCGGCCTATAGAGTCTACAAGTATTTAAAATCTAACCTTGAAAAATGAACTTTCTATAAAAGACATGAAAATTTAAAGCTAAAAGGCTATATTAATGCTGACTTTGCGGGATCTCTGGCAGGTAGAAAAGAACACATTCTTTGGATAAAATTGTGTAACATGGAGTAAAAAAAAAAGTGTTCTCAAGATTAATTGTAAAATCGGAGTTTATAGCTATTGATAAAGGTATCTGTGAATTTTTGTGGTTCAAAATTATACTAAAAGATCTATAGCTAAATGTGAAGGATCTATAAGGTTATGTGGTGACAGCAAGTTTGTAATTAACATTGCCCACAATCTAGTATGATATGATTAAACCAAACATGTGGAGGTCACATATATTTCATAAAAGAAAACATAAGACATTTTAATTATACTCCTTATTTTCTAAAAGGCAATCAATTTGTCGATATATTCACCAAAGGTTTTTACAGTCCTCCATTCAAAAATATTTTGAGCAAACTTGAAGTCGTTGACATCTTTCATCCACTTTGAGAGGGAATATTTGAGAATGTCAGTTATTGCCATGACAACAATTAAAACAATTTTGGGAGAAAATTATAGGTAATTGCATTCTAATAATGGAATGCATGAAGCTACGATTGATATTCTAGGTAGCTATAATTGACAGACAAGAAATTAGGGAGTAGGTTAACATATTCATAACAGCAGGTGGATATGGAAATCTGGAGCACAAATTCATGGAGCTCTAGGAAAGTTTCATAATCATAATTATTGCTTAGAGGCAACTCTATGTCTAAATACTTTATGAATGTATATTAATGCAGGAAAATATTTATCATTCTCTTATTTTCAATTGTTCATTGTATCGTTCTACCTTTTTAAAACTCATGGGCCTAGTTATCGCATCATGTGAATCCTATGATCTTTTGCAGCATACTTCAGTAGTTATTTGAATACTAATGTGCAGGTGGCCGATTTAATATTTTCATTCTTGTAATGCTTTGGTGCAATTTTCAAGTTTACTTCCATGGTGTAATTTATTTGTTGTACTTTGTAGATGGTCAGGCGCATGAAATCCTCCCCTTTGAGAGAAGATGAGAAAGCACTTATCTGCGAGGTGGTATTATTTCCATCAATATGCTATTGGCAACTTGTTAGTGCATACTGGTCTCCACTAATCCTGATTTTTCTAACCAAACTAGGGATTAAGATTCTTTAAGCATGATTGGCAATCTGTGTGGAAATCTTGTGTCCCCCATAGAGATCCATCAATGCTACCACGTCAATGGCGAATTGCTATGGGAATCCAAAAATCATATAAGAAAACAGAAGCCGTTAAGGAGAAGAGGCGTCTATATGAAGCTAAAAGAAGAAGATTGAAAGCTTGTATGACTGAGCAAGAAACTTCAGAAAAGGAGGTAAGTTTGGGTATTGTTAATCAAATGAAGCATTCTAATAATCTTGTTTATTGCTGACAACTTATACATCTTTATGGATGTATGGCCCCAGGTCAATTATGGAGATAACAGTGAGGGTGACATGGATTGTGAAGATGAAGCTTATGTGCATGAAGCCTTTCTAGTAGATTTGGAGTCCGGATGCTCTAAAAACATGGTTCACAGTGGCCATCTTTCATGCATTAACAATAGTAACAATCAAGCTATTCGGTTGATGCAATATAGAGGTAGTGGTAATGGTGTAAACTGTGACTCTATTACAAATGATTATGGAGAATCACAATTGGAAACTGGAACTAAGAATGTGCTTTTGAATTCTTCAAAATTACCAAAAGATGCAAATTGCTTGCATCAATTTTCCCAGATTGGATATGATGCATCTTACAGTATTTCTTCAAGGCATCTTTCTTCCGGAGGTCGTTTATTGACAAAATCTTATCGAGCTCGGAAGAGAAAAGCACTCCGTATTGTAAAGCTAGCTCCTGATTTGCCTCCTGTGAACCTTCCCCCATCTGGTCGTGTGATCCCTCAGTCAGCTTTCAAAATTTATCATGGCGAGTCAATACATTCTAATGTAAATGACAAGGTGCTGAAGGACCATGTTCTTAGGGTTTCTCATGTAGCAGAAGCAGGAGCAAGTGTGATGAATCTTATAGAAAATACATGCAAGCTTTCAGATAATCATCCAAGTAATTCCCATTCAGATGGAAGCAACCTTGCAGATCACACGAAAGAGAATGGTTCTGAATCTGATGTCCAGTTTCACCCATTACTTTTCAAGAACCCATCTCATTTCTCATTTAATTGTCAAAACACTGCTCCAAGTTCCTATAATTTTCTCATTGGGTCTCAGTGCTCAATCGACACAGTTAGTACTGCAACCCCTGACAATTCAAGGCAAGGATTAGGTCTTCCGACAATTTCGAGCACTATTGATTTTCATCCACTTCTTCAAAGATGTGAGAGCAATAGTGATGTCCCTATCACATTTGATGGGCTATCTTCTGATTTAGGAGCCCCGCATGAAACTTCTGTTGTTCAGTTAGTAAATGGTGCACCATCTGGTTTTCAATGTGATGGAATGAATAAGATTGACTTAAATATTCACTTATCTTCTACAATGGACATGCAAAGGACCACTGAAGTATGTGATAATCAGAATGTTGAGCTACATACATCTACACCTGAGGAAAGAATAGTCGAGAAAATTGTACAAGCAAATTTAAAACATTTTGACGTTAGAGACAAAGAACTTGAGGCTTCAAGGGAAACAAATTTATTTGTTCATTCAGCTTCATTCTATTCAAATGATGGATTTGGCCCTAAAAAAATACCTCAAAGGCATGATATTTCATGCCACCAATGCATAGAAGACTTTCATGAAATGTCTAACCCTGGAATTATAATGGAGCAAGAAGAATTGAGTGATTCTGAAGATGAAAGTGAAGATGTGGTTTTTGAATGTGAAGATTTAGAGGACTCCGAAGAAGAAGAATTATGTGGCGACCCACCTATACAAATCCATAATAAGGTACAATTTTTGCTTCTAATTTTTCGACTTAATGGAATTATTGCTTGAAGCCATATCTCTTTGATAGCTTATTGCATCAATTTATAATGCTTCTTTTTAAAAATCTGTTTAGTTGTCTCTAATAAAGGCACTATATTCTTAAATGAGATAAATAAGTTCACTCTATTTTCTTTTAAGCACTGAGCTACTGCCATGATAGTTGTTTTCTCTCTCCTCTCTCTTTCACACACATCTCACTCTATGGTATGCAGGGGCGGATCCAGCTTTTTTCATGGTGCACAAATTTTTTTTTTATTTTTTTTTGTGGGGGATGGACAAAGACGCTTAGGATTGATAAAATTAATGCAAATTTCTTTTTTAGGGGGAAAAATACCCAAAATATTCAAAATATTCCAAAATATCCACGCTAATTTTTTTTTTAGGGTGGGCATTTGCCCACCACCCTGAGTACATGGGGGATCCACCCATGATGGTATGTTTTGGATATAATGGAAAACACCATGACACTTTGTTGAGAGAAGCCCTGATTTTAACTAAAATCATTTCATTAGCAGGTTCCATGTTTCTCTAGCAAGGATGATGAAAACCAAGTTGCTCAAGATCTTCATCAACTGCAGCAATCAAACTCAGTATTACATGCTTCAGTTAAGAGAGGAAAAGGCTGTAGAGGCATTGTGTATGTGTCTCATGGCTTTCAACATACAAAACTCACAAGGTCAAAGAATGAAAATGGTAGCACAAAAGGAGACAGGCCCTGTAGAAGTTCTCTCATTGCTTCTGCTCCCTCTCCAACCTGTTCTAAGAAGAGAGGTGATGAAGAAAACTTAATATGTCAGGATTTAGGCGTGGGAACTGGTGAGAACAAGACTGCTGGCTCCAGAAGATCAAAGTGTCGTTCTCCCTTGGACTAATCGCTCATAGGTAACTAATTTAATGCAACTTTTGAAATATTTTATGCATTGACATCCGGCCAATATTATGTTAGAAAATGCACAACTGCACTCTTGCCACTTAGCGAAACTGAACTAGTAAAAATACTAGGCAATTTTTCTGAGCATTCTGTTCAGAAAAATAAGGTCTGATTGTATTCCCTTTCTATGGGCTATCTGTAGTTATTTAGAGGCTAACTTAGGGGACTAATTTGTAAATAAAATAGTGGTCTTAGGCTTCATTTGGGACGGCTTTCTTCCTACTTCATAAAGCAACTTTTTAGAACAAAAATTAAAAATGTTGTGCTAAAATACTGCTTTAAGAAGCAGGAAGAAAGCCGTCCCAAACAAGCCTTAGTCATGTTGCATATAGCCGTAGGAATTGTAAATTTGTTTAGGAATGCATTCAATTTTCAACAGCATATTGTCTAGTTTTCGATGAGCGTAAACAGTGCTTCAGATGGAGTGGAACTTATCGTTAACTAGTACATTATGTAGAATTTTACTTTTTGGTGTTTTATCAATGTAAAATCGATGCTTTGGATGAATGGAATTTATCTTATCGTTTCCAATCTTTGTTAGTCCAATATAACTCTGTATTTGTTTAATACATTCATATTTTTCATTTTAAGCATGTATGGTTATGCTTTGTGGCCAGCTGGCCATAATGTAAGCATTATGAAAAACAGAACTTAGGCACAAGAAGGATATTTCGGCTTGTTTGGGATGACTTTTTTACTACTTTTTAAAGAATTTTTTTAGTACAAAAAATTTAATTTTTATACTAAAAGTTGCTTTAAGCCGTCCTAAATGAAGCCTTAGATAGAGAGTTAACATAGTCATTGTAGCAGATCTAAATTTGGTATGAAATAGTTCAGGCAACAAAAGCTTTGGGTATTGGATTCACGAACGCAGTTTTGTTAGCAAATAAGGCTTTATTTAGGACAACTTTTCACAATTGTTTTTTTCACAGCTTTTAAGAAATTTTTATACTAAAGTCGCTTTAGAAAGCAGTGATAAAATTATCCTAAATGAAGCCTAAGTTGAATACAAACAAAATAAATATTTTTTCCTTATGTAGATCTTATATTATTTGGGTTTGGGTTAGCGCAATTTAAAACAAAATCGAGTTCAGTCAATTACTATGGAATGTTTCAAAATTGTACAAAATATTTTGATAACATAGCTCTTGATAATTGCAAAAATAAATAATAAAGGATAGTCTTAGTAAAAAAAAAAAACCACACATGAGGATCCATTGCATGAGAAAACTACAAAGAGTAAAAATTAAGTCGGCCTTTATGTAAATTTTTAGAATAACCAGAAACCAAACTTTGATCCATGAATAGATGATGCTACGATAGAAAACAAATGATTTACAAATATTATGACCATTACAAAAAATTATTAATCTCCGGTCATTGGAGGGAAAGATTGAGCTCTCCCAGATGGCTCACCAATTGATACAGATGCCAGAGACTTGGAAGCCCAGGCTTTTGCGTTCATTGCTCCTCCTTTCAAATTTGTTCCCTTCCATGGATTTAGCCTACTAAAACCTCGCTTAGTTTGGAGGAGAAAAACTTGGGAATAGTCACACAAACTCATCAAACAGGCAATCAACTTTGGAAGGATTAGGTAGAGAAGCCTCAGTGTCAAAAATGAAGATGCCAGTATGAGATAGGTATCTTGCTGGAGCAATTTCTCTGGTGATTTTGCCCATGAGAACGGGCAATTTTCTTCGTCCAAGTTGTTTTCAGTGAGGTTTGTTAGATAGATAGCTTTCTTCTTGGTTGTTTTATTTGCTGATGTAGGCTTAATACCTAAATATAGGCAAAAGGTCAGATTAGAAAAGAATTGGAGACAAAAGATGCCTTCTAGATAAAGAAATCTAATATAAATTATGTGCATGTTGAAGTATTGACTCAGAATTCATAAAAAAAATGGCAAAGATAGCCCAGCCAGATCGCATTTTGATGAATTACCAGTTTTTGTATGGTAATCAACAAATTTTGGTAATTTTTATTGGTTATGATTAACAAAATGCATAAATTTTCTCCAAAGTAAATGATCTTAAATAAGACTTCTGATATGTACTTATTTTTATTCTCAGATTTTTCATATCTGTTCAGTTTAGCCCCTCAATTCATCAAGTCTGAGCCAATTTGATTCTATAACCAATCTTGTCATTTCTTTGACAGAAACTGGTTGAGAAAAAAATTTCATGATTTTATTTATCTGAGCTACTAGAATTAGATAGCGAGATTGATCATAAAAATAATCAATATACCTTCTTGTAAAGTATACCTTCACTGATTTTTGTCTAAAGGAATGACTAAGTTAATGATAGGATCAAATTAGAATAACGCTTCGTTTGGGACGATTTTTTTCTTGCTTTTTAAAACAACTTTTTAGTATAAAAATTTTTCGAATTTAAAATTTTTGTACTAGAAAGTCGTTCAAAAAAGCAATACGAAAACTGTCCCAAATGAAGCTTAAATCTACTGAGTTGAGGAATTAAGTTGATCACCCAAAAATTATGGGACTAAAATGAACTAATTTTTTTTTTAAAAAAGAACCATTTTGATCATTTACTTGATCTTCTCTTATAGAGGATTTGTAGCAGATAACTTACCTGTAACATTAGAGTAGAAAGCGGTAAGAGAACTAATGCTTCGTGATCCATGATACCTAACCCGCATAGAAGAGTGTAGCAGAAGGAGAGTTGGGAAGCCATGAACTCCATATCTTGAGAGAATGCTGTAATTTTAAAGTCAACGGTCATATTTATATGAATTTACATATATATAATTGGTCAGATAGCTGCAAAGAAATTAAGTTTAAACATACCTAGGCCTTATGACTGATTCTTCAAATGTAAAATGTGGAATATTAGGAAACAGGGAAACCATGCTGTTGAAAATTGGAAGGCTAGTCTTTGAGAAAGGGCACCAGGAAGCATAGAAGAACACAGCGACATATTGATCTCTATTCGCGACCACAATATTTGCTGCCCTCTGCAAAGCAATCTCATCTCCCTATGTATAAAAAGAAAATAAACTTGATAAAATCAGTGAAATTTAATATAAATATTCTTAAATTTCAAATAAAAATGTTTTGAAATATAAGTTAAACGTCATTGTAATGCAGAATTGTAGATTAATAAATTTTACAAAAATGGTAAGAAAACTTTATGCAAGGCAATGTAAGATGAATGATTATGTATCTATGAAGTAAAACATAATGAAATTAGATAGGGAGATATAACAATCTTGAAAATATGGGACATAAACTGACAAGGATATAGCACAAGACAAAAACACCCACTAAAAGACATTGCAGCTTATGAAGAGAGCTCTGTCTGCAAGTGAAATGCACATGGTTTCATTCACTAACCTTATTGCAACTTTGTCATCATCACCATCCAATATAATTAGTCTTAAACAACTATTTAGGACAAGTTTTATGAATCATCATCTAATATTCATTCCACTAAATGATGCTAAAGGTCAAACCTATTCTTTAGTAATCATTTAAAACAACTTATATTTATGATGTTAGTCATATTCCTTTCTAATAATTCAGCACTAATTTTATCTATTTGTTTAATAAAAGCATTACATGAAAAGAGAAAAGATTAGAGAGAGTCGCTTTAGATGATTTGGTCACATACAAAGGTGGCCTTTCAATGACCTGGTTGGGAAAGCTAATGTATTAGATTTGATTTATGTTAGGAATTGTAGAGGTAATCTAAAAAGACTTGGTTAGAAAATATTAAAAATGATCCTTCATTATTAAACTTAGATGAGAATTTGACTCTTAACATGACACAATGAAAAAAAAAAAAGGATTCATATAGCCAACTCCACATAGTGGGATAAAGGCTTGTTGTTATTGTTGCTGTTGTTGTTTAATGAAAGCATTTTCCACTCTCCATTGTATCTACAAACTGTCTATGTCTATTTTCAACTAACTCATCTTCAATAGATGTCTATCTAATGCTTCTTTCTTTAATATAAAAAAATTATTTATTTTATCTAGCTTCGTGATATATTCATCTAAAATTCTCATTTTTATCACATTCAACTCAATACAACAATATTAAACCTTTATATCATAACGTGGAGCATTCAACTTAATAGAAAATGTTTTTTTTTTCCACTTCTTAACACTCATACACATATAACATTCTCAGCTTAATTGTAATTTTATAAATTTAATGTTAAAATTTTCATGGTATCCTCTTGTAACATAATACTTCTTATGCACTTTTCATTTTAAACAATCATCCATAGCACTTGAAATTACATACTATTATATCATCATTCTTTTGCATAATATATTCAAGACACAAATCTACCACATCTCAGTATTACTTATCTTACAATAATGTGTTAATTTGGTAAATTATTGAAATAAATTAAGATGACTCACTTCAAAAATTCATTACAAGCATTTATATGATAAATATAAAAAATATCAACTCAAAGCAAAAAAACACTAATTATGTTGAAAAACTTATCACGCAGCTCATCTTGTGCCGTTGGTTGGGAGTTTTGGTTACCAACTAAAAAGTTTTGGGTTCAAGTTTTAAGTATGTGATGTGTTTATGAGTTTGCCTTAATTGACATAATTGTCAAAAAAAAAAAATGAAAACTTATCTTGTCACTTCACAACTTCCAATGATAGTCAACGTTCCATCATAGATGTGTTTAATAACTCTAATATACTTTCGACATATTTCATTCTTAATGCACACAAAATCATTTATTAACGACTTAACGTAATCAATCAAATGTCTTATCAAAATCAATAAGAAATATATTAAAAACCTTTTTCAACTCTCTGTACTTGTACATTGATTGTCCTAACACAAAAAATACTTTAAGAGTGCAGACTTCTATCTTTAAACTGCATTGATTATCTAAAATTAGCATTATCCTTTTAAGGCTATGCTTAATTACTTGCTTTCATGAATTCACTGAATAATTTAAAATTTTAATTCCTCAATAATTATCATAATCTCGAATATTTCTTTTATTAATAATTATTTGTATCAAAATATTTTCTCCAATTATTTAACATCGTCTTATTTAAAAAAAATTCTTAATTAAATTATGATAATATCCCCTACAATGTTTTAAATCTCAATGGGTATCTCATTTGAAACCTAAAGATTTATATACATTTTTTTTCAAAGCTAATTTTACTTTGAATGACACTATAATATATCTCATTATTTTATTTATTTTAAGCTTCTAAAACAATTTCTCTTTGTAAACTCCCATTCATCAATTTCTCAAAATAGCATTCCAATCTCAGCATGACGATTTTCGCCACTGTTATGTGATTCAATATACTCAAATATAACTTTATATGTTGTTTAATTAGACGGTTTTAATTAAAAGAAAAAAGAAAAAAATTGTTTAAATCAAACGAACACTAATTATTATTCCGGTTATTTCAATCATTGCGTATGATTACATTTTGTTTAACCGAAAGCCAATCATCTTTAGGGATATTGGCCTTTTTTTGGTTGGAGCCAAATTTCCCTTTTAGCTTCTTCTTAAATTTAGAAAAAAAAAATCGAGTTCCTATCTTTCTGAAAATTAGCTGAGGTACTTCTGAACTTAGCCCCAACTCACAGAGCAATAGTTTTACATTTTCATAAATAAAAAGTCATTCTACCTCATTTCTGAAATCACCATTTTCTTACTGTATGCGAAAAACTGATCATGCTAATAAAAAAAAAAAAAGTCGAAAAGAAGAAGAAGCAAATGATCAATGATTCCCTACACCCAAGCTAACAAAATAAGCAAGAGAGCGAAGATCAAATTAAAGAAAAACAAAAACCTTAAAGAAATAAGATACAAACCTCAACGACACCCACAAATTGTCCACCGACAGGCCAAACATCTAGAAGGGAACAAGTTTCCGGCGGGATCAAGATCGATTCGCCGGCCGAAATTCGGCGGCAACCCTCCGACGCAACGCCGGCATCAGCTACCACGACACCAAAGACCAACATAAAGGCGATCGCCGCCCTCCAGATCCAGACTTCCATAACCCGAAATCAGCGAAGAGGCCGAGATCGAAAACCTCGAGGAAGAAGACGAGCTGCACGGTAGCGCAAGGTCGGCTCCGGCGCATTTTAGCTCTTCCAACTGTCGCCATTCATTTCGGCTGAAAGGGTAAATGGGTTGGACCGTGGACGGAGGAGGAAAGATCCACCTTCTAAACTCTTTATCTCTTTTCCGATTAATTGAATTTGTATTATATATCACAGTTTTCACTTTTCACTGAGAGTAAGAGATCACAGCCGTCCATTTGGGATGCCTTGGTTGGTCGGGCCGTTGACGTGCTTTTTGCGTCACACTGATGGCTGTGTGTTGAAGAGACGCTAAACCCGACCGAAAAAAGTGACCTCGTCCACCCGTGGACGTAATGAAGATTTTTGTTTTTGTTTTAAGGGGGAACGTCTAAACACACAAATAAAACACATGTGAGACTTGAATCCTGGACTTCTTAGTTGGAGCCAAACTCCTAATTAGGAATGCAAATGAGACGAGTAGAGATTGAGTCAGGCCTAACTCGAGCTTGACTGGCTAGCCAAAGTCTGAGCTCGAGCTAAGCTCGCCCATTGAAAATGGCTCGTCGAGCTGCTCGATTACCTGGTTCAAACTTAGATTTTGCCGTGTGATTCCGTCGTCCGTACCTGCCACCCTGAGATTCCACCTTCCCATATATATATATATATATATATATATATCATGTGATTCAACTTATTAATAATGATTATACTAATGTGAGTGGTATGTTATAAATGATATGCTTCATATAATTTGTTAAGGCATTGCTACCAATATAGTAGACATAAATTATAGGAGATGATTTTTATGATAGAAGTACGAACAGCATCGAGATATTGCGGATCAATATATCATGGGCTGTTTGCTTGATAGTTCTCATTATATCAGTGGAGATTAGGGAATTAGATCGTTGATAATAGCCTTTTGTAGATGACCACGAGCATCTATTTTGTTGGGTACAATATTTGTTAATGTTGTTGTTGATGATGGACATAAGTCTTGTGGTGACATTATACGTTAACATTGGTTTTGATAGGGGGCATCTGACATTGTTGTCAATGGTGGACATCAAAATTAGTGTCAATGGATGGTGTCAATATTATTGTCGATGGTGGGGAAATGGTGATGGTCGGTTTTGATATTGATGTTGATGGTGGGCATCAACGTTGTTGTGGAGTCAATGATGGGCGTCGACATCAATGATGAGAATGGGGGTTGACCTTGTTGGTAAGAGTGGGTCTTAGCCTTTTTGTTAGTGACTATAATAAAAATTAGTGTACATCGCAAGCGTCAATATTGGTGGAAGTGATGAGTATCAATCTTGGTGGTCACAACGAGCATCGATGATGGTTTTGATGGTGGGTGTTAGCTATGACATTGTTATAATCAATAACAAGTGTTAGTCTTAGTGGCGAAATCAGGTGTCAATATTGTTGTTGATGATGGTTGTTGACATTGTTTTTGACAATGTGCGATGCTGTGTTTCTTGACCACAGGTGTCACCATTGTTGCACATTGTGGGCATTAATTTTAGTGGTGATGGTGATTAACACTAGGTTGTGCCAAGTAGAGCTTTAGATTATCTCCTCTAAAATCCTTCTTGTGGCCTTATCTCAATCTCCATAATTGTGTGAAAGTATAGCCTATTTATAGTTTTTGGGAGATAAAAAAAATTTATTATTTTGACAATAAATTATATAACTCCATCGGATCATTCATATTGACTTAATTGATCATATAATAGTTTTGGAGCATTGACGCTTTTTTTATGAAAGAGAAAATTTATTATAATAAAATGATAAATTAAAAGAAAAATAAGAAGTAAATGTTTATATAAGAAAGCGCAATATAATATTTAAATTTTTTTAAAAACTTTTATATTTAAAATAATGAATGGTAATATATGTTAAGTGCATTTTATATTCATATTTTTTTTTAATGAGCTAGCTCGCAAGCTAAAACGATAAGATTCAAGTCCGACTCAAATTTATTCGTTCATCAAGCTCAGCTCACAAACCATTTGTCAAATCAAATTCAAGTCAGCTCGCGAGTCCATCGAGGATTAAGGGTGTCAATTTACTTTATGACAAAATATGACTCAAAATAGAGCGAAAGAAATGGTCGCGCAAAAAAAAAAAATCCCAAGACATTGATACTTCATAATTTGAGGTACATTAAAATCAAATGAAATCATAATTATGTAGAGAAAAATATATACTTTTTATGACCACTTCTAGCTTTAATAATTGTGAATTTCGCTCTCTTTGGAGAGAATGCAAATTCAAAGCCAGGTTCACAGACTTTTATCTCAATATTCAAATTTTTAAGTGGAAGAAAGTTGACGTTGGGCCATAATAATTATAAATTTAAGAGTATGATTAATCAAGAGAAACTATAACTTCCATTGGCAATAAGAAGAGCATTACAAAGAAAATTCATAAATGTTGAGAGCAAGTAACAGATAAAAGAATTTACTCTAAGCATTCAGTACAACTGTCCCTTACTGCTGCTTCATCTTCTTGAAATTGTATTACTCAGTCACCTTGCTGCTTTGTATGGTTGTAATAATAAGCCCTGCGTTTGGGAAGGTCTCTTTGCTCATCGTAATGGCGAATCATAAGGTCTCTCTATGACTTAGAGAGCCCCAATAGAAAGAGCTCATCTTTGTATTTTGTTTAATGGTTTCTTCCATTTGAGGCCAGAAAAAAAGGATTCTTATGGGAAGTAATATTCAGCTTGATTATTGTATCTGTTTCTTGAAGAAGGGCTTCTGACAAACAAGGAGTCTGTCATCTTTGTTTCCACTGATTTCTGTAACTCGAGCATCCCATTTTAATTGTGGGATTGCTGTTCTGATAGCTTCAATGAGGGGAGCTGCGTCTTGAATAATTATCCAACCCTGGCTTGCCAAGAGGAAAATCAAAATGCATATTAGTTGATAGTTTATGGCAGATTAAAATATTTTGGAAAAAAGAGAGAGTGGGTTTAAAGATCAATGAATCATCCATACTTAGATCCTACATATATGGAAGGAGTAGAGCTAACATTAATAAGATGATTCTAAGGCTTCATTTGTGACAACTTTCTTACTGATTTATGAAGTAGTTTTTCAATACAATTTTTTTTTTTAATTTGAAATTTTTGTAATAAAAACTGCTTCATAAAACAGTAAGAAAGTTGTCCCAAACGAAACCTAAATTAGGGGATACTTGGTTGATATCTTCGTAATTTTATACTAGTAGAAGATGTCAGTTGTTCTTATTAAGTTGAGGAGCTTGATTTTTATGCTATGAATAAAACATGCTACATAGATTTAGGCTTCATTTGGCATGTCTTTCTTATTGCTCCTTAAAGCATCTTCTAAGTACAAAATTTTTATTTTTGTACTGGAAAGCTTCTTAAAAAGCAATAATAAAGCCGTACCAAACAAAGTCTTAATTTCGGGTAGGCTTTTACGATAAGCTGTCTCATCAGGATTGAAAGGGGGTACTAAACCCTCCTCTGGGGTTCTGCCTTGAAAATATATACAATATTGTGGGTTATTTCATGCTTTGTTGCTTTTCTTTTCTTTTTTTTTCCCCTTTCATAAAGAGAAGGCACTTTCTCTAATTATATTAGAAAAATTAGGTTGTAATTCTTCATAGTCCTATAATGAAATCTACAATAAGATGTAGCCATCAATTGGATGAACCTATAGTACAATCTTCTTTTTTTGTTTTTTTATTCTTTTTCGCTTTCAATGATTGAATTAATTTTTGTATATTACTTATCATTTGATATGGTGAAATATTTGAAGTACAATTATTTAAGTTCCATTTTGATTCAATTAAGAATTCATTTAGGATGACTCTCTTATTGCTTCTTAAAATATCTTTTTAGTACAAAAAATTTAATTTTTGTACTAGAAAACTATTTTAAGAAGCAAAAAAAAAAGTCATCCAAACAAAGCCTAAATCTACCAAATTCTAGATGTCTGACCATCCATCAGCCAAAATAAATGAAAAAATTCAAAAAAGAAAGATCATAAAGACCGTTACATGTAACATAACAAGTTTTCATTTTGTATTCAATTTTGGAATTTTCTTTTGTGGAATTAATAAGAAGACACAACTTTGAATCATTTCATGGATCAAAGGTATCAGGAAACAAAATGAAGATTTGAAAGCAACACTATATTACCTCTGGCCGTAGAATGCGATCAATCTCTAAGAACACATCGAGCACAGAACACCCGTGGTGTTTATGAATTGATAGCAGTCCTTGAGCATGAACCATATCATAAGTTCTTGGATATGTCGGAAATGCTTCACACCTAATCAAAACAGGTTTAATTTATTCAAAATGTCATTAAATTAGAATTTTAAACACAATGAATTCTTTAAAATGAAATTTAACAAAAAAATTAGACATAGTATTTCTGGCTGCACATAATAATCTTTTGAAGAATCAAACACATCCTTCAATAGAATATTTAATATTGCAATAGGATAATTTATTGATGGCATGATGATGCTACAATGGTTTTTGAGTTATTAAGGTTTCGTTTGTGACAACTTTTTAATTGCTTTTTAAATCAGCATTCTAGCATTAAAAATTTTAGTTTTAAAAAAATCTGTGCTAAAAAATTGCTTTAAGAAGCAGCAAGAAATCTGTCCCAAACGAAATCTAAATTAACATAACAACATTTTTTCAACATAAATAGCTTGAACAATCAAATATTCAACATTTCAGACAAACAGGAACAAGTTACATGACATACCAATCATGCTGTACACCAATGAATCCTCTATCAAAGATAAGAGGGAGAGAGTTGTGGCTTGTAACAGGCACTACATTCATGACCCAGACAGATTTTCCAGCTTCCAACAAAGCAGCATTGAAGCCTCCGAATCGAGCATTCATGTCGAGTACATTTCTCAGCATATTATAAGGTGGAGAGGGATCCTCATCACCAGGCCTTTTCGGATGATCAGAAAAAATTAAAGGTGAAAGAAGAGACCAATAGTTTTGGACTGATAGTTCCCAGTTTAAGGAATCCTCAAAAAACTCCTCAGGCTGCACACCTAATCAATTATAAATCGTTGTGAAACAAAGAATTGAAATTGAAAAACTAGTTGGCTCAGTGTTTATGCAACATACCATGTAAGCTCAGCTCGGCCGAGCTTAGCATAACCTGAGAAGGCCATGGTCTTCGATCTTCGATGGGGATCCACCTTTGACTTGTTGTTCCTCCTATGCAAGGATTGAGAGGTTGGTAATAGAGAGATTTCATATCCAGGCTTCTATCACAGATTGGAGAGACAGATTTCCTATAAATTGCAGAAATTTACTCTCACTAATGCATATTTTGATAGCGCAATCTACATCATACAAACAATTCAGAAAAGCAGGCAACCGTTTGAAAGAAGGTTAGACGAGATACCGAGAGCTATAACATTTCTTTTTGCTGGTTTTCTTCCAAATGATTGTTTCATCTTGCTGTGAAAGCAGATCCCAGCAGATGCTCTCGGTGAAATCACGAATTAGAGTCCATCTTTTCTGATTTTCCTTGTTATGGAGAGACCTGTGAGTGTTCGTAAGTGAAGTCCAGACAAAATATCCTCCAGGCCTCAGTAATCTGTCAACTTCCAGAACGAAGATACCATCTGCAGGAAGAGTTCATTATCAGCTCAAAACTAGAAATATTTCAAATGGGAAATACAGCTCCATCTGGATATGTAACTTTATCTTGTTAGGCCATGAAGCTCATATAAAGCTCTCATTTTTTAGGAAATTTTTGAACATCAGCAATGCACAGTAAAGGCCGGTTCCATACTAATGAAAGTTATGATATGAGAAGATAATGATTATCAAAGATGCAAACCATTTCTCTCCCATTCAATCCCGCATCTTGCGCAGTGTACCATATCAAAAGACAGATTAGGATATGGCAACTGTTTCGTCGCAAACGAACCAACCATAGCAGGTAGGCCTCTTTCCAGAGTAAGTTGAACTTGACTTCCAGAACCTTCGTAGTTTGCAATGCACATGGTAAGAAGATGTTTTGCAAAAAGATGCGCCCCGAAGCTACCGAAGCCACAACCTATATCCAACACAGTCCTGACCTGCAACATGACAGTAGATCATTAAGTTTTTATCCTCAACAAAAGATAAAATTACAGCAATACAAATACTCCAATCATTAGCTTAATAGAGAAGCAATATTCCAATTAATTCAAATGTTAATAGTTAATACATGTTAAAAGTATATTGTAATCATCAGCAAAAAAGGGCTTTAGAAAAAAAATCAAAACTTTAAGAGAATAATGAAATTAAAAGACAGGAACACCAAGAAAGATTAAAACATATCCATGATTCTTACATTCTTTTTCCCAAAGCATAATTTAGCATAGCACATAATTTTGAAATATAAGAAGTAAATTAAACACCTCATAAACTATAAATTGACAATGAGAATTCATCAAGCCTAATCCAAATAGTTGAGATGAAGCTAATGATGATGATGATGATGATGATGATGATGATGTTTAAATGCAACATTGTTATAAAAGCTAAGTGATCCTAGTAGTGAATCAAAGGAAAGCTATTTCTAGCATTGATATCTGAATATCAACAATTTTTACCAAAAACATAACTAAGATTCTACTACAGAAGAAGCTTGATGTATAAACATAAACATGCACCTTCTTCACCTAAAAAGGTAAATTTTAACATACACCTAGGCTGATTAAGAAACTAAAAATACACATTTCAACTGTAGGTCTCATCCAATGTTGATTTCATAAGCTAAATTTCGGCATTAAAGTTACTGTGAAAAGATTGACAGGTTCCATGAGACTCGCTTAACTTTGAAGTTTGTAACGAAAATTCAACTATTATGCCAAAAAATACCTCGACATTTAATAATCATGCATCAAAAACACCCTTGCTCCTCAATCAAAATAAACAAATAAGTAAAATTTTGAAAAGAGAGAGCTACCCCAGCCTCATTGAAATTGGACTCATTCCTTAGCCCAATCATCTCAGCTATCTGATGGGAATAGTCTTCTACACCATCAACCATAAGAGAGTCAGAGTGAAAAGAGAGCTGTTCTTCCTCCACCATCATCCTACATTGTAAAGTTCATAATCGACACTTGTGAAACAAAAATATATCATCCAAATCCAAAACAAGTATACCTCTTGGTCAAGCTTCCAGACGACAATTCCTGCCCTGTAATCTTCACGTTATACTTCCAAATGAAGTCTCTCCCAGTTGGCCATCTCAGTGGAATCTTATAATTCTTTGGTGGCAAAACCAAACAACCTTGTTCCTTTGCCGATCTATGAACACAGCTCCGCTCATACTGATCAATCTTTCCATCCAATTCTGCCGGATTCGAACTCTCAGAAATGTTGAAGTAACATGGCACATAATTCTCATAATCACTTGGGCAGAATTCAAGCTCTTTGAGCTTGCCAATACCAAGGGAAAGCTCTCCAACAACTGACAGATCTGCAACAAGCTGCTCTTGGAGTCTTCGATAGCCTCTATAGAGGATAGCTTGTGAGGAAGTAGAGATACATAAAACCCAAAACAGTAAACCTAAAAGTGCAAGAAAGATGACTCCGGCAACGCCGAGCTTGAGCAGACCAAGTGTCAAACTCCGCCGGCTTTTACTAGTTCCAAAAGGGTTCAGGAGCTCATGCCCAAATCCAATTTCAGAGAAATCTTTCAGTTGGTAGCTCTTGTTGAAGGAATCGCCGATTCCACTCCCAGTGGATAATCTTCCACTGCTGCCGGTGAATCCCCGGTACAATGGCCTCGACATTGCAAACCTAGAATTCCAATGTGAATTCAGGAAACATCAAATCGAAGAAGACCTACAGCGAGCAAATTAAAAGTTAGAACAACCCAAATTTCTTACTTTGAAGAAGCTCACCATATTTAATAGCTATGGGATGCATTTGGGTTCCTAAACGAAAGGAACTCAAAACAAATTTCAAAAGAAAGAATATATTTTTGACACAGGAAGAACAGCTACAAGAGAAGAAGGGGAAAAATTCAATCTTTACCAGAAGAAAATCCTCAGAAGCGCTTTTCATTGCTCCATCGCATCGCCATAACAGCTAAATCCCATATACAACAAGAAGAAGAGAAGCAATTGCTGCTTTTTTCTCTTTCCTTCTTGGTGCCAAAAAAAAACTGAGAGAACAGCAGAGGTTTCAGAGCCTCGTCATTTACGGATCAAATTTACGATAAAAAAACAAAAAAAGAAAATATTACGTGGATTGTAACATTCCCATGCCATAAATCTTAACAAAATATTGTTTCATGGTATATTAGTGAAAATTTTAGATTTTACCCAACTTATATTTATATCTATCGATAGAGTTTGACTATCAATTTATATAAATTGACATAAATATTTCAAAAAAATATACTTATTTGGGAACGGGTTATCTATCTGTTTTAACTCCCGAAAGCAGGGGCGGATCCAGCATCTTTTTTCAGGGTGGGCAAAAAAAATTTTTATAGGGGTTGGACAAAGATGCTTAAGATTGATAAAATTAGGGCAAAAAATTTTTGAGAGGGGGCGAGCATGAGTTGGAGGGTTCCCAACCGCACTCGTCCACCAACCAAATTAAACTACGATGGGTAAGTTTAATTTTTTTATCAGCATCTCAATATTTGGGAGCTATAAAATTTTTATTGAGGGCATAATTTTTATCATTTATATTTTAGATTTGTATTAATAAATAAAAAATATTTTATTTAAATTTATTATTTTAAAAAATAAAATATAAGATAATAAATCATTTATAATTTATAACGCATATATTTTATATTCTAAAATATTTGAAAGGTTACTTTACTATCATTATAATTAAAAAATAATATAAATTTTAATAATAATATAAATTAAAAAAATTAATTATAAAATTTTTTCTTGTTAGTTTTTCTTACATTATTAAAAAATTTAAGCATCATTTGAATTTATTTCTAATTATTCTTATATTACACAATAACCTCTTTTCGTAATTTATTTCAAAAATTCATAATAAATATTTTTATTATTTTTATGTAATAAAAAATAGCAAATATTTTATTGTAAGTGATAATTTGATAAGATTTAATGGATTTTGATGGATGCTCATATATTAGTAGGTGAGCTGTAGGCCATTGAGTTTAATATTTTTGTATAGTTTATTTCACTAATTAGGTATTTTGGAAGCTTGTAAAGCCAGAAAATAGCATTAATTAATGAGAAATTCGGCTAATCTAATCGGAATTTGCGGCTGGCTTTGTGGTTGGACAATGAGGCATTTATTTGATTTCGGTCCACTATTTATTTATTTTGTAGTTTTCTTTAAATGAGAAGTTTGAAATTGATTCAAACACGCTTGAATATATGCAGCGATAGAGTTAGAATTTTTGTCTCAATATTGCACAAATATCCATCACACAAATATAGAATTCAAAAACATAAGATTTTTTACGTAAAAATCCTTAAAAAAGAGAAAAATCACAGGGGCATTCTTAGTTGAAATGATTTCATTAGTATTTGAATATATTATAAAGTTTGATCAGTCATTCAATTCGAAAATGGTGAAATCACAATAATCAGGAGAGTTGGGCGGAGGCTCGACTTCAATCAGTGGCCGGGCAAAACTCCAACGTCAGTTGGCATCTTGCAAAAGTTAGCAACAGTCGGTGGCAAGGAGAAAGTCTGTTGTCGGTCGGCGGTTGGGCAAAGTCCGGTGTCGGTTAGTGTCAAGACAGAAGTTCGATGATGGTCGGTGGCCGAGAAGAAGTCCAAGGACGGCTGGTGCCCGGGAAGAAGTACGCAAAGCATGGTGGTCAGGCAAGGGTCCGACAACGATCGGTGGTCGAGGAGGAGCTTGGTGGTAAAAGATGTTTCAGATTTATTATTCTTCTTCCTCTTCTTTTTTTCTCATGAAGAATATGCGGTCTATTTATAATTTAGGGTTTAGTAACATGACTAGTAAATAATAGAAGATCAATTGTAGGTTTTGAGTGTTTCATATGGACAATCAATATCAATTTCCATAATCATAGACCGGTTATCAAACATTTAAGCATCTTAATGATGTAAGAATTCAACGATCTTGGACTTGTTGGATTTGTCTTGTCGAGCTCCTCAATTCGGCTATAAACATGTCACATTTAGAAATCATTTGATCATCCAAATTATCCTTTGAACCTTTCAAATGCGCTTCGGACCATCGATTTGGACCCATTTGGGCTCATATTTGATCAAATTTGGTGTCGTTGAGTTTGACTTTTCGAAATGTTCAGTTTGAGAATAAGTTTTCTAAAATCGGAGTTAAGATGGTCCCGGAATTAATTTTGAAAATTTTCGATTCAAATTTGACTCAAAATTCATGCCCGTGCAAAAGAATTTTTTTTGCTGATATATCAGAGGCATATTTCTCCAAATAGCAAAACTAGAGCATATTTTTCTAATTTAGAGCATTGTTTTCCTACAGAATAAATTTTCCTTTTTTTCTTCTTCTTTATAAAGAGTAACTGCAAAAACGAGTTAAGAAAATTAAAGGATTTTGTATTTTAATAATAAATTAATTATAAAATTTATGGCAATGGGTTCTTTTTAGCTGTCAAATATATGCCACGTTAAAAATAATTTTATTTTATAATAAAACGACAATGACAATGACAATGACTTATGAGCCAATGAGCCATTAAGAAAATTTATGGCTATCGTGAAGTGCATGTGTGAAAGGATTTTGTAGCATTTTAAATATTAATAATGAAATTATAGTGATTACAATAATTTAAATATCATTTTAGTTATTATAATAAACAACAGTTTTCTTCACATAAATTATAAAAACTAGATTAGTTATTTATTCATTCTTTTTTTTTTAATCATTTTGATCAAAATGCATATATATATAGACCTTAGATCTTCAACATTAGCATTTTATTATTATTAGTATTTATTTTCAAAATAAATAAACAAAAAAATCTCAATTGTTTTGTTGTTGGTAAAAATACTTTTCATAATTTTATTTGCAAACCTTAAGTCTAGTTTGGGACAGTTTTATTTTTGCTTTCAAAGGCAGTTTTTTAATACAAAAAGAAATTATTTTGTGAACTAAAAAACTGCTTTAAGTAGCAATAAAAAAGCCGTCCCAAATGAAACCTTAATCTAGAGGATTGGCGTGCCTTCACAATCAAATAATAATCATATTCAAATATAGATGATCATACATTGTATAACTCTAAATTTGTTAGGTTAAATAACGAACAATCATGAGGAACCCAATAAAATATTGATTAACAAAGTCAATGAGGTCAAACTAGGTCAACTATAAGATTTTGCTCGAACAAATCTCAATCAATCAACTAACAATATTGATACGTCATCATAAAATTATCCTGATCGGACACGAATCTCGAGGCAAAAGGCTAGTTGGAAACTTCAAAATTTGATTTCGGGAGCATCCGAACCCCGATTTCAACGAGCTTATAGTCAAACTGAGCGTCTCGGAAATACGAACCCAACGACACCAAGATCGACCCCGACGTCCTACTCAGGGCCCGACATTCAGTCCCTACGTCCTGCCGAAGACTCGACGTCTTACTTAAGTAATTAATTGTAATCTGATCACCCCTGGAGGTGATTCAGTCCTTTGTAACCAACTCAAAGTCTAGTGGAATCATTTTCAACTGGGCTATGCCTCGTGGTTTTTTTCCCTTTTAAGGGTTTTCCACGTAAAAATCTTGTGTTCTCTGTGTGTGTGCTAGTTATACGTTCAACACTAAGACGTAGAATCAAATCTCTATCGCTGCGTAATTTCTAGCCCGCAACAAATCTAAAAGAGATCTCATTCAATCCCTTAATAACAAAAGAGAGGTTTACCAAAGATAACATTATTATTTGATCGAGTATCAATTACAATAAAGTTAGTCATTATAATACATTTGAGGTCACCTTCCCTAAAGAGAATGGTAACATGATTTTTCTTTTAGGCTTTGTTTGGGAAGGCTTTTTTATTGCTTTCTAAAACGGAATTTTAGTAGAAATTTTTTTATTTTTGTACTAAAACTCCGTTTTAAAAAGCAATAAAAAAAACTGTCCCAAATGAAGCCTTAGTCTTCCTCGGCTTACTCAAAAATCATAAATAGACATAGTTCATCTTGATCTGTTAGTTGGGAGCGTTGGCTACAAACCAAGATGTCTTAGGTTCAAAGCTTACATATGTGATGTGTGTCTGAGCTTATCTTAATTGGTTCAAATGTCCCAAAAAATTATAGATAGACCTAATAATATGCAACAACTTGGAAGATTCACGTATTATCTAACTATTCAATTAAATACATTTTAAGTGTTTGAATTTAGTACATTTACGCAATGTTTGGGACAACTTTCTTATACCTTTGAAAAACAACTTTTAAGCATAAAAATTCATTGAACTATAAATTTTTGCACTAAAAAACTATTTTAAAAAACAATAAGAAAGCCGTCCCAAACGAAGCCTTATAGTTTATTTCAACTATAAATTTGTACAATATTTCAAATTTCAGAAGATATTAAATTTAATTTCTTCAATGATTACATTAAAATTTATATTTTATTGGATTTTTTTAGACTTATTAGGGTATAATATATTCTCTTACAATATGAAAATAAATTGAAATAAATAAATATTTTTATTTTACATGAAAAATGTATAATATCAATTCTCTTAGCAAGGAAAAGTTATTACGTCACTAGAAATTCGGACGAATACCGGGCAATACCAAGTGCTCGATACCAAGCACCCAGATGACGTGGATCTCTGTTATTGGTCTCTGGATGCGTTCGATGTCCGGACACAATAATTACTTCTTAGCAAGACTTTAATAAACAAACTCTTTTTTTTTAATTATTGTAAATAAATGCCCTCTATTGAAATCTATTAATTATTGTGATAGGATTTTACACAAATAAGCTTCAAAATTGGAAATAATTGAAGTGCACGGTGGAACATTGAGGACTGAGATCTTTCATCCATGCACGCTTTATCGTTGCGTGCTGCATGTGACTGCTCCACAACTCATCACTGATTGGTCCCTTTCGACAATTTATAATTCCGTCACATTCCACCAAATTTACACTTAACCCCCTAATTATTCTTTTTTTTATCCCCCTTAACTCTCATAATGAGCATTTTTTGCAAGGGCAGTGTGATTAACTCTTCGTTAAAAATTATATATTTAGAATTCTTAAATAAAATAATTTTCTAAATTACATGCATTAATACTATTGAGGTAATAATGTAATTTTATTACGTCCTCTGACCGACCGGACGTAGCTCTACGTTCGGTCAGACGATTGTTACTCGATTTTTGCTCGGTATTTGATCGATATTGCTAGGTATTGTTTGTTAATATTTAATAACGATGAATACCGCTTTGTGAAGACCAATACCGAGTAATACCATTTTTTGGGATTGCTCGGTATTGCTCGGTATTTTGTCTTCCCATATGGTATTTCTTGTTATTGTTGGTATTGCTCGGTATTTGCTCGATATTTCTCTTTTTGTGCCTGCGATCTTAGTGCCGGCCGAACGTAGCTCTACGTACGTTCACTGGACATAATAAGAGTTCCTCATAATGAGCATTTTTTTGCAAGGGCAGCGTGATTAACTCTTCGTTAAAAATTTTATATTTAGAATTCTTAAATAAAATAATTTTCTAAATTACATGCATTAATACTATTGAGGTAATAATGTAATTTGATAACTTAAAAGTACTTAAAATGCATAAATGCTATTATTAATTGTTCAATCGAATTCCTTAATGCAAATTAATTATCTATACGACATCAAAAAATTAATCCCAATAAAAAAGAATTGGAAAATATTGAGATTTTTAAAACTTTAAAATTATATAATGAAATGATCAAAATTAAACTTCACTTTTTGAATTGCTTAAGAATAAAAGTTTATATGGGAAAAAATAATAATTTATTTCTTATAATTGATGTGAATATTTTTTATTTTTTGATGAAAATTTGAGGGTTGAAATACAATTAATATAATCCGAATTTAATCATAGATTTTTAGCAATAACTTTTATGATCGTTATCAACTAAGGGCTTGAATAAAATCATTTTTATTTACTTTTATTTACATTTTGAGATGAAATATAAATAAGTTTGATATGTTAAACGTATGTTTTTTTACTTATTTAATATGGAATTAGTTAATTTAATTTATTTTGCAGCTTCAAATAGGGTATTGACGTCACGATCAAAAGTGTTAGTAGACTACATAGAAAGATCATTCGCTTATGGACGAGATTAATAGATAGTAGGGGCAAGGATCACTAACCTCATTAGGTGCAAGGGTTAAAGGTCAGGGTTGGGCGTGGACTCGGAACTGACCCAATACCAATTGACCAATACTACGAGTCAGGTATTTCAACACGAACCCGACCCACGCGGGTTATTGGGTTGACCAGATCAGTGCGGGTTGCCGAGTTGACACGACTCGACCTAACCACCGGACACATTTGAGGCTGCAGGCGATGATGTAGGCAATGACACATACATGGTGAGACGTCAGCGACACGATGAGTTCAGCGCTGGCAACAGCACGACACAGTTGGAACATCATTGAAGGAGGTGTTGGACCGATGCGCAAGATGATGAGGTAGTGAAGGGATGGATGTGCAAGTCAACGAGGCATTGACTCAACAGTACATACGGGACGAACGTGACTTACGTGTGTTTTTTTACCAAAACAGGTAAACCGGGTTGAGTTTGGGTTTTCAGATTAACCTGAACTCGAACCATTTTTCCAAACGGGTCAAATTTGGGAACCCAAACTCGATCCATTTCGAAATCGGATCGGGTTTAACCCGAAATTTTCTTGTCGGCCAGTCGTATTCGAGTTGGATTTTTCGTGTCGTGTTAAATATTAACACCCTAACTAACCTATTTTATAAGGTATGGATGTTTTAATAGTTGTGTAGTCTGTAATTTTTTTTAAATGAAATATTGAAAGTAAATTTAAAATATTTTAACTTGATTTTGGGATTTGTTTGTCACAGCTCAACATGATAGGACATATCTTGATCGGGTTGGGTTATGACAAAGTGACTATATATGAGCTTATATTTAATAAATATTTAAAACACCTATTAAATATATTTTTTTAAAATAATTTGTTTTAATTTAAAAGAACTCTATTTATTTTAAAAAATAAAAAAAAAAAATAATATCACTAACAAAACACTAGCCAAATATGAAAATAAAAAATGTTATAAAACTGACCCTAAGTTAATAACCTCTCACTTGCATGTTGATAGTATTTAATAGCTTGATATACAAAGCTAAGACATTAAATTTTATATTTCTCTACCGTCGCAAATATTCCAAGACACAACAATAATTTTATATAAGTATTTATTCTCTTAGAAGGAAATTAGATTTATTTTAAAAAAAATTTATAATTCTTATTACTATTTCACAATCCAATTCTAAAATTAAGTCATGATTGATTAATTAATTGATGAACCAAACTCGGGCCACCTCGTGATTTGTGCTTGAGCTTGATTAATCAATTAAGTTCAAGTTTAATTTGAAGAATTCTAATAGGCTTATGTGCTTGCTTATTTACAATGGAAAGAAAAAATGCGTTAAGTATAAGATAAATACTAGGAAATCATTTGATATAAGAACATAATATTTATTTTGAAATTTCTTAATGATGTTGCATTTAACTTTGAATTTTAATATTTTTATAACTATTCAACATTAATATTTTTTAAATGAACCGGCTCACGAGCTAAAAAAGTAAACTCGAGTTAGGGTTAAGCCAAACTTATTAGTTAATTGAGCTCAACTCACAAAATACTATCAACCTAAATTTGAGACAAATCGGAGTCAAATTAGCTATATTACACCTCTACCACCCGAACCCAACCCGTTGACCTGAATTGACACCCCTAAGAATATGAACCCAACGACCTAAATTCAACTCTATCACCGTGTATATTCTAGCTCGCAACAATTATATTTCCTATGCAATTCATCATGGTCTGTTGGTTGCGAGTTCTGGTTATCAACTAAGATATCTTAGATCCTAATTTTACGTATGTGATGTATATAAATTTATCTTAATCATCCTGAATGTTTATATATATATATATTTCCTTTTTTATCATTTTCGTATAAAACCTTCATGCCGACAAGTGCACATGAACTGGCATTTTATTCAGGTGAAACTGTGAAAGGGCTGAAGAGAACAGTTTAAATAATAATAATAATAATAATATTAATATGAGATTAATTTATGTGGGACCCGTTACAGCTGGACCTGGATGGCTCGAATCAACGTCGAACATGTGAGGTGCAGCTAATGACGTGTTGCTTTTGCCTTTTGGTGCTTTCGCAATAAACTAATTGATCCGATTAACCATCATTACACATAAGATTTGGCGCATATGCTAAATTAATAATATTTTTTTTAAGAAATAATAATTCATTTACTGAAAAAAAGCTCAATTATTGGATTCTGTTTTGAGTGCTATATTAAGCCTTCGTTTGGTACGAGTTTCTTATTAATTTAAGTATATTGACTGTATGAATTCATTCAAAATTAATTAAATTTTTGTACTAAAAATCAGCTTTAAGAAGCAATAAGAAAGTTGTTCCAAATGAATGAGGGTTTAGTTACTAACACTTTTGTGGATGTACCTATTACTTTAATTGACCCTCAAGCCTTGGTGTATCATGTGGGGGACAATTCTGGGTTGGATGTTCGCGTGCATCTTGATTGACTTCATTGTTCGTCTGATTCTGATTCCGCTTCTTTGGAATCGTTTGAGGATGATGATCATGGGAATTCTTTTGCTTTGCTGCGTGATAAGCCGCTTAATTCATTTGCCTCTCGTGGAAAGGCTAGTGGGAGGGGCAGGCTTGGTAGGTGAAGATGCTGGTGGTTGCCTTCCTGGTTTACTTGTTGGTTGGCTTTATGCTTGGCAGTCCCTGTTTTTTTTTTTTTTTTTGTTTGGATGGACCTTTTGGTGCTGGTGTTTGCCAATCTATGTTGTATCTTGCTGGCAGATACTTGTGGTTGTTTTTTTGGAGCTCTCCGATTTATATTTTTTGTTGGTCAGGTAATGATGTGGCTGGGGCTCGCTTCTCCGTCAGCTTGGCTTATGGTAACCTTTGGTGTAGATCTCTTGCTCGGTTTGGTTGGCTGTTGCACTTCTATTCACCAAATTGGACGGTCTGAGTTTGATTTATGGGAAGTTGGTAGTCTCGGCCAATTACTGAGCCCTCGGGATTGATTTTAACATGTATTTTATTTTGCTTCTTTACTCTTGTACTGGTTCTTTTGTTTTTAATATAAGTTTTGTTTTGAAAAAAAAAAAAAAAACTGTTCCAAATGAAGCCTAAGATTTTGTTTGAGACAGTTTTTTTATTTCTTTTTAAAACAACTTTTTAGTTTAAAAATTAAAATTTTTATACTAAAAAACTGCTTTAAGAAACATTAAGAAAGTCGTCCTAAACAAAGCTTAAGACTTCAGCTTCACTTAGGGCAGCTTTCTTACTGTTTCTTAATACAGGTTTTAGTACAAAAATTATAAACCTGCTTTTATAAGCAACATGAAATCGTCCCAAACAAAGCCTTCAATTGAGACGATTTTCTTAGTGCTTTGTAAAGTTGTTGTATAGAAAAAAGAAAATTAAAATTGTTGTAGAAAGTATATTCTCAGTACAAAAAAATTTTAAATGCAGCTACAAAATAATTGCCAAATAGAAGTTATTGTTATGTTATCGCCTGAAAAGCATAGCAGTAAGAAAGATGTTCCAAACGAAGTCTTGTACTTTGTTTGGAATAACTTTCTAGTAAAAAAAATTTAATTCGATAAAATTTGTATTAAAAAATCGCTTTAGAAAACAATAAAAAAACTATTACAAAATGAAAAAAAAAAAATCATGTCCACACTTTTTTCGACACCGTCTAGAGAGGGAACTTTTATTTGGTCCGGTGAATGTACATAGAACTACGTTCGGCCGACACTAAGATCGCAAGCACAAAACGAGAAATACCGAGCAAATACTGAGGAATACCAATAATAACGAGAAATATCATTATGTGAAGACAAAATACTGAGTAATACCGAGAAATACCGAGCAATAACAAAAAATACCGAGTTTTTTCTAGGTATTATTCGATATTGGTCTTCCCAGAATGATATTCTTCGTTATTATCAAATAATACCTAGCAATACCGATCAAATACTGAGCAAAAATCGAGTAACAATCCTTTGACCGAACGTAGATCTACACCCGGTCAGAGGACCTAATAAAAGTTCAGAGAGAGGATGGTGAATGGCCCTTGTTGAATCCAGGAATGTCCATTGTGAGAAAATATCAACCTCCAATAATTTTAGAGCTCAATCATGATCGATGTGCAGAGCAACTAGCATACCGCTTGTTGGGCTTTTGTGACTATCTTGTTGTTTGCTCCATGTATTAGATGGGCCGGTTTGTGCAACTCATTGGGCCTTAAAAATGTTAGAATAGCCTGTAATGTTTTTCAAAGCAAGCCTAGTTCATACATAGGGCTTTAAATTAAGGCCCAGCTTTCATTAGTATAATATATTATCAAAAATTAATAATTACCTGGCACGAATGTTGAGGCAAAATCAAGTTGGAAACTTCCAATATCCGAACCGTATGAAATTTTTAAATATGCTTAAGTTCCTTGATTTGGGTCTATTTGGATTCGGATTGAACTAATTTTAGTGTTGTTCAATTCATCTCATTAAAAAGTTCAATTTGACCATAAGTTTGATGAAATCAGAGTTTGGCTCGTCCCAAATTCAATTTCAGATATTTCCAATTCAAATATGCATCAAGATCCGCACCCGATCAAGACGATCTTTGATGACATATCAAATAGATTATTTTAAATCATTCGAAAGAGTATTTGAGATTTTTGATAAAAATAAACAAAATTACCCGCTAAAAATTTATATACATAAGTTTATTTCACGCATGAAAAAAGGCTTTGCATTGTTAGTGTTTTTTAATTTGAAGAATCCTAAATCTATAATGATTGGTCAACAATGGCAACGATTATCGTCGCTCATTTGCACCTAACCAACACCAATGATAGTTGATGTATGATGACACTCAAATGATAATATTCATCCCTTATCACCATTTAACAATCAAAACCAACACCTATAGCTTTACAACAATCTTCTCCAAACATCAACTAACACGAATGAGTGTCATCGCTTGTTTGCCTTCATCCATCATCAATCAACAAACACTATCATTGGTGCTAATATAAGAACGATTAAAACATTTAAGTTTCATTTGGGATGTCTTTCTTACTGATTCTTAAAATAGCTTTGTAGATTTTTGTACTATAAACTGATTTAGGAAGCAGTAAAAAAGTCATCCCAAGCGAAACCTTAATTTCACCATGATGGCATTACCAGAATTTTGAAATTATTAAATTTATTTTCAAATAATATAATATATAAAAGATAATCAAATTTTAGAATGGACTAATCTTAAAATAAATTTAATAATTTATTATTCTATCAAAACTGGAATAGAGCCAATGTTTTTCAACACTATGACTCGAACCCGATTCGGTCAAGATGGGCTTAAAGTCATTCGAGCTATTATCCTCCTCCTTACTCTGACTCTCTGACCTCTGAACTTTTATTAGGTTATGACACCTGACGTAGCTCTACATCCGGACGCCAATAAAATGTCGCAACGTGCTTTTACTCTTTACCGCGTAGCCCAACGACCCGACCCGGACCGAGACCCGGTATTGCTATGTTCGTTTATTGTTAGGTATTGCTCAGTATTGCTAGATATTGCTCAGTATTGCTAAGTATTGCTTGACATTAACGAGAAATATCACTCTTTCAAGACCAATACCGAGCAATACCTAGCAAAACCGGGGTATTGCTCGGTATTGGTCTTGACATAATTGTATTTTTCGTTACCTAGCAATACCGAGCAATACCTACTAATACCCTGGTCTGCACAAATCAGCTAATACATAGTAATACCGGGTTCCGGTCCGAGCCGGATCATCGGGCCGCGTGGTAAAGAATAAGAGCACGTGGTGATATTTTATTGACGTCCTGATGTAGAGTTACATGTCAGGCATCCTGACCTAATAAAAGTTCCTGACCTCTTGGCTCTTGATCTTCGTCGATGTCGTGTCGTCTGTTCTTCCTCCGCATCTCCTATTGAATTCAAAAGCCCCAAAGCTGTACTGCATCTGTTTTTCTCTTTTCACCTTATCCTCCTCTTTTCACTACCTTGTATCTGTTCATTAATCCTCGGCATCTCACCTAACGCCTTTCTCTCCCTACAACAATCGATTTTACCGATGATTTCTAACTGATCTCGATCCCCTTTAACCATTAATGCTTTCTGACATTTCTTCATTTGGATTTAAAGCGTTAAAAAGGAACCTTTTAAAAAAAAACCGCTGCTCAGTTTTCCCATCTATTAATCACTTCCCCGATCTCTGTTCTTGAACAGAAAAAATGGGCGACTTAGCCGATTTGCGAGCGTGGGAAGAGCTTATACCAGATGCTTTGGGTTTGATCTTTCGCAATCTTTCTCTGAAAGAGATTCTCACTGTGGTGCCGAGAGTTTGCAAGGCTTGGAGCTTGGCGGTGACCGGACCTTATTGCTGGAGAGAGATTGATATTGAGGAATGGAGCAGGAGAGTTGAGCCGGAGCAGATTGATGCTATGCTGAATCTTTTAGTTCGCCGGAGCTGTGGATCTTTCCGACGGCTGGTGGTTTCTGGCCTTCCAAATGACTCTCTTTTATGCTTCATTGCGGAACAGTAAGTGAGATTTCATTTTCAAAATCTCATCTTTTTTTCAGTAGAATAAGTTGGTTTTGAAAATGGAAACTGTTATTTGAGATCTGGACCGAGCCCTCTTCTCTGAGCTGATCTTCTTTTCTTCAGCCTTTCCATTTGGAAAATGATTAGTGTTTCTTAAACCCACAGGATTCAACTTTCTTAATCCATCAAGTAAGATAATATTACAAGCTTGGGAAATTTACATACATACCACTATATACCTGTCATTTTACATATCTAACACCTCATTTATTAATATTACACTAATACCACTCAAAACCCTATTATACATCATTTCTACCACTCCGTCTCCACGCACGCTCACGGAGTCTTCTTCCCGCCGAATTTTTTTCTTCTTCCCGCATAGTGCTGGCGCGTCTTCCTTCCCGCAAAAATACCTCTATTTAATGGCGATTCTCGCGACTTCCCTTCCTCAGCCGTCTCATGTATCCAGTTCCTCTGCTGTTATAAATCGCTGATCGGTCTTCGTGCTTGATTTTGCTTATAAATCGTTGTTATTCTCGCGACACAGGTGTTTCATCTTCGTGCTAATATTCACAGGTGTTTGTCTTCGTGCATATTTTGCTTGAGAAGTTTTTTCTTAGGATACATTTGAACCAAACAGTGAAGAAAAATTTTGAGAATTTTTGTCTTAAGGAATTTTACATGAATTTTTGTCTGCCTTTGTTGACAAAGAATAGGCTTAAATGATTATGTTGTGATTATGATGTCTTATTTAAATATTATACTAATCTGCAGCTTAAAATTGTTTGAAACAGAAAGTTCAAGAAATGTGTGATTTTAGTGAAAGCAATTAATGATGTGTTCCAACACGACCAATTTCGTAAGTGGTGAATGATTTAAGTTAAACGGTTTTATAATTTTTAAATAACTTTTAAAATATTGAAACTGCAGGCTTATGGTGACAATATTGAAAATAATTTGGGCGGAGTGCAGAAAGAGTACATTGCCGTTGTATTTAAGTTTGGAGGGATTTGGGTTAAAACCAATGTCCAACACAGAAAGAGGTATGATGGTGGCAAACAAAGGACTGTGAAAGTTGAGAAAGGAGAACTAACTGTTTCTGCACTTAGAGAAGAGATTTGTAGAATATGTCCATGGCTTAAGGGTCATCCATATAATTTGTCTTATTACATATATGGTACATCACCAAAAGAATACAAAGAAATGAATTCTGAAGTTGAGGAGGCTAACTTTGTAAAATTATCGAAAGATAATATGCGTGCTGAGATTGTCATTACAGTACAAGAAGTGGAAGAACATGATTCAAACTCTTATCTTATGGAGTTTGTGAGTTCTGAAAATATGGTTGAATGTTCTTATAACGATGTTCTGAATGCTCCAATTCTATGTTCTAAAGATATAGCAGTTGGCACATTATTCCTTGATGCATTACGTTTCAAGAATGCTTTGCGATCAGTTGCCATCAGGGATAACTTTGGGGTCAGGATCAAGGCCAGTGATAAGAA
>NW_021319478.1:908778-920517 GCF_001605985.2 Dendrobium catenatum
TTTTTTTTATGTTTGTGTAGAATGAAAGCAAATTATGTGATTGGAAATTTTAATTTTGTTTGGGACGGTTTTCTTACTGTTTTTTAAAGTAGCTTTTCAATAAAAAAAGTTTAACTTTTATACAAAAAAATTCCTTAAAAAGTAGTTAAAGAGCCGTCCCAACCGAAACCTTGTTGCAATTGCTTGACTACAACCAACTTGCACAACATGTCAGTTACGTAATAACCGTATTTGTACAGACAAAAGATAAACGTTAAATATAACAAACACAACAAGTCAACACGAATCAACATATAAAACAAAATATGCATAAAACATCTTCAATAAGTTAAAATATAATTTTGTGTACAATTGACTAATTAAAGCTTTCAAGTAAGCATTATATGTAGCATCCTCTATCTAATATTTATAAATATTCAAAATGAAAGTAGCAAAAAATAAATAAATAAAAAATTCTAATTGTCTTTATAATCAACCTCCTCCTTCCATGATCGTCTTCATCCTTTCGTCTTTTGTTTTGCGCCCATCTTTCAATATGTCATTGTAATGCTTCTTAAAGCAGTTTTTAGTATAAAAATGAAAAATTATGTATTAGAAAGCTGCTTTAAAAAGCAGTAAGAAAATAGTCCCAAACGAAACCTTAATGTAGTAGGAGCCCCATACAATGTCATGAATCCACGATGGCCGAAAGCCTTTGGTGTTGCTTATTAATCCAAGAAAGTGCCTTCGATTTGCTACAAGAAGGGGTGGGGCGACAAAGAGGGGCAGGATGCAGTGCACGATGAGAAGTAATATTGTGTGATTGAGAGGGACAATGTCAGAGGTTTAGGCTTGTTGCTGTTCATAAATGAGCCAGCTCGAACTCACACAATAAAGCTCGAGCTCAAGCTAGAACTAGACTACTTATTCAAGCTCAAGCTCAAGCCAGTGGTGGATCAAGCTTGCCTAGTCTCGTTGACACCCCTACATGTCATTATGCAAAGATGAAGTCATGGTGGTTGATATTTTGAATTTGAAGTAATAATGTAATGTTATTAATAATATGTGTTTGGGATAATTTTTTTTTTAATATCATTATTTGATTTTTGCTATATTTTAATTTGATTATAATTTTGTTATTGCTTTTCAAATTAAAATTATCATGAAATAACTATTTTATAGTCAAATTTATTGAAGTGTTAAAATTATAATAAAATTATTATTCTTTTTTACAAGGGAAAAAATTCCATTATTACTCAATCGCAAACATCGCAGGCCTAAGACTCAACAAATTATATGTTTGACCTTCTTATTTTCATCGATTAAAAGAGTCAAAATTACATTTATTTTCCCGCAACGTGCCAAATTTTTTTTAAATAAGGGCCCATTGTGACGGCTACACAGCTCTCTAAAATTAATTATCAGAAAATAAAATTTTTGTGGTAGTTGAGAGAGTTTTATGTACTAGTCTTATATGAAATTCTTATACGCACTAAGATAACAATAATTCAAAGGAGAATCATCACTCTCTTTAATAAAAATTTAAATAAATACTATAAGCATAAGAAATATGATATTAAACTATAAAATAAAATAGGCATTGATTACATTGTTTCGGGTTATTCTGTGAAATTAGATTGTGTCAGTTAGTTTGTCGAGGTTGCTGGCGGTGCGAGGGGTCCTCATTTTGCTTGGGTTTCGACGCTGTGAATCTGAGCGCCCCAGCATTGTATATCCGAGGGAACCGATGTTGTTGTGTACATGAGGGACTCAATGCTCCATTGGTCGCCGAACAATTTTCTTTATAATTAATAGAGAGTGTAGCGCCACAGTATTATCAGACGGATCAAATGACAGAGGTTAGAGCATCGTAAAGCTTCAAACAAGTGCCGCAGCGCTTTGAGGCGGGCTAGATAGTTTTCTTCCTCATTTTTCTCAAGGGTGTAGTCCCTTGGTAGTATATAGAGGCTTTTCTCTTTTGTATCTTATGTGAGAACAATGTAAGTGAGAAGAGAAGGAGAGAGCGAGAGAGAAGAGAGGTGTGTACTTATTTCTCCCAATTTTTATGGTAGATTTCTTGGTGAGGTGTGACTCCGTGGTTTTTTTTTTCCCGATCTCGAATTATTCTACGTTAAATCTTGGTGTCATTCACTTTCTACTGCATTTTATTTTTTCGTGTTTCTTTGATTGGTGTCTGGTTTGAAGTTGTTCACGTGTCGAATTATACCTCGTCTAACTTACATGCCACTATATGTGACTTAGGATTTGATTGTGACAACTTTCTATCTATTTTGCTTTTAAGATAATAATTGCAATTTCATTTGTCTATTACTTTCTCAATGATTGTGTGTTGGCTTTTTTTACAAAATTAAGATGGTCAATTTTATATTTCTATATCGCTGTGGGTATTTTAGGACGCAATAAATAATATTTTATTTTAAGATATATATGATTACTTCATCATTTCATCATTGTGTTGTTATTCACGAAAATGCCATTTGGATCCAATATAGTTATATACTGCTTCTCGCGAAGCTCTCGCCAAATTTCTCCTATGAGTTTTTCCATTATTATTTATTCTCAAAATTCTATTTACAATATTGCAGGCGCGCGAAATAAAATAAAATTAAAATATTAAAAAAAAAACTCCCTATCCACCTATCCGGTCAAAATCACCCACCACCGCCACCGCCGCACCCACCGCCTCTTACCAATGCCCTCCCCTCTTGCTCCGCTACAAACCCTAGTCCCAAAGTCATGACGGCCGGCGGATCATCAACTCTGGCGGCAGGAGTCGCCACCGCGGTTCCCCGTAAATTCAACCCAGGCTCGCCATGGACGGACCAAGAGACGGGTCACTTGATCGATGCCTACGAGGAGAGATGGTACTCCCTGAAACGCGGCCAGCTCAAGGCCCAACAATGGGAAGAGGTCGCCGCTGATGTCGCCACTCGATGTGGCTTTACTATCCCCTCCAAAAACGGCACGCAGTGCCGCCACAAGATCGAGAAGCTCCGCAAGCGCTATCGCTCCGAGCGTCTCCGCCCCATAAGATCCTCTTGGCCTTTCTTTGACCGGATCGACCGTATGGAGCGCGGGCCGTTACCGATCTCCGCACTGCCGGCCTTCTCTGAAGAGGATGAGGATTCCGGAGAGCCGCGCGGGAGCAACACGCGGAGCATTAATGGAATCCTGCGTGAGGCGGTGCCGTGGAAGGATTCTAGAGTTTCGAGAAATTTAGGGAAGAGGAAGAGACTAACCGAGGAGCAGGAGGAGGATGAGGAGGAGGAAGATGATGATGAGGAGAACGAGGAGGACTATGGCGGTGATGTGGGGGAGATAGCGGCGGAGTTGAAGAGGTTTGGGGAGGGTTATGTGAGGATGGAAAGGAAGAGGATGGATGTTATGAGGGAGATGGAGCGGGAGTGGATGGAGATGGAGGCGAAAAGGATGGAGATGATCATGGAAGCGCAGCGGGGAATTATGGAGACCATTGCAGGGGCGTTCTCGAAGAAGTCGAAGAATTCAGTGGATATGCAAGGGTAACAGGTAATTTCCCCCCCTTCAACGCTCCACCGGACTTGGATTTTTCATGAATTGAGTGTAAACAAGCACTGTTTGACGAGGAGATTTGTTCATTATGCCCTCCCTGTCAGCTTTTTTTTTTTTTTTAAGTATATTTTTGGTTACTTAAAGAACTATTTTTTAAAAGAGCAATTTTTAGGATGGAATAATTCTCTCAGATTTGAATTGATTTTGGATTTTGATATGACATCCTCATGCTTAACTGGTAAATCAAATGGTTTTATACTCTTATAAAGGCGTTATAAATACTGGTTATAGTGATCTATAAAGTGGTTTACGTTTGCTTTTCTGAAATTTTTGGCTGCACTACATAGAAGATCTTTCTGCAGAGGTAAACATGGTTAGAACCTGAGCTTTTAAATGCTAGAGAGATAAGAGTTGAGTTGATTGAGTGGAGTATCCCAGAGACTTGAGGTTCGTTTGCACTTTTCTAAAATTAACAGAGATACTGAATATTACTTATGCTGGCAAAAAGAGAAGCAACGATGGCTTTCTCTATGCATTTTTGTTATGTTTGGAGCATGGCAATGAGAATCATAAGAAAACTGTACATATTACTTAATTTATAGCTCATCTTTCATTATCAATAATTCTCAGGTTAGTTTTGCACTTCTAGTATTTTATTTAAATAGATTTTAGGTTTCTTAAGTTTAGATTTCTAAGCGAAGATATATCACTTAATAGGTAAAAGAGTTCATTTAGGATTACTGTGACTTTTTATAAATGTAGTTGTAAAGCTGTTGAAGAGAAAATAATTCTTTTTTGAAGTTATTGTGCTTATTATATATATTTCTTTTTGGAAAAAAAGTCAAAAAGCAACTTTTTTATAGTTACTACATATTATTAGATTTGGTTTTAAGGTTTTACTATAGAAATTTGAAAAAATAGCAAGAAAGAAATGTTCAAATAGAATTGTGGCATTGATCTTAAAAGTAAAGCAGTGAAGGTATCCAAACAGACCTTAAGTGAATGATTGCCCAGTTGGGTATTCAAATAGATGGGAAATATTAATAAGAGCCTTTAAAGCATATAAACCGTTAAGAGATTAAAAAAATGATTTTACAGAATATGCGGCACATGAGCAATTTATAGTAAGCATATAATGTTAAATAAAATGAAACATATTTATCTTTATGAATTTTGCTTTCATACAATCTTATATGTGTTACTCAGTTGATATAGCTGATAAATTTTTAGTTGCTCTTCGTGCCGTTTCCTCTTGCCATCAGTTTTTGGCCTTGCCTTCTGTTGATGCACTTAAATATTTGAAAGCTATGAAAGAACTGTCTAATGAGAAATTTCTCCTCTGCTGATTTCAAGTTGTTCTTTTAAGTTGATTCTATTTGTTTTTGGTATTTACTTTTTTTTTTGTATGTTATATGTTTTCCTAAATGTTGCTTATGCTATAAAAAGTGTTACATCTCTCTTTTGTTTGTTTTTGTGATAGTAACACAAAACTTAAGGTGTGCAGTGTTTCTTTTTAAATTCCCTTTTTGGGCATGTATAATGTATGGTACAAAACTTGCATCATTTTCAACTTTAATGTTTATTTTTAACGATAGTTATAGGACTTAACATTCAGTTGATAACCCACTGATGCTTGGCTTGGTTGGTGGTCGAGTACGGTTGGGAATCCCCCAACCCGTGTTCGATTCCCCTCGGGCGCTGCCGCCCTCTTAAGTGAGGTCCCAATAAATGCGGGCCATGAGGTTATGTAGGAGTGGGTGCCTCTTCCAGGTCAGCTGAGGGATTAGTTACGCCGCTAAGCGCCTCACAAGCTGAGGTGGCAGCAGGTAAATACTCCCGTTTCCAAAAAAAAAAAACATTCAATTGATAAAATTTCTTTTAATGGGCTTGGTTAGTTGATTGTGCTTATTATTTATAAATAGTTAACATTGAAATTCACATTTCCTTTCACGTCATTGGAATGAATATATCATGTGATGATTTAAATCATGAATATGAGTAACTTTTCTTACTTGGTTTCCTCTGCTGTATGCAATTTGAATGTCTAGGGTCATCAGAAAAACAAATAATGTGCATTGATTTTGTTTGAATTGTCTTCATATCAGTCTTTTTTTTTTATATTGTTACGAACATGCCTATGATGATGATCCTTATAGAGAACGAATGGTGTTTTCTAATAGTCTTGTTGATGTGGTTAGAATCCTGTGTTGGTTAATCCTATAATTTTTGCTTAAGGGGTCTCAGTTTTTCTCCGAACATTATTTTGCTATTGCTATTCTTCCACTGCTTCAGGCTATGCATGTCTACTTTAGGAGAAATTATTCCGTGCGGAGTCTGGACAGTAAAGAACCGTCTAGATGTGAGTGTACACAATATTTGTTCACACTGTTTATAAAAAAAAACATCAAACTAAATGCAAAATTTTACTCGGTGTACACACTGTGTACACTCACATCTTGACGGTTCATTCTCCGCACGGAATAATTTCTCCTACTTTAGACAGTGCCGCTAAATGAGGTTTTTCCTTTGCATAGTATTGGGAAGTACCTGTAATTGTTGGTGCTGTTTTGCTGCTAGAGCTTGTGCTTACATTGTGAGTTTCTGCTGTTTTTCTATTTTCTCCCTGTGATTGCAACGCTATAGCAAGGGATATGAGATTATCTGCTGATGAGGTGCACCTTGGACTGTAAATGGAATCGCTCCTTTGCTGTAGACTTGGGGCTATTTCCCTATGCCTATCTTGTGATTCGTAATACTGTTGGAAGACACGGGACCTGCTGTTTTTGCTCTGGTTTGGGCTTCGTTTGGGACTGTTTTTTTATTACTTCTTGAAGCAGCTTTTTAGTATAAAAATTAAAATTTTTGTAGTATAAAGCTGCTTCAAGAAGCAGTAAAAAAGCCATCCTAAACGAAACCTTGATTTGAAAGTCGATATTCTGCTACAGACTGTAGCAGAATCTAGATTGTTGATTTGTGGACTTAGCTGATTTCCGGATTTTAGGAGCTGCCAACTCTCATTTGGTTTATAATGACATGGGCCTTCATGCATGCAAACATCAACCTATTGCCAAATAAAATTTCAGATTTTCTCTCAAACTTATATGTATTTTGAGTGCAGTGCAAGTGCTGACCCCAGGCTTTGATCTTCTATTTATTGACTTTCATCTTTATTTAATTTCTTTCATTTGCATACTTGAGAATGGTTTGGCTTGCATGATTGAAATTTGATAAAATCTGCTACAAATTTTTCTTCTTTTAGCGTGTGAAATTTTTAGCGCTAGTTATCATGCTTCGTATCATTTTTGTCTTTGACATGATTTGCATGAAAATTTTTTAAGGAAAGTTGATTTTTATTTATAACAAATAGAAGTTTGTTTCTAATGAGAACAAGAGATGTATAGAATTCACAGGTTGTAAGGTAATATTACATATGAATCTTGTAGGATTTCCTATATAAACTGGTAAGAATTAATTGCTAGAAAGGCACAATCATATAAAATCATAGAGTTCATAGGGTGTTCATGAATTGAAATTTGATAAAATTTATTTGTGCAGTCTAACCATCACTATATTTAATTTGACTTTCTTTCACTAATCTGCCACAATATCTGGTATTTTTCACAGTTTCCATCTTCTTTTGTGAATTTACATCCTAAATTTTACTTGAAAATTCTATGCATCTTGATCCAAATGCTGTTGTTAAGGATGAGATTAGGTGCACTATTGATGGTAGATATTAGATCTTTCTTAAGCATTAGCGTGATTGGCGTCTAATGTAGATGGTAGCACTGATGCTTTGGGAGAATATTGCAGCTTGTTTTGCATCATGAGTTACTGTTATTTCCCTATTTGCTCCCTGCGATTGGAGTAATTATTATGTGTGGAGACCGGACACAGAATGCGGTCTGGAGACCAACCAGAATGCTCCACGTCAGAGGTACCGAGCCGTGGTACCAACTGGTGCCGAGCAGTACTGCACCGTGGTACCGAGCAGTACCGCACCGCAGTACTGAGCAGTACTGCACCGCGGTACCGAGCACAGGGATGTTGCGATGCATTCTGGTTGGTTTCCGGATGGCGTTCGGTGTCTGCACATAATAATTAATCCAGCGATTAGTGCATCACTGCTTGTTTCATTACTGCTTCTCACTAGTTTCATTACTGTTTGTTTTCTGTTTCAAAATACGATTTCACAAATATCTCACATTATTTACATGATTCATATGCTATTTCTTCTCTATAAATAACACAAATAAAATATTAATCTAAGATTTAGAATAATGAGATTATTACCTTTCATATTTATAATATATCAATAAATATAAATATTTATAGTAATATAATGGTACAATTTCATTTTTTTTTCATATTCTTGTAAAGTTGGCTAGATTGTTCTGTAAAAATCTAGATGGTTTATACATACTAAATAAAATTTAGAAGAAGATTCACTCATAAAATGGATCAAACTTCTTAGAAGAACAAAAGAATAGAGGTTTGACCTTACATAAAATATATGAATGTTCTAAGAAATTGATTTGAAGTTGTTTGGTGGTTCAAAAAATGCTTAGGACATTGAGTGAAGATTTTTATTCAAATTTGGCACCATATTATAAAATAAAAAATATTAATCTAAGATTTAGAACAATGAGATTATATCCTTTCATAGTAAAAAAAATGTTTGATCAGACAATTTTTTTTTCTTACAACTGACCTTCTACCAAATGTACTTTAATTGATTATGGCTTCATTTGGGACCGTTTTTTTATTGCTTTCTAAAATAATTTTTTAATATTAAATATTTTTAAACTAAAAAAAATGTACTAGAACACAGTCAAAAAGTAGTAAGAAAGCCGTCCCGAATGAAGCTTATATTGACTCAAACTATATACTTAAGTGATAAAATAAAGATTTACCTAAATGTGGCAGATTATCTAATCGGGGCGATCATATCTGATGATTCATCACTATCATGCCCATATCTAATTGTTAATAAGATATTAATTAATAAAACACTTATAATCATAATAATACAATGATCACAAGTCTCTATTTTCTTGAAAAATAATAGCAATGGTAGCCATTACAATATTCTTTGAATATAAGCATTTTAAAAGGTTTATCAAAATAGCTTGGGGATTTTGGAAACTTAATTAAGAGCAATTGTCATTTATTGATGTAGACTCTCTTGGAGCCCTAACCATCAACCTCTTTAGCATAGGACTTGCCTTCTCCCGCATCTCCAAAATCACCAAGAAGAGAAATCTATACAAGAGCACCATCCCAAGCAAAATTCCCAAATCAACCCACTTTGAGTATCCTACTTCCACTTGCCATGTGTCCCTTAATATTTCCTCTCCATTGATTGTAGAAGGCCCCCCTGCCTGATTTTTAGGAAATGTTAAACCTATAAACTCGTTTTTATAGAATCCTTGATTTGCGTATTTGTGAAAAGCAATATAATACATTGGATAACGCCACAGCGGTTTCGGCAAATCATTTGGTAATCTAAAAAAACCTCCATTAAGGATCATCACCCCTTGAATCCCAGCACCGGTGATGATACCCATCAAAAAATCAGGAACAATGCTAGCAACTATCATCATCAGACCTTCGACAAGCATCATGCATGAAAATAACACAAGCACAAATAGATAAAATGATCAAATCTATGTTGTAGTCCTACTAAGTAGTAGGCTATGGCTCCTGGGATGACTGAGATTAAAGCTAGGTAAGGAGTTGCAGAGACTGTGTTGGCTATTGTGAAGGAAGTAACACCGTAATGTCCATTTAATCTCTCTCTTTTGAAGATCTGCAAAAATGCATTTTATTTGAGATCTACTAATATCATATCTTGCATTAGAAATAGACTCTTATACTTATCACTCAAAAAAATAGGATTACTTGGTATGAAGCAACTTATGCTCCATTTGGGATGGCTTTCTTATTGCTACTTAAAGCAGCATTTTAGTATAAAAAATTAAAATTTTTATACTAAAAAGCTGCTTTAAGAAGCAATAAGAAAGCCGTCCAAAATGGAGCCTTAATCTTGTTAATTTTTTAGTAGATTCTCTAACCTTCATGTCCTCTACAAAGGATGGGAAGCCACCAATTGCCATGAATGTAAGGAATGCAGCTATAAACATAAGCATAGAGCCTCTAGCCTGAAAATAATGGTGAAAAACTCATCAAATTAGCTTTCTAGCTATAATCATTTAAGATTATTAACCTTTCATAATCAAATTAACATAATTAGCATAATTTAATATCAAATTTGGGAAAAAAAATATTAATCACTCAACCTGAATAGAACCGAAACTATGGCCCACGTGATAATAAATTGTGCCAACACACAAACAAAGAGCAACATAGATAGCAAATCGCAGCCAATAATAACCCAAATCTCTGTACATATTAACAAATGATCTTCTTGTAAGGACTGAGCACTGCTTCAGGAAGCTAGCCTGCCTCCTCTTTCTCACAGCTTTTCCTCCCTTACAGCAAGAAAAAACAAATGTATTTTTAGCTCATGGAAACTATAATTAATATATGAATTATATATTGTTTTCTAATCTTAGGGGCTGTTTGGTAGCAGGATTTAGGTCAGATTTGAAGCGGATTTTAGCGAAATCCAGCCAAACGGCCTAAAATGCAAAACCAAAACTCAAGGAAAATGAAATCCGCCATAGACGGAAAATTCTGCCTTTTCGTGTTAAATCCTGGATTTCCGAAATCCTGTTTTTTGCCAGATTTACGAAATCTATTGGCTTTAGAGAAAGATTACACTTGTTAAATCCGTTTTATAGACAAACAGTCACACATGATTTAATAGGATTTATCATGAATGTTACCAAACAATTTTCAGGATTTAAACCCCTCAGGACTTCCGAAATCCAGATTTAGCATATTTACTAAATCTTACTTAAATCAAATCATGGTTGCTACCAAACAGCCCCTTACTTAAAAGGAAACTGTATAGTTTGGTTTATACCATTTCACGAATCTTAGCAATCTGTGTTATTGCTTGTTTTGAAACCATGGATGAGCTATACGACTGGACGAGGATCTCAATGGCTTCTTCTGTGGTAGTGAGCTCAGCTTCAGGTCCTTCTTCAATGTCCTATTCAACAGGTAATTAACGAAGGTTAAAGTTAATGATGGATTAATTAGTAATTAAGGATTACACTAAGAGTTAATTAACGAAAATGGTAAACAAAGAAATGCTAACACACCCGGTCAAAATCCTTGTTGATAGTTTTTAGGTAGTGGTCTGAGGGATTTTTAAGGGATGGAATGGGGAAGCCATTCGAAGCGAAGAACTGCATATAGTCATTAAGAAAACAAAGCAATTAACGTATTTGTCAAGACTAATTAAGAGAGAGATAAAATCTTATTAATTATGTGCTAAAAGATCTGTGTTGGTAGTTATATTTTGTATCTTAGGCTTCGTTTGGGACGGCTTTTTTATTGCTTTTTAAAACGGAGTTTTAGTACAAATTTTTTTAATTTTGTACTAAAACTCCATTTTAGAAAGCAATAAAAAAACCGTCCCAAATGAAGCCTTAGTGTTGGACAAAAAACCAGCGCACAGATAAAATGTTATAGAAGACCATAAAATTTTTAATGTGGAAACACTACATGAAAATTGGTTGGACAAAATCTGTCGGTAAACATGAAATTCTGCATGTAAAATTCGGTTTCTAGTGAATTTTTGGCGAAAAGTTGTCCGAAGGTAATTCGCGCGTCGGAGATTTTATTCCGTCGAAGAAAATACACCGGAAATATTTCCGGTGAAATGCCAAAAATTACCTCTACTAAGTAAATTTTCCCTTTTGATTTGAGGTAATAGTTGAAGAAGTAGGCTATTTGATGACAAATATCTTATTTTCCCTTTTGATTAGCACTAATCTTAAATTACCTCTACTAAGTAAATTTGCCTTAGTTAAGTAAAATATAAATTTTAATATATAGCACTAATTCCAAAGCAAATTTAATAATTTTAAGACCCATCCTATTCATATTCCTAACATAAGATTTTATTATTATTATTGTTATTAGAGTACAACTTGATGATTATTGATACGACGTCACAAAAATTAGCTTGATCGGGCACGAATCTCGAGGCAAAAGCTAGTTGGAAACTTCAAAAAATTAATTCCGATAGCACTCGAACTCCGATTTTAGCGAACTTATAGTCAAACTGAGCATCTC
>NW_021319478.1:920617-927445 GCF_001605985.2 Dendrobium catenatum
ATACTAAGACATTAAACTATATTTCTCTACCGCCGCGAATACTCCAGGACGCAACAATTATGACTCGGATTAATTGAATTTATTTCTCATATTAATTAATTAATTTTTAATTAAATATAAGGCCTAAGTAAGACCAATAAAATAAAAATGAAAGATCTTAACTTCTGGTGCGACATCGGGCGGGCCAAAGAAGACGGTCCGCCCATTAGCCAGAATACAAACTGATCTTAACAAGTCAAAGACCTCCGGCCCAGGCTGGTGCACGGCGGCTACGACGGTCATGTGGTCCCCACTCGCGGCCATCTTTGCGATCCGGTTGATGACGTGGAAGGAGGCGGCACTATCGAGCCCACTCGTCGGCTCGTCGAGAAATAAAAGCTTCGGCCGCTTTATAATCTCCATGCATATACTTACTCTTCTCCTCTGCCCCCCACTTATCCCTTTCGTGACTCGGCCGCCAATCCGTACGTCGGCGACCGCCGACAGCCCCATCTCCCTGATCGCCTCCTCCGCTCGCTCGCGCTTAGCTGAGCGGCTCAGTGAAGAAGGGAGTTGTAGCTCGGCGGCGTACTGTATGGCTTCTCTTACTGTTAAGCTCGTCATTAAGACGTCATCTTGGGTCACATAAGCCTGATTAAAGTAATTAATCACCAAATATAAATCATTAACTAATTAAGTTTTCACGATGAAGGGTTGTAATTAAGGACGTTTTTAGTAAGCTTACTGAGATGCCGTAGGCGAGGACTTGCTTGCTGCCATTGATGAGGATATCTCCACTCTGGCTAAGATTCGGTGCCAATCTTCCTGTAGCCAATATAATATCTTATATTAGCTCTGAATTAGAACACATTTAAGGCTAATCCAAACTACTAATTTCAATTATAAGCGCTTCAAGTAACCGGTTTAACAGGCGATTTGCTTGCTATGTGATTTATTAGGCTATCTCCAAGGGAAAAAACTCTTTTTTCGCTTCAAAAATAAAGTAATACACCAATATTATGCATTAACTTGTTTCCAATCGAATTCTATTTTGTAAAATCAAAAAGAGAATATTTCTAGTATATTCTTTCTCATACTTAAAATTTTAAAATTAATAACTAGTTTTTCGAATAAAAAAAAAACATATAGCCAGTGAACAGTGCAATTGGCATCACATTGTTTACCCGCAAGCAAATAGCGGAAGATTTGACATTCGGCTTGAGCAACCGAACAACGTCATAGACATATTTGGAGTTTTGGTTGAAAGCTGTCCCAAACGAAGCCTAAAGCTATCGCTTCAAAAATAAAGTAATACACCAATATTATGCATTAACTTGTTTCCAATCGAATTCTATTTTGTAAAATCAAAAAGAGAATATTTCTAGTATATTCTTTCTCATACTTAAAATTTTAAAATTAATAACCAATTTTTCGAAGTAAAAAAAAAAAATATAACTAGTGAACAGTGCAATTGGCGCCACACTGACGTTCACCCGAAAGCAAATAGCGGAAGATTAAACGTTCGGCGTCATATACATATTTGGAGTTTGGTTGAATACTGTCCCAAACGAAGCCTAAATCTAATCCAAACTTAGCTGTATAAAACAAAACCCGGCTTTTGCATGTAATAAGATTTTTTTTTTAATTTTAGCTATATGCCTATATCACATGTTTTTTATATATAATTAAGTACTATTTTATAGTAAAACTATTTTTTTAGCTCTCATTAAAATAATATTTTTAGCTTTTTTTAATCTAATTACAAATTGTAACAAAAATAAAATAAAATAAAATAACTTGCTCCTCATTCTACTTGTAAATTATTATGAAAAGAATGCATTTGATGAATATAAAAATTTGAATAAATCCCATAAACTGAAATAAATCAACAAATTAAGGTTACCAGCAAGCGAGTCCAGAAGCGTTGACTTGCCGCATCCCGATGGGCCCATAATTGCAAGCACCTCTCCTGGCTGGGCCAGCCCGGTAAGGCCCGAAAGCACCGGCACGCGCTCTCCTTTATGACCCGAAACGAAAACCCATAACTTCTCCCATGTAAGGAACACGGCGTCCGCTTCCGGCGACAAAGGCGTGCCACTCTCGCCGGATGTTTCACCCCGGCGGCGATTGAGCAGAGGGACAGGCGAAGAAAACGTGCCGCTGAATGGAAAGGGGGAGCCGCCGGAATAGTTTTGTGGACGAGATGGACTTGGACTTGGGGACCATCTGAGAACGTTGGCCGGAGAAGCCATGGAAGGTTGGACAAGAGAGATGGATTTAAAGTGGATATTTAGCTTCTATAGATGTGGATGGTGAAGTATTTAGTGCTCTTTCTGTGGAATTGAATTCATAAATATACAGAACAAGCGGTATACAGCTTGCAAGCATTGTAATGAATATCTTTTCATTGAAGAATATCTTATAATTAATGTAATCCAATTCATTATGTAGACTTAAGTCTATAAATAAGAGGCATCAATGCCTCATAAGATGCGACTTTCTTCTGTACTTTAGCCTCTTTTTTTTTTTTTTGGAAAAATATCTATTTTGTCTTTGTTAATCATTAGATCAAAACAGAAGCTAAAACATAATGCAATGAATAATCCTCGTGTTCTTTACGTTCCGTTGCTTTTATTTTCTTGTGTGTTTCTCTGAGGTGTTTTACTCTCATCCCCAATAATTAATTTGCCTAAATTGGCTCAATTGTCTCATAAAAAATCTAAAAGATGCAGACTTGGAATCTCTAAGGTTCTACTCTTGTTGAGGTAATGAGCTCATGAACAAGAGTTTTAATTAAGGCAAGGTAGGAGTGTTAATTAAAAAAAGTTTGTTATAAATAGTGGATTTTATTAGATGTCTTAGGCTTCGTTTGGGACAGCTTTCTTACTGCTTCTTAAAGTAGCTAGCTTTTAGCACAAAAATTAAAATTTTGTTACTAAAAAGTTGCTTTAAGAAGCAGTAAGAAAGCCGTCTCAAAATAAGCCTTAGACTTCATTTAGTATAACTTTTTTAATGCTTCTTAAAACAATTTTTAAGTACAAAAAATAAAGCCTTATGAAGCAGCAAGATTCTTGGATCAAAATGAAGCATTAATTAAACTAAATTATTTAAAACAAAAACTAAATCAAGACTATTTTGACTTCATTTATAAGCACATAAAAAATGAGTTCATTTGGCCCAATAAATTTTAACGTGAGAAGTTTTCAATGAGTATAGTTATTTGAATACATGGATATTTTGATATTTGAAAATTTACGTGGATAAAAATTTAAAATATATATAATATGTAATCTAATTACGTACGTGGATAGTATTTTGAATGTTAATGCATGTAGTACTTTATATACAACTTTATGCATAAAAATTAAATTATGAGCACATTTTTATATGAGATAATACCACATTTATTTCGTATAATATAATGCACACTTAGTTGTCTCAAATAAAATCCCATATAATATGCTTATTAAATTTTAGCTATAGTTATTATTTATAAAGTATAATTAAATACTATTTTCTAGCAAAACTATATTTCAAGTTCAAAAGAAACAAAAAACTGGCTGCTAATTCTAATTTTCAATAATTATGTAAAAATACATTTTATGAATATAAAATTTTGAAAAAAAAAAATCAAATAAACTGAAATCAATAAATTCGGAAATGACTGGCAAGCGAATCCAAAAGTGTTGACTTGTTGCATCCAAATGGGCCCATAATGGCTAGCAACTCTCCCAGATGGGCTAGCCCAGCCCATTAAGAATGTCACAAATTTTGGGAGGATCAAATTGTGAGAGAAGCGGAATTTCTTGGAACGGAACCGAGAGCTACCTAGAGATATGCGTATTTGAAAGATAGAAAATAGAAATCTTATTATTAAAACTGTGTACAAAGGAATTTATAGACGTTAAGACATGAGTAAAAAACGTAATATTATGTATACAAATGAGTAAATATATAGATGCTCTGTCAGCCTCCCTCAAGTGAAGCATTCATTTGATTGAATGGTTAACTTGTGTCTGAGCTCAATGAAACGGGAGACCGAAAGTGGCTTGGTTAAGATGTATGCAATCTGGTGTTGAGACGGTATATGCTGGATCTGAACATCGCCTGATGCTATGTGTTGTCTGATAAATTGATAATCAATCTCTATATGCTTTGTCCGAGCATGAAAGACTGGGTTTTTGGCAATGGCGATGGCTGAGATGTTGTCACTGTGTACCGAAGTAGGAAGTTTCTGCTCTATTTGAAGTTCCGCTGCTCACACGATCGATGTACAATTCCCTGTTCTTGTAGAAAAGAATTAAAAGACTTGTTAAAGAACTCACCGCCACCATCGGATTGAAATGATTTGGGTGTCTTTCCGAATTGGTTTTGTATAAGAGCGCAAAACGCTTTAAATTTAGAGAGCGTTTCGCTTTTGTTATGCATGAAATAAAGCCAGGAGTGCCTGGAGTAATTGTCAATAAAAACAACATAGTATCGAAATCCGTTAGTAGAAGAAAAAGGAAATGGCCCCCATACATCCGAGTATATGAGATCGAAGGGAGCAAATGTAACCGAGCTACTTTTATTAAAGGGAATTCTATGGCTCTTGGCCGTATTACAAGAATTACAGTACGAAATAAAAGAGCTATCAATCGTAATCGGTAGGTAGCGAGCAATGGAATGTAGAGTTCTATTGTTCGGGTGACCGAGCCTTGCGTGGCAGAGATGCGAGGATGTGATCTTTGTTTGAAGAGCCATTTGTTTTTCAGCCTTCGAGGTGCAAATTTGGTAAAAGACCGTTGCTAAGACATCCACTGAGAAGTAGACGATGATCCTGAGAATCTTTCATTTCAAATCCATTAGCATGAAATGTGATGTATATAGAATTGTCAGCATTTAATTTTGAGACAAAGAAGATTGTGAGTGAGTTCAGGTACGTGCAAAAGATTGTGTAGGTGTAGCTTACGCGCATTATCGGGTAGAGGAAGCAAACCGTGACCGGAGTGTTGGATCGGAACGGATGATCCGTTGGCTACAGAGATAGAATCTTGGCCGTTATAAGCGGAGGGAGCTTGAAGATTTGAGCTATCTGGGGTCAGATGAGACGATGCACCCGTATCCAAGATCCAGTCCTGTGTTGGGTAGGAGGATGGTTGAGCGAACATGGCTCTCAGATTGTGACTCATTGTAGGAGCGTACTTTAGGTCACAACGATACCAAAAATTGATGGCAATATGTCCTGTTTTGCCACAGATTTGGCAGACGAGACGTGTGTTTCCGTTGGATGGAAGATTACTGTTGGACGAAGTACTGGCCGAGTTGGTGTAATTGTTGTTCTTGTTCTTGATTGAGCGTTTGTAGTTGCGATTGTGAGATGGATTGTTAATTAGGAGCAGCATACAGAGCCAGCGCAGTGACAAGTTGATCTTTGACCGCATCCTGATTGATATGTATTTCTTCATTACACAGAAGCGAATAAAGATTGTCCAAGTCCGCCGGGATCGGAGATGTGCATATAGATGTTTTGAACGAATTGTAGGTAGGAGGAAGACCATTTAGTATGTACAGGATGATGTCTTCCGGATCAACCTCGGATTCGGAGGCAACAATACTATCCACGATATTCTTGATCTGTGAAAGATACTGCTGCATTGTTAATTCCTTCATGTGGATATGATGGAGCCCGTTCTTGAGCTGCATCACGCGAGATCGGCTAGACGGTTGTAAGCAACGCTCGAGAGTCATCCAGACGTCTTGAGCGGACGTCGCCGTGATGACATACGGTAGCAGTGAAGGAGAGATTGTGGAAAACAAGGCCGAGAGGAGAGTGCTGTCCACGAGAGTCCAATTTATACAAGCAGAAGTATTGGCTTCGGGCGGCGACGATGAGCTACCGGAAAGATGTCCGGCGTATCCTGTTGCAGTAAACTGTTGAAGGATTTGGATCCTCCATATGGCATAATTTTCGGAGGTTAGAGGATGAGGGATCAGATTCTTGATGATATTAGAAACCAGGAACTTCAGAGATGCCGGAATAGAGATCTCGGCAGTGGTGGTTCCGGCGAGAGAAGAGGAGGGAGGGAGGGAAGAAGTTGAATCTTGATCCCCCATTAGGCTCTTGATACCATGTGAGAGAAGCGGAGCTTCTTGGAACGGAACCGAGAGCTACCCAGAGATATGCGTATTTGGAAGATAGAAAATAGAAATCTTATTATTGAAACTGTGTACAAAGGAATTTATAGACGTTAAGACATGAGTAAAAAACATAATATTATGTATACAAATGAGTAAATATATAGATGCTCTGTCACAAATAGCTTGCAAATCTTGTATGCTTATAGTGGAAATGAGCGGCTGGATAAAACGATCCAAAATCACTTGAATTTGAGTAATTAAAGGACTTAAAAGTTGAATTAATTGTCTATGATCAAATAATTTGATATAAGCCATCCGATGGGGTGTTATGATATTTTAACTAAATTTATTAGAGTGCTTACTCTAAAAGTATTATAAATATATCTACATTCCCTACATTAAGGGAACCAACGATCACCTCCAGTGAACGTTATTGCATGACTGTCATTATCCAACCACCATTGCCTGACTGCCTTTGTCTGATCACCATTACTCGATTGTCATCATCCTACAACCAATTACGATCACTTGACTTTCATTGTCAAACTTCCATTGCTCAATTATCGTTGATATGTTATGCAAAAATTATCCTGATCGGACACGAATCTCGAGGCAAAATGCTAGTTGGAAACTTCAAAATTTGATTTCGGGAGCATCCGAACTCCGATTTCAACGAGCTTACAGTCAAACTGAGCGTCTCGGAAATACGAACCCAACGACACCAAGATC
>NW_021319478.1:928344-959191 GCF_001605985.2 Dendrobium catenatum
TTGTTGATTTCCCAACGGGGTCCTTCTCTCCAGCACCAACGGGTCGGAGCAGTAGACGGATTTGGCGCTGCTTCCATTCAAAGGTGTAGGTATTGGCACGTCCATCATAGATAGCTCCCACATCAAACTGCCAAGGCCGACCGAGGATTAGGTGGCAGACGTCCATTTCGAGCACATCACAAAGGACTTCGCAGACGTAATTCTTCCCAATTGAGAAGGTCACTCGACACATCTCGGTCACGGCAATCTCTACTCCCTTCTTTACCCAACTTATCTTGTAGGGATGAGGATTGCGCGTCGTCTTAAGCCGTAACTTCTGCACAACCGAGCGGGCCACGATGTTTTCGGTGCAACCACTATCGATCAACAAATCACATATGCTCCCGTTCACAGTGCAGCGGGTGCGGAATATGGAATGCCGCTGGGAATTTCCATCCTGACGGGGTGCAATTAAGAGTTTCTCCATGACACAAGCCAGAGGTTCACCTTCATCCGCTTGCAGATCTTCGAAATCCTGCTCATTTACCAAATCCGCATCCTGAGTCTCGTCGTTTGGTTCCCCCTCCAGGAGTTGTATTTGCTGCCTATTCGGGCAGTCGTTCGACTTGTGTCCGGGTTGGAAGCAACGATAACATTTGAAGGTCGCTGGTTTGACATAGGGATTGGCTTCTTTAACAGGAGTCCTTTGGCAGACAGTTAACGGATTCTTAGGCTCCGCACCCAATATACCAGCTCCTCCGCTGGGTTGAGCAGTGATTCTGCCACCACTCGTGATTGGTGGCTTGCCAGCATCTCCACTCGGTTCCACTGAAAATCGGCGAACGGTGCTACCCCGTGGATGTCGGTTCAGTTGTATCTCAGCTTTGAGAGCATAGTTTACAGCTTGTGATAAGGTCCAGACGGAATTTAATTCCAATTTGTCTTGGATGGCTTCCTTCAGACCCCCAATATAGCGTGCGACGAGTTGAGTTTCAGATTCACTCAGGTTGTTTCGTGCACTCAGGCGGTAGAACTCTTCGGTGTACTCGCTGACGGATCGAGTACCTTGTGAGCAGTGTTGGTATTGCACATAGAGCATCTGCTCAAAATCAGTTGGCAAGAAGTGCCCCCTTAACAGTCGCTTCATCCGGTACCAACTGGTGATGTTCCCCTTCCCTTCTCGCCTCCTTGACTGTAACAGTTGCATCCACCAAGCTCCCGCACCGCCCTTGAGGCGACAAGCGACATATTTCACTTGCTTTTCAGGGGCTATCTCCATGTAGTCGAAGAAGGCTTCCACCGCGCGTTCCCAATCTAAGTAGTCTTCGATGTGGAGGCGGCCGTCGAAAAATGGGATGTCCAGCTTGATGCGGAACTCTCCCTGATCTCGTCGTGGCACAGGATGATGACGAGCTGGAACATAGTAATCCTGCCTCTCTTCTTCCGCGGAATCGGACGCTCCAAGAAGTTGCTGATCTTCCGCTTCGTCGTCTGAGTCCGAAACCGTCGGGACTGTGTTATGACGCCTTCGTCGCGGGAGTGGACGCAATGCCGGTGTGGTTGCCGGCGCTACTGGTCCACCCGCTGTAAACTGTCGATTCGTCCTAAGGGCACGAATCTCGGTTCTCATTTCCGCTGAAAACCGAAAGAACTCCGTGGTCAGAGCTTCCATCTGGCGAGCCATGCTAGCTTGAGCTGTCCACAGTGCCTCCACGCTTCGATCTTCCTCTGCCGCGGGACGCTTGCTTCCCTCCGCCATCTAGCCTCGCTCTGATACCAAATGGTGTGAAGACCGGCTGAACCTGCAAGAACAATAAACGAGAACAGGGGAAGAGAAATAGCAGGGGAAGAGGGAAAGAAAGAGAAGAGAAGCCAGAGAGAGATAAGGAGGAAAATGAGATTTCTGTATTAACTTTTCTATGTCTTTCATGCATCTGCTAGGTGCTTAAGTAAAGGAAGCAAAAATAACTAACTTGCTGAGTTGGCCACTACCTGATAATAACAGAAAGCAAATAAAATAAAATAACTAAAGATGCAGTAGAAGGTGGACGTCGGAGGTAATGATGGTGTCGTTGGGATGAGCACCCGTCCAATGAAGTGGCCACATCAGGTCTCCCCGCCCACGGGAGATTCCTCACCTGAGGAAATAGTCTGGACATTACCTGTGTCGGGAGCATGATAAGTAAAAATATCAGACACATTGAATGTCGCCGGTGTGAGGAAGGTAGGTGGCAGCTCCACAATGTAAGCATTGTCGTTGATGCGTCGAACAATGGGCACCGGACCAATTTTCCTTGGACTGAACTTGGAGTGTGTTCCTGGTGGGAACCTTTCCTTGCGAAGGCGGACCATAACTAAGTCGCCTGGGTTGAATATCTTCTCCCGCCTTCGAACATTGGCCTGATTTTTGTACTCGGTATTGGCGGACTCCAGCTTTTCTCGGACGTTTTGCAGCATCTTCGTATAGACCTCTGTTGTATTGGCAGCTGTTTTGCTCTTGCACTGCGGGATAACGGCAATGTCGACAATGTGATTTGGGCATTTGGTATAGACAATGTTGAATGGGCATTGTCCAGTTGAGCTGTTGGACATGGCATTATATGCGAACTCAGCTTGCCCGATATAGTCGTCCCATTGTTTCGGATTCTCATGGGCTAAACAGCGCAACATGTTGCTCAAGGTGCGATTGACAACTTCCGTCTGGCCGTCGGTCTGCGGGTGGTACGCGGAGCTTAACTTTATCTCTGTCCGCAAGCGCTTCCATAATTCTCGCCAAAAATGGCTCACAAACTTGACATCACGATCGGATGTAATGCTGCGTGGAATGCCGTGCAAGCGAACGATTTCCTTGAAGAACAAGATGGCAACGTTGAGGGCATCAAATGTCTTCTTGCAGGCTAAGAAATGAGCCATCTTGGAGAAGCGATCAACCACCACCATGATCGAATCTGATCCGCGTTTAGTCCTTGGCAGCCCGAGTATGAAGTCCATACTTAAGTCCTCCCAAATTGATTGAAGAACCGGTAAGGGCGTGTACAGTCCCGTATTTTGAGCATTTCCCTTGTACAATTGGCATATTGGACACCGTTCAACGAACCGAACGACATCCCTCCGCAGGTGTGGCCAGTAAAACCTGCTTTGCATTTGCTCTAATGTTTTAGTTCGGCCGACATGAGCCGATAAGCCGCCGCTGTGTAATTCCTTGATCAGGTGTTCTCGCCAGGAGGACGCTGGGACACAGAGCAGGTTGTCTTTGAATAGAAAATTATGCCGAATTGAGAAATCTCGGCACGGTCGGGACGGGTGGTTGGTCAGCTGATTCCATGGGTCCGCAAAGTCGTGATCTGTAGCATACAATTCCTGTAGAGCTTGGAGGCCCGGAGCATCAACCTGCAGTTTGGTTAGCAATGCGGTGCGGCGGCTGAGTGCGTCCGCCACGCGGTTTTGCGCCCCTGATTTGTGCCTTAACACAAAGCTGAACCGCTGTAGGAAAGTCAGCCATCTAGCATGCATCTTATTGATGGTTTTCTGGCTGTTGATGAATTGTAAGGCATGATTGTCGCTGCGTAATACGAAGTCCTGGTGGAGAAGGTAATGCTCCCATTGTTTTAAAGCCCGCACTACAGCATATAGCTCCTGTTCGTAAGCAGACCAGTTTTGGCGTGCCGGGCTCAGCTTCTCGCTGAAGAATTCAATTGGTTTATCTTCCTGCGAGAGGACGGCTCCCACCCCTACCGCTGAGGCATCTGTATCGACATGGAACGGTTTGTTGAAATCAGGGACGGCGAGTACTGGGGCAGATGTCAAGGCTGCTTTCAAGGTGCTGAAGCTGCGCTCTTGTTCGGCTGTCCACTGGAATGATTTGCCTTTGAGACAATTGGTGATCGGGGCCACGATAATACTGAATCCTCTTATGAACCGGCGGTAGAAATTGGCCAATCCAATGAAACTTCGGACTTCCGTCAATGATCGTGGTGCTGGCCATTCTGTGATGGCTTGAATCTTCTGAGGATCCGTATGTACTCCCTGCTTAGAGATAATAAAACCCAGGAAATGCACTGTCCCTGTAGCAAACTCACATTTAGGAAGGTTAATGTAGAGCTTGTGCTCTTGTAAAATAGCAAGGACATTAGAAAGGTGAACACGGTGCTCCTCAATAGATTGGCTATATATGAGAATATCGTCGAAATAAACAACACAGTACTTCCCGAGCACGGATTTGAGGATTTCGTTCATGAGTCGCATGAACGTTGCCGGGGCGTTGCAGAGGCCGAACGGCATTACCCGCCATTCGAATAAACCATCCCTTGTCTTGAAGGCTGTCTTCCACTCGTCCCCTGGCCGGATACGTATCTGGTGATACCCGCTCCGAGGGTCCATTTTCGAGAAAATAGAAGCGCCGGCTAGCTTGTCCAACATGTCTTCAAGGCGAGGTACAGGGAAGCGGTACTTCACCGTAATTTTGTTAATAGCCCTACTATCGACACACATACGCCAACTGCCGTCCTTCTTAGGCACGAGCAGCGCGGGGACAGCGCATGGACTGAGGCTGGGTTGGATCAGCTGTTTGCTGAGCAGGTCTTCGACAATGCTCTGCAGCGCGGCGTGTTCTCGGGGACTCATTTTGTAATGTGGGAGGTTTGGTAGATTGGCCCCTGGTTGAAGATCGATCTGGTGTTGTAAGTTTCGCAGTGGTGGTAGCTCATTTGGAAGTTCCGCCGGCCAGACTTCTTTGTAACGGTCCAGAATGTCACGGACAGCCATGGGGACCTCTGTGTTTACGCTGGTCCGAGAATTGGCCGAAGCAATGAGTGCTAGCAGCACCGAGTCCTCTTTCCAGGACGTAATAAGGTCGCGGCCAGTTACAATGAACATTGTTGATTTCCCAACGGGGTCCTTCTCTCCAGCACCAGCGGGTCGGGGCAGTAGACGGATTTGGCGCTGCTTCCATTCGAAGGTGTAGGTATTGGCACGTCCATCATAGATAGCTCCCACATCAAACTGCCAAGGCCGACCGAGGATTAGGTGGCAGACGTCCATTTCGAGCACATCACAAAGGACTTCGCAGACGTAATTCTTCCCAATTGAGAAGGTCACTCGACACATCTCGGTCACGGCAATCTCTACTCCTTTCTTTACCCAACTTATCTTGTAGGGATGAGGATTGCGCGTCGTCTTAAGCCGTAAATTCTGCACAACCGAGCGGGCCACGATGTTTTTATTTGAATACATGAATATTTTGATATTTGAAAATTTACGTGGATAAAAATTTAAAATATATATAATATGTAATCTAATTACGCACGTGGATAGTATTTTGAATGTTAATGTAGTACTTTATATACAAATTTATGCATAAAAATTAAATTATGGGGCATATTTTTATATGAGATAATACCACATTTATTTTGTATAATATAATAGTTGTCTCAAATAAAATCCTATATAATATGCTTATTAAATTTTAGCTATAGTTATTATTTATGAAGTATAATTAAATACTATTTCTAGCAAAACTATATTTTAAGTTTAAAAGAAAAAAAAAAGCTGCTAATTCTAATTTTCAATAATTATGAAAAAATACATTTTATGAATATAATTTTAAAAAAAAAAATCAAATAAGCTGAAATAAATAAATTCAGGTATTACCGGCAAGTGAATCCAAAAGTGTTGACTTGTTGCATCCAGATGGGCCCATAATGATAAGCAACTGTCCCAGATGGGCCAATCCAGCCCAGTAAGAATGTCATAATTTTTTTGAGAATCAAACAGTCTACAAATCTTGTATGCTTATAGTGAAAATGAGCGGCTCCATAAAACAAATCCAAAATCACTTGAATTTGAGCAATTAAAGTACTTAAAAGTTGAATTAATTGTTGATCAAATAATTTGATATAAGCCGTCCAATGGAATGTTATGATATTTTAACTAAATTTGTCAAAGTGTTTACTTTAAAAGTATTATAAATATATCTACATTCCCTACATGAAGGGAATTAACCAATGATCACCTCCTGGGAACGTCATTGCATGACTATCATTACCCAACCACCATTGCTTGACAGCTATTTTTTGATCACCTTCACTCGATTGTCATCATTCTACAACCAATTACGGTCACTAAACTTTCATTGTCAAGCTTCCATTGCTCAATTATCGTCATCCCACTATCGTTGCCTAACTACAATTGTTCAAAATTTTCGTATGACTAATATCATCAAATTATTGTATCTCTAGCATTCTTTTACACATTTGCATAAATACTCTCAGAGTAACAGGAATAAAACAGATTCGTAATTACCCGTTCCTGTTGCCACTGTATTACCATACTTTAATTTCCTTTATATACCTGTAAATTGGCTCTGTAAATGCTCAAGTAATAGAATTCTTTTCCCGCTTATCTCTCTCCCTTTTTCTTGGTTTTGAGATTCAAGATAGCTAAACATTTCTACATGGTATTAGACAAGGCTCACTGATCCAGGGAAATCAATGGCCACCTCCGGTCTCTCGCAACCCTCTGAACAAACCGAGACAACAACCGCCTCAACTCTGGCGATCTCTTCCTCGCTCAAGTTCGTCCTCTCGAATCTTAAAAATATTGTTCAGAATCCTCTCTCTGCTGATAACTATCATCTATGGAGGTCTCAGATCTTCAAGATCTGTCGTGCCAATGGGTTTTCATCATTTCTTGATGACAAAAATCCCATACCATCACTGTCTTCTACTCAATCCGATGGCACAACCACGGCAAATCCAGAATATGCACAATGGCTGCTCACAGATCAGAATCTTGTAGCAGCCATCTGCTCTACAATCTCGACATCCATTCTACCGTATGTACTGCACCTCGATTCATCGTCGGCAATATGGCAGAATCTTGAAACTCGATTTCAATCTACGTGTCGCTCCAAAGTCATACAACTCAAGAATGAGTTGTATCACATCTCGCTCAAGAACTCAACAATGGTACAATATCTCAACGAAGTCAAGACTCTCATTGATCATATAGCAGCGGCCAGATCCAGCATCGATCCAGAAGAAATAATTTTGCATATCCTAAATGGATTACCTCAGCAATATCAGTCGTTTAAGACTACCATTAGAACCATGGTTACACCACTGAGTCTTGATCAAATCTACTCTCTGCTCATAAGCGAAGAGATCTACATTGCTTCCGACACAGCTCGATTCTTGGCTCCTGCTGATCCATCTCAAGCGCTGTTCAATACTAGGGGATGCGGCCGCAACCGAGAAAAATCTCGCTTCACACCAAACAACAATAACAATTCTCGTGAACATCCCGTCACAACTCTGCCCATATGCTAAATATGCTCCAAGAAGGGACATACGGCGCTAGACTGCTGGCATAGACAGAACATGGAATATGCTCCAAGAACGGCCAAACCTCCAAACAGGGCAATGGTGGCTGATACCTCGACACAGTACACTGACTGGTATCTGGACTCCAGGGCATCCACCCACATGACCAGAAATATGGACAAGATGTCCACTGCAGCACCATACAGTTGTAACGCCCCAAGATCTAACTTGGAAAGAATTTCAAGCAATCCATCAACAATTTACTAGAGCTATTTATAACTTCAATCAAACAGTCTAGCAAAATCTATAACATTTAAAACATCAATGTTCAAGTCGATTCATTCCTCAAAAGATCATATACAATACTCAGGAACTACACTATGAACTGACATCTATACAGTCCTGAGTACAAAAGAATATCTATAACCAAAAAGGACAAAAACCTGGAGATTCCTGATCAACCTCAATCTCCTGCTCCCTTACTCTGACCTGAAAATATTAACCACATATAATGAGCTCCAAAAAGCCTAGCAGGTCACCTAATACCTACAACTGAAATCAAAGCACGGTACAGGCAACAATATGCATGTCAGTCAATCAAATCCATAACAGTCTATTGCACATGGTCAATGAATCTATACAAATATGGAAATCAAATCAGTGGTCAATGCAGCGGTAGAAGAATCAATAAACAATAGGAAGAACTCCATCAAGCTCACTCAATACACTTCAAATCTCAGAAGAATTCGTAGACAGTAGAAAATCAGTCGATCAGTCAAATCAATCATATCAAATCGAATCAATCAAACAATACTATCTGGTCAATTAAATCGATCGGTATTAAATCATAAAATCAATACAATAAAGCCCAGTCTATACTAGCAATGAATCACATGCAGCAGTTCAATACAGTATAGAAATAATAGTATCAATGAATCAAGAGATGAATCCATAGTATAAATGAATCAATTACAGTATCCATATCTATACAGTATCTATAACAGTAGCAATGCGTAGTGACAGAATATAAATATCAATGAAATCGCACGATAACAGTAATTCCGTAAATCCGTCAGTAAATCCAAATCAATAAAGCAATAAATCCATCACGAGTTAATGTCGTACACATGCATTTCAATACAATAGTCTTACTGAACAAGTACGATCACTTGCTATTCGATAATCATAGTGCTGTTGTAGAAATCCATATATATATCCGTTGGTTCAATAAGAGTCGTCACTCTGTGCCCGTCGGCATAAGAATCTCCTTATCCCTCCCAATTGTTATATCAATGATCAATAGTTTAAAGGAAAGCCCGTCGGCCTACCATCCTGTACAGGTCAAGTCAATCTCCAACCAACGGTTCAACCAGGCTCCACTTGTCTTTCAGTATTCAGTATTAGAACAGTATAGCAAATCATATTCACATTCATATGCATATCAATTCAAATCATCAATTTCAGAAAATCGGAAATCGTATGAAAAATCCAGCGGCATAACGGCAGTATACGGAATTTACACAAAATTTCCTAAAAATCACAATTTACCAAATTAATACAGAACGTGCACGACAACATTATAAGACTTCTATTCTATTGAAGCAACATCAATCAATAACCTGATATTTATCTATTCGATCAAAATCGCATAGAACCCAAAATAACCGGTAGAATCGTTACAAAAAATACTCAAAACGTGTAGAAAAATCATATCAATAACATATCAAAAGTTGTGCGGTGAAAATTTCGTCAATACAAAATGGTGCGTGTTTATCGGTAACGAAAACACAATTCTGTACACAAAACGACCAAAACTCAACATCTTCGAAAACATAAATAGGATTCGGAGTCCTTACCGCGAGATAAACAATCCTTCCAACAACAGCGACGGATGAAAAGCGCTCCGCAGCCTCCGAAATCCAGCTTTTACTTTGCTTTCCTTCTCTTTCTCTCTCCTCGGATATTTTGTTTTAAAAAAAGATTTTTCTCTCTCATCAAAACGAGCAGATTTTCTTTTAAAACAAGCCTGATCAGCCCGGACGATCGCCACATTGTCCAGGACGATGTGAACAAAATCCAATCGTCCAGGAAGATAATTAATTTTCTCAGACGATAAAAACCCTTACTCACTGACTTTTGCCATTCACGGATCGTCCCAGGATGATCCAAAATCAGCCTGAACGATCTTGGAAGGAAAATCAGATCTTGGAAGGCAAATCAAAGGAACGAGCTCTCACAACAGTGGTCATGATGGAGTCATCGTCGACGATGAGAGATCGGTTAGCATCGAAAACTCCGATCGTGGGTTGCTACCAACTCCCTCACGTAAGCTTATTCTTTCTCAAATCCTGCACACTACCGCTTTATATTATAATCTTTTATCCATATCCTTGCTAACTAAGGATAATAATATATCCATAACTTTTAATCCAAATGGTTTTGTATTTAAGGATTTACAGAACAATCAAGAAATCTTTAGGGGACCGTGTCAAGACGGGCTCTATCCGTTGCGAACTCCGGCTATCTCCCAACCTCAACAAGCGCTTACCTCAGCTGCCATGAATCTACTCTGTGGCATGAAAGACTGGGACATCACAATGCCAAAACACTCGCTCGGATAGCGTCTACAAATCCGTATTTACGTATTACCAGTCATTCTTTTTCCTGTCATTCTTGTAACAAATCCAAGAATCATAAACTTGGGTTTCAACATGTAGCTACCAGGCAATCGTCTATTTTACACTTACTGCATTCTGATGTATGGGGACCGGCCTTGGTTCCCTCACACACGGGCAAGCTTTACTATGTGATTTTTGTAGACGATTACTCTCGTTTTACCTGGCTTTTTCCTATGACAAGGAAATCAGAAGTTCTAGAGATTTTTGTGCAATTTAAAGCTAACATTGAGAATGTTACATCTCAAAGAATTAAATGCATTCGCACAGATGGCGGAGGAGAATACTCCAACGCGGCTTTCACACAATTTCTTAACAAGAATGGCATCTCTCACCAACTATCATGCCCCTACACGCCTGAGCAAAACGTTGTGGCGGAAAGAAAGCACAGACATCTCATTGAGACGACAAGAATTCTACTTGACTCGGCCTCAATCCCATATCAATACTGGTCGCACACTACGCTAACTGCTAACTATCTTATTAACATAATGCCTTCACCTAATACTAACAACTTATCTCCATTTGAATTATTTCATAACAGGAAACCAAATTACAATGAACTTCGCATTTTCGGATGTGCGCGTTTTCCTCACACTCCGGCGCAATTCAGGAACAAATTGCAATCGAAGTCTCCTGTATGCATATTTATGGGATACTCTCAAAGACATAAAGGGTACAAGTGTCTCAATATTAGCACTAACAAAATCATAATATCCAGAAATGTGATGTTCGACGAACAACATTTTCCGTTCACCAAGCAAGAGCAGGTTAAACCAATACAGTCACCTGAAGTGTCTCAGTTCTTTCTCACGCCAACATCCCTTTTACAGCAGTCCTCGGTTCCTCCTCAACCTACAACAAGCACAAATACTATACCGCAAACTTCATCTGCCAATGACTCACCTGAACAAATCATTCCAAACACTGAATTACAAACAATAAACATCACCACCTCCGACCATGCTGGACATCCTATGCAAACGCGCCATAAAACTGGTTCGCTAAAGCCTCACGTTCGTCTCAACCTATTTCACAAGAATCCAGATAATCCTATTAATAAAGATCCCACATCATTCAACGATGCCAACAACATCCAGAATGGAGGAGGGCTATGGCATCAGAATTCGTTGCATTACAGCAATAGGGGACATGGACGTTGGATCCACGACCCAAAGATAAGCAAATTCTGAGCTATCGGTGGACATATAGAACTAAATTTCACAACGACGGATCCATCGCCAAACATAAAGCATGGCTAGTTGCTCAGAGTAACAAACAAGAATACAGATTGGATTACATAGAGACGTTTAGTCCCGTTGCCAAGCTACCAACTATATGCATTCTCCTCACTGTTGCATTGCAGAACAATTGGCTCGTACATCAACTCGACGTTGCCAATGCGTTTCTTCACGGTAATCCACTGAAACTGTGTACATGAAGCAACCGATCGGATTTGAAGATGATCGAATTAAATACGGACTATGTCTGCTTACTTCGCAAGGCGCTCTATGGACTCAAGCAAGCACCAAGGCAATGGTATAATACCTTTACATCGTTCTTGGAAACCATCGGGTTTACACATAATAGCTCCGATCCATCGTTACTCATTCTAAACCGTGACAATACCAAACTATTTCTCTTAGTGTATGTTGATGAAATACTCATCACTGGCAACAACAAACAAGCCATCAGTCTAGTTCTTCAGCAACTAAACCGCAAATTCACAACGAAGCATTGAGGGGAGGCACATTCTTTTCTTGGAATACAAATTACATGATCGACGGACTGCTATTTCCTCTCACAACAGCCGTATACTTAGTCGATCATCGAAATGGCAAAACTTACCAAATGCAATCCGTTGGCCAATCCTACTTGCACGAAACTTCCTCCAGACTTCAGCCCCAAAATTTTGCTGGCAGATTCGCACCTATACAGACAAATTACCGGCTCTCTGCAATATTTAACACTCACTAGGCCGGACATTGCCTATTGTGTTAATTTATTATCTCAGCATATGCAACAACTAATGCCTCAACATATTTATCTGCTCAAACGACTCATTCGTTATCTTCAAGGTATGTTAGACTACGACATTCCGATCACTAAATCTAATCTATGTCTTACATCTTTTTCATATGCTGATTGGGCGGGGGATCCGATCTCAAGAAAATTGACATCCGGTTTCTATTCATTCCTCGGCAATACACTAATTTCTTGGACAGTAAAGAAACAGAACACAATTGCAAGATCCTCAACCGAGTCGGAATATCGAGCGCTAGCATCTCTTATCGCGGACATCATCTGGCTTCGGCAAATACTATCCAATTTCGGAATTCCACAAACTATTCCAACGAACGTCTTCTGCGACAACATATCAGCCAAATAATTCGGTGTTTCATGCAAGAACGAAACACATTGAGATAGATCACAGATTTCTCAGGGATCATATTCTGCATAACACAATACGACTTCTACCAATTAACACAATGGATCAAGTAGCTGACATCTTCACCAAAGCATTATGTACATCACGTTTTCAAAAACTGAGGCGCAAATTGACGATCACCTCCGGTTCATCAGTTTGCGAGGGGATCTCATAGCAACGGGAATAAAACAAATTCGTAATTACCCGTTCCTGTAGCCACTGTATTACCATACTTTAATTTCCTTTATATACATGTAAATTGGCTCTGTAAATGATCAAGTAATAGAATTCTTTTCCTGCTTATCTCTCTCCCTTTCTCTCGGCTCTGAGATTCAAGATAGCAAAACAATTTCTACAAATACAAACTTAAAATTTTGCATTCTCTAATTGAGAGAGAGCAAACATTTGTAATATATCTTTTATTTTCGAAAATTTTGTGATTAATGTTTTTTTTTTAAGTCGGTAAATAGGAGGCATCAATGCCTAATAAGATGTGACTTTGTTCTATTTTAGATGTCCTTTAAACTCAACAGTTTTGGAGAAAATATTCATTTTCTTACTAGCTTAATTTGCTATTAAAGTTATTTTTTTAGGACTTTAAAGCTCTCTTATGAGGATTTTCTCACATTTTTTACACATTCTTCTTAAGAACTTATTACAGTCATGACGAAAATCTAATAAAATGATAGAAAGAGTGAGAAATAAGAAATAATAATAATAAAAAATAAACCATTTTCTTCTCTATCTATTCTGTTTCTTTCTGCTCTGTTCCTACACAGCGTGCTCTTCTACATGGTATCAGAGCGGTGATTTCGATTCCTGGCTATGACGACGGACGCATCTTCGTCCTCTCAAACTCTCGAGCAAATGGATACTACGAGCTCCGCTCAGCCCTGCATCTCTTCCTCCCTCAAATTTGTTATTTCTAACCTCAAGAACTTTGTCCAATCTCCCCTCTCGCCCGATAATTATCCGATCTGGGGATCCCAAATCATCAAGATATGCTCTGCAAAAGGTTTTGAGTCTTTCTTAGATCTCAAATCCGTCATTCCTGAAGAACTGAGTCAGGACTCCGACGGCAAACTCAGCTCCAATCCCAAATACGCCCAATGGCGCCTCACGGATCAAAATCTTGCCGCCGCCATCTGTTCTACCATCACCGCCTCGATTCTTCTGTATGTTCTTGATCTCATATCCACCAATGCTATCTGAAATGTTCTTGAAACTAGATTTCAAGCAACAAATCGATCCAAAGTTATTCAACTGAAAAACGAGCTTCATAACGTTTCGCTCAAGAACTCCTCCATGACCGAGTACCTCACTACAATCAAAATCTTGGTCGATCGGATCGCGGCTGCTGGATCTCGCGTCGACACTGAGGATATCATCTTATATATCCTCAATGATCTTCCGCCCTCCTACCAGTCATTCAAGACGTCCATACGAACCATGATCACACCAATCAATCTTGATCAATTATATTCACTTCTCATCAGCGAAGAAATTCACGTCTCATCTAACGCTGCTCGGGCCTCTACCGTTGCATACCCCTCCACAGCTTTGTTCTCCCACCGTGGCCGCGGACGTCGTAGCCGCGGTTGTTCCTCCTCAAGCGGATCACACAGCTATCGGCAACAAACAAATCCAACCATTTGTCAGATATGTCTCAAGAAAGGTCACTTGGCGGCAGAATGTTGGCACAGGCTCAATTCGAACTACGTACCATGAACGCCAACACCAGCGACCACAGCTCTTGTCGCTGCACCTACCGATGCTTACACCGATTGGTATTTGGATTCGGGAGCCTCCTCCCATATGACATGTTCGCCGGATAATCTCTCAATCTCCTCGCCTTAAACCGACAACGACGGCATCACTCTCGGCGATGGGAGCTCGGTTAGCATTGCAAACTTCGGTAAAGGGTTGCTACCGACTCCCTCTCGTAAGATTAATCTATCTAAAATTCTACATTCTCCTCATCTTAAATATAATCTGTTGTCTATCTCTCAACTAACCAAGGATAATGATATTGAAATTATTTTTTATTCCTCTAGATTTATTTTCAAGGACTTGACGACTCAGGAAATCATCCTCCGAGGACCATGCCGTAACGGGTTGTATACCATCGCCAACACAACAGCATCCTCTACCAATCAAGCCTTCAACACAAGAACTCACGGCTTTAATCTGTGGCACTCCAGACTAGGACATCCTAATAACAGAACACTGGCTCGCATTGCATCTCTCTACCCCGAGCTCAAGATCAGTCCGCATATTATACCGTGCTCATCTTGTAACACGTCTATGAGTCACAAATTATATTTTGATCTTTCTACTAATAGAAAACAATCTCCTCTTGCTTTAGTTCACACTGATGTCTGGGGTCCGGCACCTACGCAGTCTAATACTGGCTATCTCTACTATGTTCTATTTGTTGACGACTACTCGCGTTTTTCTTGGCTATTTCCTATGCATAACAAATCCGACGTGTATAACATTTTTATTAATTTTAAGAACAATATAGAACTATTAACCAATCATAAAATTCAATGCCTTCGGACCGATGGTGGAGGCGAATATCTTAATCATAAATTGCTCAATTTTCTTTGCTCTCAAGGTATATCTCATCAAGCATCCTGCCCTTATACTCCGGAGCAAAACGGCGTGGCTGAACGAAAGCACCGGCATGTCGTCGAAACAATGCGCACTCTTCTCCACCAGGCGTCGGTTCCCTACAAGTTCTGGCCGGATGCAGCACTCACTGCGGTGTACTCATAAATTGCATGCCCTCCCCAAACACCGATCACAAGTCTCCGTTTGAACTGCTATACCGTAGCAAACCCGAGCTCAGTCATATTCGTACATTTGGCTGCGAGTGTTTTCCTCACATCCCGGTTAAGCTTCAACACAAACTACAACCAACGGCGAAATCTTGCATTTTTCTTGGATACTCCGACATATACAAGGGATACACGTGTTTGATTCAGAAACTAATCGCATCACTACCTCTCGCCATGTTACGTTCAATGAGCTCTCCTACCCATTCTCTCACAGTGCTGCTGTCTATACTCCGACTTCTGGTGACATATCTCCCTCTCTCTTAATACCATCATCTGCTGCTCACAACTCCCAGGTAAATTCGTTAACACCCTACACCACCCTGGAGGTTCCAGCAACTATTCCCATCGCAAGCATTACTCCGTCGTCTGGACCCAGCATTTTCCCAGCTGATTCCTCACCCGAACCTGTTATTCCCATGGCTACGCACAAGCAACACCCTATGGTCACGCGTACCAAAACTAGTTCGTTAAAAACTCGACAACGTCTCAATCTCTTTCATACTAATTTTTCGGTTGATTCTAATGCAGATTCCACCAATTTCAAAGACGCTTACAAACATTCTCATTGGAGGCAAGCCATGGCCTCTGAATTCTATGCTCTCCAACAACAAGGACATGGAGTCTCGTACCGTGTCCCCCACACTCGTCTATTTTAGGATGCAAATGGACGTTTTGGACAAAACGTCATGCAGATGGTTCCATTGTCAAACACAAGGCGCGACTTGTTGCTCTCGGAAATCATCAGGAATATGGTCTGGACTACACAGAGACGTTCAGTCCAGTTGCAAAGCTTCCCACCATTCGCATTCTTCTCACTATTGCCCTCCACCATGACTGGCCGGTACACCAATTAGATGTGGCTAACGCATTCCTTCATGGTACGCTTTCGGAGACAGTCTATATGCAACAACCCAAGGGATTCGAAGACTCCACGCATCCAGATCACATATGTCTCCTTCACAAAGCCATCTACGGACTCAAACAGACCCCGCGACAATGGTACAACACGTTCACTTCTTATCTCGTATCGATTGGATTCTCTCATAGTACCTCAGACCCGTCGTTGCTCGTGTTCCACAAATTGCAAACAAAAATTTACCTTCTCATATACGTCGACGATATTTTAATCACGGGCAACAAGCCGGAAGCCATAACCGATATACTGGACCAACTTAGCGGCAAATTTGCCATGAAGCAGCTTGGAGAGGTTCACTCCTTTCTCGGTATCCAAATTGATCGAACCGCTCAGAGATACTTTCTGTCACAAAAGGTTTATGCGACATCTATTCTCCACTCCGCCCAACTCCTAGACTGCAATTCTCTTGCAAATCCTACGTGCACTAAACTACCGCAGGCTATACAATCCGATCCAACTCTGTCCGATCCCATGCTATACCACAAGATCACAGGATCTCTCCAATACTTGACGTTAAGTCGCCCAGATATCTCCTACAGCGTAAATCGTCTCTCTCAACATATGCATCAACCTACCGGAGCACATCTTTCTTCTCAAGCGTCTTCTTCGCTACCTCAAAGGTACTCTCGACTTCGGTATCCCTATCAAAAAGTCTAACTTGTCTCTCAAATCTTTCTCAGATGCGGATTGGGCGGGCGATCCTAGCTCACAGAAATCAACGTCCGGCTACTGCTCCTATCTCGGTGACACGCTCATCTCCTGGACCGTCAAGAAACAAACAACAGTTGCCCGGTCATCCACAGAGTCCGAATATCGCTCCTTGGCAGCCCTTGTCGCAGATGTTATCTGGCTTCGTAGAATTCTATCCGACTTTGACAATACTCAAGTGCATCCCACAAACATTTTTTGTGGTTCTGTTTCTTTCTGCTCTGTTCCTACACGGCGTGCTCTTCTACAATACTCGATCTATATAATTTCTTGATAGGATTCCATTGTCATGAATTTTGATAGTCTTCACAGATGCTTCTGTTTTACTGATCTATATGATTTCTTTATTGATCAGATAGTATTGTGACGATATATGATTTCATAATGATTATTTGTTATTTTATTGTTTCGACATCCGCAATAGTTTATAAATTTCACCGTTTTTGTACTTCACCATTTTTCCAATCTTCCTAATGTATTGATTTATAGGCTTGCATGTATTTTACTGTTTCTACATAGATCTATGATCATATTGACTGCTATTGTTATAAACTGATTGAAGACATGCATATTATTTCTTTGTCGTACTTGAGTTCAATTATAAAATTAGTGATCTGCTAGACTTTTTAACTTATTATACATGATTTAAATGATTTCAAATCAACGAAGATGATCGAGATTATGAGACTAATCAATTCCCGAATTTATCAGATTTTATTATTATGTATTTCTTATTATGCCAGCTCATAATAAGTTGCATATAGTTAGAAAAAATATTATAATCAACATGTTTTCATTTATAAAAATATCTTATAATAATTGTATTTCAATTCATACAGTAGATCAATACCTGTAAAGAAGATATCTTCATGTCGAATACGACGTGACTTCCTTCTTTTTTAGGATCTCTTTTAACCTCATCGATCTTCCTTGAACAAAATCTCTATTTTCTTCCAAGCTTTTATCTTGAATCTCTCTCTCTCTCTCTCTCTATATATATATATAACTTTTATTTGGTCCAACTAGGTACAAACTCGGTACAACCCGATCCGGAACGGACCCAGGATGGCTCGGTATTTCTCGATTTTGCTAAGTATTGCTCGGTATTGCTAAGTATTGGTCGATTTTGCTCGGCAATAACCAATACCGAGCAATGCCGAGCAATACAGAGTTGTACCGAGTTTTAGAAAAACTCAATACAACTCGGTATTGGTCTTCACAGAGCGGTATTTCTCATTATTGCCAAGCAATACCTAGCAATACCGAGCAAATACCGAGTAATACCTCGCAATACGCGAACATAGCATTCCCGGGTTCCGGTCGTCGGGCCGCGCGGTAAAAAGTAAGAGCACATCGCGAAATGTTATTGGCGGCCGAACGTAGCTCTATGTCCGGTCAGAGGACGTAATAATTGTTCCTTTATATAAGGGCAACAACGAGAATCTTTAATTAAGCTGTAAATTTTGTTGTCATCATTGTAAATTCGACTGTGAGGATCTCCTAAACTCCATAGGACAAATTTTGGAGCTTAAATCTATTTAGACGTGGCTATTAAGAAGGCATTTATGAATTATGATGCAAGATGCAGTATAGCGATTTCAGTATGTTGTTGCTCTTCACCTTATAGAACTTGGCTAACATCCTTTCAAGGCATCGTATGTTTGTGGATCAAGGATAACTTGAAGTATTTTTGTTCAATCTAAGACTTCATTTGCGACAGCTTCTTCACTGGTTTCTAAAACAACTTCTTAATACAAAAAATTTTCGAACAAAAAAATTTTCTACTGAAAAGTTGCTTTAGAAAATAATAAGAAATCTGTTCTAAATGAAGCCTAAGACTTGCACCTAGACCTCCTAAAATGGCTAAATAAAAAGAAAGATTTAAGATTTTTTTTTCCTTGGCAAAGAGAAATGACAAAATTTCAGAAGATGCACACAAAATGTGTGAAGATATTTTGACTCCATTTTTCTCAAAGCTTAATGTCGATGAATGCGATAGACAATAAGACCAATGCACAATATCAACGAACATCACCTTTGAAGCTGATGCATGCGGCCGGCACATGACATTGCTTATAAGGCTGAAGCATGAAATTGAAAATAATGCTGATGCATGCAGACTTCATCGCTTGCAGTCGTTCATAGTGTCAATGCACATCATTGCCTATAAGATCTATGTTTAAACAAAAGCTCTGATTCCCTACTTAAACACTGATATTATATTAGACTTCTTGGTCTTTTAGCATGTTTCCTCGAGGAGAATAATCAAACATATCTCAAAAAAGCTTTTGATCGAAGACGACTCAAATGATTAAAGGCTCCGTCAACTTTTGTTATGGAATACATCATCCATGATTTATACCTACAACATTTTATCAATATATTCTTCAATTAGGAGAACATAAATAATTTAATTATAATCAATGGCATATACTAGTTCAATTATTTTAGCCGGTCAAATTATGTAATTTTTCTCATTTATAGGGGTTTAATATAAAATTTAAGTATTTTTTTTTATAACTTTTATTTATCTCTATGTGTTGAATCTTTATATGAAATTAAAATTTTAAACCCTCTCTATCTATTGTCATTAATATTCTAGCATGTAAACAAGTAATATATCTTAAAGTAAATGTAAGATATGCATTGCCATAAGTTATTAATGTAATATATTTTAAAAATTAAAATAATTATTATAAAAGATGAATGCACAAATTAAGAAACAATCTAAATATAAATCCATCCTTTTTGGCAAAAAAAATAAAAAAAATAAAAATTAAGAAAAAAATATTTTTTTAATGTTTAATCACACTAATAAAAAAATGAACAAATTTTAAGGAGCGTTATTAATATTTAAATTAGTTATAAAAACATAATATAAAAATAACTTAGAAATAGGAGCGTGGTATAAAAATAATTTAGAAACGAACAAATTAGTCAAACTTTATTCACCAAATAGTTTTGTGTTTTTAAAATGCACCAAACTATCTGGTGCATTCTATTGAATATATCAAATTGTCAAATTATTTGATATAATCTAAATGATTTGACTAATTTGTTTCATTTTAAATTATTTTTATATTATGCTCTTAGAGTTAATTTAAATATTAATAGTCCTCCTTAAAATTTGATCTAAAAAAATAGGTGAAATTTTTTCTTTTCAAATGTTTATAGCACTTTATACTATTATGTTTACATATCTAATACCTAAAATTTTAATATTACATACATACCACCCTATATTATTTTAATATCAAATATGCCACTCATATTTCATTCATATCATTCATATATTTTATTTCTACCACTCATATTTGATATGCAAATGAACTATGAGTGGTATATATGTAATATTAAAATATATTTGATGTGTATGAGTGATATATATGTAATATTAAAATTTTAAGTGTTAAATATATAAATAAAAAAATATAAGATGATATGTATGTAAATCTTTCATTATAATGTTGAGTACTTTCCAGTTGTCCTTCCCAAAAGGCCAAAACGGCTCTCATGGATTCCGAAATCCGTTCCTTTTAAAATGAAAAACTCGCCTTTTTCTCATCTGCCCTCTCCCCTTCTTCTCTTTCTTCTTACTGGCTTCTCTCTTCTCCGGCGACTTCGAAAGCGATGGCAGCCTCAACGAGAGAACAAAACGTCTACATGTCTAAGCTCGCCGAGCAAGCCGAACGGTACGAAGAAATGGTGGAATTCATGGAGAAGGTAGTCAACTCCCTGCCCGACGGCGAGGAACTCTCAGTCGAGGAGCGCAACCTCATTTCCGTCGCATACAAGAACGTTGTAGGCTCCCGCCGTGCCTCTTGGCGCATCATCTCGTCAATTGAGCAGAAGGAAGAAGGCCGAGGAGCTTCCGATCGCGCCGCTGCTGCGCGTGACTATCGATTGAGGATCGAGTCCGAGCTGTCCTCGATCTGTGCGGGAATCCTTCGATTGCTCGAATCGCGGCTTGTTCCCTCCGCCGTGACTGCTGAATCCAAGGTATTTTACTATAAAATGAAGGGCGATTACCACCGATATCTCGCGGAGTTTAAAAGTGGTGACGAGAGGAAGGAGGCGGCTGAGAACACGCTCTCGTCTTACAAGGCGGCGCAGGTAAGTGGCATCCCGATCTGTTGCATTTGATACGAGTTAGGGTTAGGGTTAGGCTAAGGTTTGAAACTTCGATCTTCTTACGGTATGTTGATATGCCAGGATATTGCTGCGGCAGAGTTGCCCCCGACTCATCCGATCCGGCTTGGTCTGGCGTTGAATTTCTCCGTGTTCTACTACGAGATCCTGAATTCTCCAGACAGGGCTTGTAATATGGCTAAGCAGGTTAGAAAGAATGTTTCTTTCTATTCTTCCATTTCCGTTACTGTATTGTTAAATGTGTTAGGGATCACCTGTTATTTCCTAAATTCTAGATTTGTGGCGAAGGAGCGATTTCTGCTGTTGATGATATTATCGTGGAAATTTGCTAATATTTTTTCAGCTGCTGATCTTTATTAGCTTGACGTATATGTTATTCATATATTTCTAGTATTGCTACCTTAGAAAATACGTTGCAGATTTTGTGATTATTTAGTTTTGGTTTATTACTGAATAAATAAGGCTTAGAGTTAATTTTCTGTCATGAGTGTAAACAGTGAAAAAAAAGAAAATTTTGGTTTATAACATTTCCTTTTTCTAAAGGCGTTTTTTACTAAAATGCACGTCGTGCACGATTGTATCGAAATACCATTCTGGAGATATTTGTGAAGTTGGTAGAAGTTGATTAAGGATTATGCCAATTATTTCTAAAAAAATACTTTTTTATTAAAACAAGTTTTTTATATGGATTTTTTTACTCTTGCATCTGTATTGTTGGCATGAGCTGTTATTCCATTTGTTTTTCTACCATAAGCTTCTCCTTCAATCAGCTTTCATTCAAGTAGAATAGATTTTTCTATTTGAAGTTCTGCTTAACTTATCTTTCAGTTTTTTTTTTTAAGATTCTCATAGAAGTCAACTTGGACATTTTTTCTCGTTGATACTCAGGTGGATGAGTGGATTTACCTTTAGAGACGGATACAAAATGAGCATATATGTGAAAAGGTTGAAGTAGCTTCAGTGGAAGATAAGATTAGAGAGAGTTGCCTTAGATGTTTGGTCACATAAAATGACAGCCTTCCGATGACCCGGTTAGGAAAGTAGATGTATTAGATTTGACTTATATTAAGAAAGATAGAGGTAGACCTAAAAAGACTTGGTTAAAAATATTAGAAAAGATCTTTCTTTATTAGATTTAAATGAGAATTTAACTTTTAACATGACATAATGAAGAAAAAGGATTCATGTAGCTGATCCCACATAGTGAGACAAAGGCTTGATGTTGTTGTTGTTGATTATGTTTATTTCCATCAACCTTTTTTTAAAACGTTGATGTGGAATAGAAGATTGTCTGTGATAATGATGTAGAGTGATGCCACGTGAAATTTGTGAAAGCCTTGAGGAAATCAATGAAAAGAAAACAGGACGAGCAATTAGTCACAGTCTATAAGAGCAGGAAGAATCATTTTATGTTCCATTTTTATTCTAATAATCATAATCCACCAAAGTAAAACCCTTGAATTGTTATTTATAATAAACTAATAAACTATCCTGCAAGGCTAAGTACTTAACTTATCCTAAACTAAAAAAAAATGATGTTATTGCCCCTCATAATTACATAAAGGCAAGAGACTAATTATAAACTAGCAAAAGAAATGCAATAATAATGACTTACCATACTATGACATTCTTGTCTTACATCAATCCTCTCAGGGAAAAGTATTTCAGAGACTAGAGGAAAAATTGAAAGGTATTCTGTTATTGTGCCAAGTAGTGAAATATTACTCGTTAGGAGCTCAACAGTGATAAAAAGATTCAAAGGATTCAAACGGAAATCTATCCCGATCAGTAAGAAATGAAGGGGCTACTTTGCCATTATTTTTTTTTTTTTTAAAATAAGCTTTCAAAACACTCTAGGGGCAATTGCAAGCTTGGGCTAATCAGTTTGCCCGTTACTTTTTGTTTTCCTTAGAATGTAATTTGGAGCCCATTTGATTGCTTTTGTTTGAAAGCTTGTGTCATGAAAATGACAGCATTACAGTTAGGGGGGTTTGTGAGATTTGGAACCATTGTTGATTACTAATTACATCAAACAAAATGATGAAATTTTATGCGTCTCATCATTTTCTATTATGTTCTCTGCCTGGAATTGACCAAATGGGCTCTGAATGGGCTGGATTTCATGGTTTGGTCTTATTTGTCAACACCCAATATTGATCTGGTCGTGGCCAATTCATTCTATGTTGCTTATTATGCTATGGTGCCCATGTCCTTTGATTTTATATCCGTGATCTTTCCATATATCTTTTTATTATTAGCATATTTAGTTATTTATGAGCATGTTTTGTTGCTGTTATCCCTGGGGTTTGCTAAAAGTTTGCAAGTATTATTCGATGAATTGTATGTAGTGTCCACATAAGAAAACAAAAATTGAGCTTAATGATCCCTTGAATTTAATTTTCCAATGCCTTGAATTCCTTTCAATTGGACGCTCCATTTCGGCTTTAAGTGCTTTTTTGCATTCTCTTGGTTAGAAAGTGAATATAGCTGAGTATGTCCATCATGCATGAAATTTTGACAGAAGTATTGCTTTATAAGACAACTGAAGCTGATACTATTGGAGTTGTTGTCCATATATTTTATTTCTCATCCTTGTTATTCAGTTAACTTTAATTTTAGATTTGCTAGAAATCATTTATTGATAACCGAAATTAGTAGAAGTCAATGAAATTCTTATACATCAGTGACTTGCCATTTTGATGAGGACGAGCTAAAAAAAAAGAACTTCGTAGTTTGCACAGATCCATTTTTTTTAATAGAGACTTTCTTACCTTTTCTTTAGGCATTGAATTGTACATTTGCAATTGCATATGCAATCTTGAAATCTGAATCTAATATTTTGACATTACTCTCTATGATCCCTCAAGTTTACCACTTTTTTTCTTACTGTCTTCTTTCCTATGACTGACTACTTCCTTGCTATATTTCTTCCTTACTAAGACTCTTTTCATTTTTGGCTAATTTGACCGAGCAACATGCAATTTTCGCCTATATTGTAATCTAGATTTTCATGTATGTAATTCGTGTAACATGTTATATTTGATCATATATTAATGAATTATAAATACTTACTGTTTTTGTCTCTTTATTTTAGTTATAAATAAGAGCCCCAAACATTTAATATCCATTTGATGATTTAATAAATTTTAGATTTTCTCTCAATACTTGTGTTGTCCGATCTAGATTTTTTAAGCGCTCTGAGAGTCTTCACATTTACTTCCAAGAGCAAGTTTCCATATACTAGTATGATGTCCAAATCTTTTATTTTAATTTTCATCCTTGTTCTTACTATTAATTTATTTAGTGGTCCTTTCATTGTATGAATATTGATCATTATTGAAATTTTATTTTTGTTTACTGTTTTTATTGCAAGATTTTAGATCCTAACGTCCATTATATTTGTTTAAAATAAAAGAAGCATGCTTGCTAATCTTACTTTAAAGGCGACTATCTTTTTGTTAAAATTAAGATTATGTAACTCAATTTTTTTTCTTGTGCTATTTAAATTTGCATCTCAAGGTAGGCTACATTAGCGAGTTATATACCCTAAATCATTCTTCATTTGATTGGTATTAAAACTTATGACTGTGTTATCATGATAACTAAAAGTAGAATATAATACTTGTGTCAATAAAAAAACACTAAAAAAATCCAACTTAAATAGAATTTGATAATTCATGATTCTGAATAAGCACGACATGGTTATCATGAGATTTAAGTTTTGTTCATGCTTTTGATGGAAAATATAATGTTGGACCGGGCATGGTTAGGCTAGTACCACTTGGATCGGCCAGGTTTTGTTCCGAGCAGATGCCTGGTCCACCTAGCTGCTATTATGCCTTCCTTGGGGTGGGGCCCGGGGGTTAGTTCAAAAGAAGAAAGGGGTGGCTAGGAGGGAGAATTCAAAAGAGGGAGGGCTTTTTTTGGTATTTTCTTTATGTTGTATGCTCTAAGTAGTTTTGTTTACCATAGGGTTGGTTTCATGTGATTTTTTGGCTGAATTTAGGATTTCGAAGGTTGAGGGGGCTCTAGTCGGTGGCTAGGGATTTGGGACAACGCGATCTTCTCTCTCTAATTGAAGATTCACTTTTATCTTGTTTTTCTTCCTAATAGCATTCAATAAAAAGTTTCTCTTGGGTTCTTCATCATGGTTCTTCTTGTTGTTTTCTTTTGGGATTTGCTGAAATTAAATTTCAGCCAAGAGTTTATTAGTTTCTACAAGCGCTTCCTATCAAATTAATATCAGAGCGGTTTCCTGGGTGAAAATAAAATTCTTCCTCGTTGATTTCTTCTACATTTTTCTCTCCGACCTCCTCCTTGCTGATTTTTACTCTTTGAAGGCCAAATTCACATCAAATTGTTATTTTTTGTTGTTTGGAGCCTATATCCAGGTACTTATAGTAGGAAAAAGAATAGAAGTATTGGAAGGGGAGATTAGACAATTAAAATATGAAATAGTCCCATGGTGAACTTATACAACCAATTGAATGAATTTCAATCATATGGAAACTAAATGATCAGTAAAATAAGGTGAATTAAGTATCTATTGTTATATATTGTCTTCTCCTTCAGAGCCTATTAAACATATTCCAACAGAGAAAAGGATTAAAATAGTCCATTGACTCTTTATGAATGATAAAAATGGTCACCAACTATATTAAATGATCATTTTGTTCACTCAAGTCTTTATAAAGGAATAAAAATAGTCCCATGGTGGAATTATTTTCATACTTATTTAAGGAGTTGAAGGATCAAAATAGACTTTTAATATAGTTGGAGATTATTTTGATCTTTCATAAAAAGTCAATGAATCATTTTGATTATTTTCTCTATCCCGATACAAAAATCTTATGCAATCAAATTTGATTTTATTAAAGAAAACATAGTTCATGAATAACTTTTTGAAAATGAAGTAGATTAAGGCTTCATTTGGAACGGCTTTCTCACTGCTTCTTAAAGCAGCTTTCTAGTACAACAAATAAAACTTTTATTCTAAAAAGTTGTTTTAAGAAGCAGTAAGATAGCCGTCCCAAATAAAGCCTAAGACTTAACATACATAGTCAATATGCTTGAATGGATTTTTAGGTATTGTGGTGCCTGAATTTGTTCCTACATAGTCAATATGCTTGAATCCGCATCTAAGCAAGAGTCAATGCCCAAATTTGAAATTTAGCTTGAGTATGAACAAACCGAACTCATATTTCAAATTGAAAATAAAATCATATTTGAACCTAAATAAGAACTTGAGTTTGGTCTTGATTATGAGCCTGAACTCCCAGTAAAAATTGATTATGAACTGATACTTCTCATTAGAAACTCTTAAATATAAATTTGAACTTGTACTTAAGAGTTGGAAATTTGGAATTGAATGTGAGCTAGAATTATGAATTAAATTGGAACATGTGATTAACTATGAGTGTAATTCACAAAAATAGATTGAATTTAAAATAGAGTTTGAACCTAAACTATGTGACAAACTTGAGTATAATCGTGATTGTAAATCTGAGCGTGAAATGGAATATACTATTAAATATGAATATAAGCAAAGCATACATGTTCGTAGTTGCTGAGTTAATTGAACAAAATGATAAAGTGATTCTTAAATTTGAAAGTTAATTTAGCATGCTATAGGTGAAAAATCAATCGAATAAATGAAAAATGAGTATTTATAAATTCAATCCCCAATAATTTGAATAAGATTAGTGACGATGATGATAATAATGACGACACTTAAGCTTAATGATGTATTTGTTAGATTGGTACGTGATGTGGAATCACCTCTCTTACCAATGAGCTGCAGGAACACCACAATAGGAGCACCTTTTCTCTTACCGTTAGAATGCATATTTCCACTACTTCTCTAACTAATTATAGTACTAGAGGACATTTACACTTTTTCTCTTGTTATGTCACTCTTAGTAAAACAACCCGCATATATGAGGCGGATAGGTGCTTTAGAAGACAGCTTTTGATTATCTGAATATACTGCTTGCTTAGCATTTTATTGTTTTATCGGTTTGCTTGTTATCTATTTTCCTTCTTCTTGTTGCTTCCACAACAAGTTGGTATCAGAGCTTGGAAGGGGCAGCAATGGAGGAGAGCAGTAGACGACCCGCTCTTGGCAAAGGCGCTTTGTGGGAGAATCAATCCCTAATCATTAAACAGTTGGAGGAACTCAAGAATGAGTTTCGTCAATTCACCAAAGAAGTGTGATTGGAGTTTCAAAGTATCAAGGGCAACGGCGGCAATGTTCAACTGCCACAATCCCCTACTTCTCCAATCCATAGAGCAGCTCCTCGTCGGGGTAGAGGCGGTCGACGGACGCGGAATGAGGTGCAAGAAGTATCAGACTCAGACGTCGATCCGGGCTTTCTGCAACAGGAGGATGTGTCGGACCCAGATGAGGGAGACATTCCGCAATATTTTTCACCCCCTCGGCATCGCCATAAGGCTTGGCCGAGACAGCATGGGAAATTTCGGGTAAAAATGGACATCCCATTTTTTGATGGAAAATTACACAGAGGATTTTCTGGATTGGGAACGTGCCGTGGAGACGTTCTTTGAATATATGGACATTCCACAAGATAAGAAAGTGAAGTATGTAGCTTGACGATTAAGAGGTGGTGCGAGCGTGGTGGCAGCAGTTGTTGCAAGCTTGGCACCGAGAAGGAAAGGGCAATGTCCGAAATTGGGTAAAGGATGAAGCAACTCTTGCGGAGTCATTATTTGCCCACAGATTATGATCAAATACTTTACACGAGGTTTCAACACTATATGCAAGGGCAGCGGAGTGTGGGCGATTACACAGGGGAATTTTACCGCCTCAGTGCCCGCAACAATCTAAACGAAACTGCTAATCAAATAGTGGCTCGTTATATTGGTGGCTTGAGGGAAGCCATTCAGGACAAACTTGAGTTGAATTCAGTTTGGTCACTTTCCCAGGCGGTCAACTTCTAAAGGCTGAAATGCAACTCAATCGGCCAATCCGTCCCGCGCCTCAACGTCGCCACTTTAGCGACTTCGCCACTTCGGACAATAGAGGGCAGGGGCCTAATCAGAGCAGCAATTTGAAATCGACTCCTAAGGCATCAATCGTGACCGCTCCGCCTCCACAAACAGGGGATAATAAGGCTATGAATCGCATGAAAGCTCCAGTAAAGGAAAATCCTTATGGCCGGCCAACCACATTGAAGTGCTTTAGATGTTTTCAACCGGGCCATAAATCTAACGAATGTCCGAGTCATCAGCAATTACAACTTCTTGTAGGAGAATCGGAGGAACACACCACCACAGCTGAAGCAGACGATGAGGAAGACTATGAGGAAGTAGCTGGGGATGAGGGCGAGCCGGTTGTTTGTGTCCTCCAGAAATTGCTTCTTGCACCCAATCAAGGCGTTATGACTCAACGTAATGCAATCTTCAAATCTAAATGTACCATAAAGGGGAAGGTGTGTGATCTTCTGATCGACAATGGATGTATCGAAAACATCATTGCAAGGGTCGTGGTTAATGCTTTACAACTTAAAACCACTAAGAACCCAAATCCTTATAGGATTAGTTGGGTTAAGAAGGGTGTCGATATTCAAGTGTCGGAGATGTGCCGGGTAAATTTTTCCATCAGAAAACATTATAACGGTGAGATACTCTGTGACGTCCTGGACATGGACGTATGCCATTTAATCTTGGGGTAGTTTATGATGGGCGGGCTAATGCTTATGCCTTCGAATGGAAAGGCCGAAAGCTCAAGTTGCTGCCAACTACACATCATCCAGTAAACGAAGAAGTGGATCGGAGGCCAGTTCTATGCATCTTCTCTGGCAATTCCTTGCTAAAATCTTGGCGAGAACTGAAAGTTATAATGACTCTTTTAGTGGCAGAAGAAAATCAGGTTGTGGATGTTATAAGCCATCCACAAAAATTACTACAGCTATTGGAGGAGTTCTCGGATACAGTTCCCAACAACCTTCCTAATGAGCTGCCGCCCATGAGATCAATTCAACACCAAATTGATTTCACGCCGGGGGCCACTCTACCTAATTTACGTCATTATAAGATGAGTCCGGCTGAACATTTGCAATTACATAACATCATTGATGACCTACTGGACAAGCAGCTTATTCAGCCTAGCCTGAGCTCGTGTGCAGTGCCGGCTTTATTGGTTCCGAAGAAGGACGGGTCGTGGAGGATGTGTATTGATAGCCGAGCTATCAATAAAATCACTGTGAAGTATAGATTCCCAGTTCCAAGGTTAGAAGATATGCTGGACTTCTTGGCGGGGGCCAAAGTATTTTCAAAACTTGACTTGCGAAGCGGATACCACCAGATCCGCATTAGACAATGAGTGGAAGACCGCCTTTAAAACGCGCAGCGGCTTGTTTGAATGACGTGATATGCCATTTGGATTGTGCAATGCACCGACCACATTTTTGAGACTAATGACCGAGGTCTTAAAGCCACTATTGGGAAAATGCTGCGTAGTCTGCTTCGACGACATACTAGTCTTCAGTCCGTCCTTGGAAGAACACTGGAGGAGTTTAAAAGAAGTCCTTGAAGTGCTTCTCCAACACAAATTGTATCTGAACAGGGCCAAATGTGAGTTCGCCACTTCATCCGTGCATTTTCTGGGTTACATAGTGTCGGTGGAGGGCGTGGGAATGGATCCCAGCAAAGTCATCGCCATTCAACAATGGCGTCAACCCAACACTTTGATCGAGATTTGCAGCTTTCATGGGTTGGCTAACTTCTACAGGAGGTTCATCCGTGGTTTTAGTATAATTATTGCTCAAATTACTGCTTGTTTAAAGGCTAGCACATTCAAATGGGGAGCTGAACAACAACGAAGTTTCAACACTATCAAATCGGCGCTCACTGTGGCCCCGATCTTGGCAGCCCCTAATTTTGACAAGCCATTCCATGTGGATACCGATGCTTCGGCGGTGGGGTAGGCGTTATCCTTTCGCAGGAGGGACTTCCCGTGGAGTTCTTCAGCGAAAAACTAAGCCCAGCCAGGCAAAAGAGGCCAGCGTACGAGCAAGAATTACATGCGGTAATCCAGGCACTTAAATAATGGGAACATTATCTTTTACATAACGATTTCATTTTGTGCAGTGACAACCAAGCTCTCTAGTATTTAAACACAAATAAATATTAATAAGATGCATGCGACGTGGGTTGTTTTTTTACAAAAGTTTAGTTTTGTGCTCAAGCACAAATCCGGGCAGCAAAACAGAGTCGCGGAGGCTCTGAGCCGCCGCTCAGCCCTTCTCCTTCAACTCTAAATAGAAGTTACAGGTTTGGAAGCTCTTAACGAATTATATTCTGCAGATAGGGACTTCGCCATTTCATGGGAGAGATGTTCCACCGGCCAGTCGTTGGGAGATTTCATATTGCGACATGGATTCCTGTTCAAAGGAAACTCATTGTGCGTCTGTTACGCGTAACTTTGGACCGGTCCCAGCTGGACCGGTCCGATTCTACACCCGGCGGTCCAAAGCCGGGTGGAACCTGCCGATCGCAGAAACAGCGGACGAAGGAGCGGGCTAGGCGGCTTTTGAGCATTTCGTTGGAGGGAATTTTTGAATGAAGAGGGTGTTTATGTAATTTGTATCTTTCCTTTTGCTTTAATTAGAGAGTTAAGAGAGAATTAGGGATTATCTTGAATTTGAATTCTCTTTTGAGATCTAGGTTTGTGTGCTTGGGCTCTTGGCTTCGCCGGAGAACTTTGGAGAGTTGTTCTTCCTCTCGGATTGAAGAACAAATTGTATCTTTGCTATTTTCATTGTCTACTAGTAAAATACAAGTGTTTTCTCCTCATCTCCTGCAGTTTTCCTCTA